>NW_004955402.1:36336859-36370156 GCF_000276665.1 Chinchilla lanigera
TCTGTACTGTGCTTGTGATATGTTGTAAAATGTTGTATGTCTGTTAATGTTTCCCCCCTTTATCTTTAAAATAAAAAAAAAATAAAAAAGTAAAAAATCCTAGCCCATTGTATATTTCCATTTTGATAATGACCTCTAATCTCAGGGGAATTTGGAATATGCATGTCAACTTAAAACATATTTTGAACTTTGTCATTTTCATTGCCTTTACAAGGTCAGCTTTAATCAGGGCAGCTGCAATGAACGGAACAATTAAATGTGTTTACCAGCTGGCTTTCCAAACCTCCTCTAGATTGGAAACAAAGTGTGAACAGTTTTGGTGTTTATGTTTAAGGAGTGTTGTTTTTTTTTTTTTAAATTATTGTTTGGATGAACCTAGACTGTTCTGGTTTTGATTTTCTTTAGTTTACTTGGAGTTTAGTTGAAAATGGAAATTCAAAGTGAAATACAATCTGTATTGCCACTTTAAGGTTATAATGTTTACTCCCCCCAAAATTCTTAGAAATTAGTTCTAGAATCATGAAGTTAAACTAATTATTGAATTAGGCCGAATTTGACATTACTGATATACCTGGGGAAATCTAGGTGCCTAATTTTTTGTCTTTTTCCTCATTACATGAGGCTCCCTACTTCTGCAATCAAATTTCCCGAAAGTCAGAGGAAATAATGGACTTGTCAGTTCCCTCTGAAACTTGATCTAGAATCTCCTGATTAAAAAATTTTAGTATTCAATATTTTCCCCACTTATGATTGCACAGTCTTAGCCTATTAGAGCAAAAAGAAGATAGGCTAACTTCCCATCCTGAAGCCCTGGGCATTTTGCTAGCACTACTATATGATGGCTAACTTCAACCCTCATGGGACCTGTGATTGCTGAGTGCTTCTGAATGGAGGATGAGGAGAAAATATGTCTTTCACAAACTGTGCTAACTTTGAGACTTAAAGTAATATCATGGCCTTTGGAGGACCTAACATTGTACTAAATATATCATGAGTAACAAATTTTTATTCAGCATTTAATATGTGTTAGGTGATAAACTAGATACTACAGACACAAAGCTAAGGTAAGTGCAACTCTTGACTTCAAAAGTTTTATCCAACAAGAAATTGTGGGTGGTTGAACCTCTCTAATAAATGGGGACTATGAGGACAGAAATGTTGATTGCATCCCTGTGTTCATGGAAATAATAAATTCAGCCAGCTGTATACTACTACTAATTTTTTGACTATTATGAATAAAGCTATTATAAACATATATCTAAAAGTCTTTGAATTAACATATATCATCATTTCTCTTGTGTGAATACTTTAGAATAGGATTGCTAAATCATGCGATTTGTATATGTTTAAATTTATAAGAAACATCCAAATTTTTCAAAATGATTGCTTCAGCTCACACTGACATCTATATCTATCTATATCTATGTATTTATACTTATATCTATATCCATGTATATATTGTTCATGGTTGTTTTTAAGTTTAGGAGTGATATTGATTCGTAGTTTCATTTTTCTTGTAATTTTTTCATGTGGATTTAGTAACAAATCAATGCCAGTTTACTTTTGTTTTTGCGGTCTCAACAGTCTATCTGCTTGGATACCTGCTCTAAGCTTTCTCTTCTTTACCTTTGTCCATCTTACCCCCAAATTTTACCTTCCCGTTTTTGATTCTTATTTGCTAGTACTGGACTTCCGGCTGAACTTCTTAAGTCTTTTGAAATTTTATGAAGAGAGCCCAGTACACTGTTGATTATGTTTTTCTCCGTGCAGACAGTCACAGCCTCCCAAGACCTAGAAGAATAAATGTACTGGAAGACAGTCTGATAAAAAAAAAAATCAGATGCGAACTCATGTCCTTAGCAGAGCAGATCAATCAGTAAATTTTTAACTTCCACTTTCAACTCTAAGGACTTTGAGTCGAAGTTCTTCTCTAATTAGCTCTTAAATCTTGTTGTTTTCTTGGTTCTCTCTCACTCAACATTCTTCTTAGGCAATTTCATGTAGTGTCGCAGCTTTAATTGCTAACTATATCCTCACACTATTTGATCCATTTTTTGAGCCCAACCTCTTCCCTTGAATTCCAAATCCATATATTTCTGTTGCTCATTATACACTTTTTTCAGATATACTCTTACAGTTGCATCCCATTTCACTGAGTAGAGCCACTACTCATTTCATTGGTCAAACTTTATCCTTAAATTCTCTCTGCCTTCATTTTCTCCCACTTACTATTTTCATTCCGTAGGAAGTTCTTAAATCCATTTCCTTTAAGTTTTTCTTTGTGACACAATAGTCTAACCTTACAGGATATAGTATAAAATACATAATGTATAGGTACAGTTTAAGAAGAATCCAACACATAAATTAAAAAATACATTACACTCTTTCAGAAAAAAACCTCTCTGTTATTGTATCTTTCATCACCAGAGGTGACTCCTTCCCCCATCAGTGGTACCTGCTGTCTTGATTTTTGTTTTAAATATTCCTTGACATTTATTTATAATTTTATTACCATGTTAAGTTAGGTTAGTTTTGAGACACTTAGTAGCAGGAAAAAACACATCTGTGCAAGAAAAAGGCAATAGAAGAAGGCTATCAGTAGAAAATAGAAAAAGGAATCTGTATACCCTGTTGGTGGGAAAGGAAATTAGGAACATGGAGGTTCCTCAACTAAAAATATAGCTACCATTTTGTTCAGTTACCCCACACCTGGGTATGCATGCAAAGGAAATGAAGTCAGCATACAAAAGAGATATCTGCACACCCATGTTTACTGCAGCACCATTCACAACAAACAAAATATAGAATCAGCATAGATGCCTGTCAACAGGAAAATATGGTATATGCAGCACAATGGACTATTGTTCACCCATAAAGCAGAATTAAATTACATTATTTACAGAAAAATAGATGGAAATGAAGGACATCATGAAAAGTGAAATAAATAAGCCAGATATGGAAAGACAAGTACTGTGTACTTCCTTTCATATGTGGAAACAGAAGAACAAAAACAGTAAGATGACTTGAAAGTAAAAGAAGGACTATTAGAGAATGGGAAGGGAAACAAGGAAGAGAAGGGAGAAGAAAAAGTAGAGGGAGAGTGGGTATGATCAAGGCACAATATGTACATGTATGAAAATGTCACAGTGAATCCATTAATTTGTACAACTAGCATATGTTAATAATAATAAAGAAGGTAAAGTGTGCAGTGTCTCAGACTCCCTGAGGCCTATGGGCTGACAGGTTCTTTTTTAGGAAGAATCAAAGAACATAGTTATGAGAAATTCTGGGAAACAGAGGTGTCACCCTCGTTGGGGCATTTGGCAGAGCTCTAGTGTGAGTCTCGTGCCTAATGCCCACCAGGATTATAGGCAGATGTCTTAGTCTCTTTTCTTGTTGCTGAGACAAAATATCCAACACCCAAAATTAAAAAAGGAGAGGTTTATTTAGCTCACAGCTTGTAGAGGTTTCAGTCCATAATTGGCTGGCTCTAAGGCAGGGTGGCACATGGCAGAGGGCAACAGTTCATGGCAGCAAAAGACAGCAAAGCAACAAGGGAGTAACACAAAACTTTCTGTCCCTTACATTGCGTGCAGGCTACCTGCCCTAGGGTGAGTGTAGCACTCACACACTTAATCCTAGCCATAAGTTGTCCAACCAAATCTGTGGGTTCATTTACTAATTACACACCCTTAATCTCAGCAGCACACACTCTAGATTTAACCATGTCTAAAAACCCTACCCTTTCTAAGTCTGCATGAGGTTTTGGGGAAACATCTAGACATAAACCATAACAGCAGGGAAAGTGGGTTGCTGTGGATTTTTTTTTTCAAAGTTCATCATGAACTATCTATAATACTTAAGGGTAGGCCAAAGCAGAACATTTATGTGGAATATGAGTGTTTTAACCTTATTTGGACAGTGAGTAAAGAAATCATTAGTGTATAGTTAAGACAAGCACAGATTAGAGTCTGGACTGTACTCAGCCAGGCATTCTGTCTTTAGATTACTTTAGGTTACTAAGGCAGTGGTATTTTTGTGCTGTCAGTCTCTTGAGTGGTCCCCTCTAATTTGCTCTTGTTGCCCTCTCTGGGCACAGAAATCATTCTGGAATGTCTGCTTACTGACTTCCTGTTAATTCTTACTTTTCTTTGCTTCATTTACTGCTGTCTTGTTTTACTCCATGGTGTTCTCTTGTTACTGTCTAATAGCATCTGGAGAAGAGTATATGGGAGGTTAAACTTTTTAAAAATTTTTGAGACATTTCATGCCTCTAAATGCCTTTATTTTTCTTCATATTTAATTGAAAACTTAGCTTGGTAAGAAATTCTAGTTTGGGAATAATTTTGTTCTAGTGTTGCCTTTGAAAATATTAGACCCATATTCATCTTTTAGACTTTTGCATATAAATTGCTATTTTCATGTAGAAACTTGTAGAGTCTGTTCTTCATTTCTAGTGCTGTGATGTCAATGTGGTTTTATCAACCACTGGAAATTCAGTGGGCCTTTTTGATCAGGTAACTTATCTCATGTATTTTAGTTCTCAGAAAATATTCTTGAATTATTTTCTTGATTTCCTCCTCTCCATTTTCTCTGTTGTACTTCTATCCAACTTCTACTGTTCAAATGATGTATTTCCCAGAATGGTTCTTAATTTTATCTTTTCTATACTATTATCATTTCACCTTTTCCTTCTAACTTTTGTGTGATGATGGCAGCTTTGCTCTTAGGCTTTCAACTAAATATTTTTTTGCCATAAGAATTTAAACTTCTAAGAGTACTTTTTTCTGAATATTTTTTGAGAGCACTTTTTCTTATTTCATAAATACAATGTTTTCTCTTATCTCAGTGAAGATAATGATGGTTTTTCTTTTTTTAATTAAGTTTATTGGTACATTTTAGGTATACATAATGATCACACTTATTACAGAGAATTTGTACCTGTACATGATATAGCCTGATTCTTTTTTTCTCATTTCCCTACAATCCTTTCAACTCCTCTCCCCTCCTTATGTACAGAAGCTTTGTTTCCAGGTTTCCTTCTTTTCTTATAATTTTTTTCTTTTCCCTCCCTTCCTTTTCCCCGCCCTTACACTTAGTTCTGTGTTCATTGTCTACATTTCCTCTGAACTCCTTTCTTGTGTTGTGCTGGTGTGTTGTGGTCTTTTTTTTCCATATAGGAATGCCAAGTGTCTTCCATTTGCTTTCCCCATTCCCTCCTCACCCATCTTTGCCCTGCTCTAGGGTTGGATGGCTGGCCTGTGGGCATACAATCATTGGCTTTTAGCCCCTCTGCCTTTCATGAGGACTTGGCCAATGGCAAGTGCTACCAGATTGTTGGGAGTAAAGAGTTATATTGGGTACTTATTGTCCCAACTCCTTCCCTGTGTGTTTCCTAAATGCTGGTTTTATCTCTTATTTAAAGGTGTGTCTGTGAGGTAGTCCTCTTCAGCGTCTCTTTCTGTCTCTGGTTTCTAGTAACTTTTCTTCCCTTTCTTACTCTTTCTGGCTTAGGAGTGGCAACCTAAACTTAGTATAATTAGCTCCAGGGCAGACCATTGTCACTTGTGAACCAATTCACCATTCATTTCTAGCTTCTATTGCTATTATGATACTAGAACTGATTTTTTAGCCTCAAGTCTTCCTTTTGAACCCTTTCTCCATCCAGCCACTAAATAAGTGATTTCTCATTTTGTATGGGATAAAAGTCTAAGCATGGACACTGGATTCAGCCTGAGATATTGTTTCCTTTGCACTCTTCATGTATTCTTTTCCAGTGACATTACTACAAGTGAGGGTTTCAACAATTGCACCATTACCCTGTAGCAGAAGTTACCAGAACTCAACCTATGAACAGCATAGGGTCCTCATTGTTAATGAGCTGGTGGGTGACCTAGCTCCAAAATTCTGTGCTAGAGTTTGCTTCCTGAGACTACTGTCAGTACCATAGTCTTAGGTTGAGTTGCCCAGGAAACAGTCTAAAGTGGGGAATGTTCTTGGGCACAATGTCTCTAAATCAAGAAGCAGCATTGGGCAGTGGAAGAAGATAAACTGCAGTACAGTTGCAACAGGCCTTGGATAATCCCTCAAGGATCTGGTGGGCTAGGTTGCTTCTTCAGAGTCATCTGGTTTATGAAAGCAAAGGTGAAGTACCTCTGCAAGCAGGTAGTCTTTGGATATTGGATGCTCCCAACCAGGGGCCTTAACCTTAGATGTGGCTCTTTTGGATTGAATCAGTCAGTGTCCTCTGAGGGATTTAGCTGTATCATATACTCCTGGTGGCGTACCTAGGTCCAGAATGGAAGGATTCTAAACGGTCACCACACCTCCTGTTTCAACATACCATGCCTCATGTGCATGACTCCTGCCTCTTACTGGATCATCTTTTACTGCTCAAGAATCCACAGTCAAACTATTGTGCAGAACTTCTTGTCCTATACCTGAGCTGGAGTTTCCTGCTCTTATAATTTTTCTCATGCTTCTCCATCTGCCTATAACACTTTCTCCAATTGTTTTGTGTGATTCTTATTGTTCCCTAATCTTTCATGTCTGAGGTCAGCGTTACTTCTCTGGTCTCCAGTTCCACCACAGTTTAAATTTGGAATCCCTTAAAATTTACTTTCCAACACTATTTACACATCGTACAATTTAGCATGCTACAGAGACTACAGAGTCTGTCTGCAAACTTATCTATGAACACAGAGGGATGCTTTCCCTCCCTGGTCAGGTAGAGTGACATCCTATTTATCTTGAGCATAGCACCTGGCACTTGGCACATGGTAGATATCTCACTATTGTTTGTCCAAGAAATGAACCATTGGTGTCATTGCTAAATTATATATGGTTTAATTTTTGGCCCATTCATTTTCAATTGTTTTATATTCTTACTAAGCAGTGAGGCTCAAGTAAAAATATTTACTGAATTCCAAATATATATTTAGCTGTGTGTTTGGAGACTTATGTAAATATATCACATCTCATTGTCTCTGGCCCTTCAGAGTTTATTATTTGTTAGAAGCAAATTTTAGCAGATAATTATTATTCACAGAAGAGGTTTAAACAAAACTTTGACATAGGAATTGACTAGTGGCTCTTTTTGGCAGCAGGCATTAGTATTTCTTGTTCTTTTTACACTGACTGTAGCTGTATTCAGCTTTCTTTAAGACAGTACTTCTCAAAATTTAACATGACTTCTAACTGCCTGCTGATCTGTTCAAGATTCAGTTTCTGATTCACCAGGTTTAGAGAGGAGCCTGACATTCTGCATTTCTAAGTCTTGAAGGTGCTGTCAAAGTTGTTGGTTGAGAGCCACACTTAGAGTAGCTAGCTCTAAGCACATTTTTTTAAAAAAACTAAATTTGAAGTTTCCTATATTTACTAGACAGATATTCCATTCTACCTTCTTCCTAATTTTTCCCAATACTACTTTCTTAATAAATCTTCATTCTGGGGTCAGCTTTAAGGCATTGAATCTAAGCTATCATCTCTTCATCTCCCTTGCCATCTATATACTAATTAACTAGTGGTATTAGCTTTTGCCAATTTTTATATAATAAGCAACTCTAATTTCCAAATTCTTTGAGTATAACACTTGGTGAATTCAAATTCTTAAACAAAGAATGACATACTCATCTTTTGATGCTCCGCATTCTATTAATGAATTTGTTAATGAAGAAATAAGTCTGTAGTTTCTCCCATCTCCTTTCTAAACTCAATATCAACTTATTTTAACCATTTTAATAGATTTTCAGTTATATATTATTGAATCTCTTCTGTTGGGATTTTGACTGAGGTTCTTAAGTCTCACTGACCCTTGAAAGAATAGTGAGACAGAGATAAAGCTCTTAGGGAAGGGAACAATGCTTATTGTTGTAGGGGTGGATGTACTCCCATGTGGTGTCAGTATTAATTATGGGCATCTGGCCTTGAGAAGTTCACTTGTTCCTCTCGAGCACCTTCGAGGGGGATGATGCAAAGCTATTGAGTTAAACCCTTCCTGAGATTGCTTTCTGTCCTTGGGATGAAAAATGATCACATGTGAGACTTTCTAGGTTGAAATTGGACAAAGCTACTAGTGAATTTATCTACAGAAAAATTGTTTCCTGGACCTCAAAGAATATTACTCAATCTAGGGTCAGCAGAGAGTTAGATGATCAAGGGTATTATTTTCTGAATTTGATTTTAATCCACACTGTAGAAGAAAACCTATTTTCATGACTTGAGATTTGGGGGACAGCTGGAGTGCAGGGAAATGAGAGCTAAACTGAGAGGTGTTTACAGTCACTGAGTAGATCCTGGATAGACAAGGACAATAACAATACTGACCACAACAAGCTAAGATGTCCACAACTGGGCTGAAGATCCACACAGACCCTTTGAGGGAGAGGAAAGGGTGCAGAGGGTAAGGGCATCAAGCAAACATGGCAGGAAGGTAAAAAGTGTCACTTGTAGAAATTTGACTATAAAGGAAGAAATTGTTCTAGAGGGTGAGCCAGACCTGCAACAAGGTGTGTGGATCAGAGAGGAACAGTGGCCATTTCTGGTGGGCTATTATTCAAGCTATATTCCCCATGCGACCTTCATGGAACCAAGGGAGCTTCATTGTGTAAAAGTTGAGCAGTGAGACATTGAGAGCATTTTAGAGTCCTTGGCACAATTGCTGAACCCCCCACCCCACTATTTTAAGCACAGCTGACATCAGAGGAAAGTAACCTTGTCTTTATGAATTTTTGTAGACTACACTCAGTTTTGAGGAAGCTAGTGAGAACACTAGGGCTCCCTATGTGGGGAGATCTCTTTGAACCTAGGTGGGATGATTTCTTATGGGCACTTAAAGCTTATGGGCCCCTGGATGAATTAGCACTGTGTTGGTGAGAGAGCTATGAGACCAGGGGATTCAATTTCTAACTAGAGGGCACTGTCCCTTTTATATCTCAGAACTTGGGAATCAGAAGTCCTCTTGTTTAATGCTGAAGCTTGGGACTTGATTTCTCTGAGAGACTGAGAGTTTGGAATAATCCACGGCAGAAGTAAAAGTGTAAGGGAGCCATTTAATCATTCCATAAGCAGGTCTAAGTTGCTTACCTATGTTAGGAAATAGGAACTTTCAAGAGGTACAGTTGTTTCTCTTTGAAGAAGCTGTCAGTGAAAAAACCTTTAAAAATAATTTCCTTGTAAGATGCATAATTCTCTTAGGCAAAACTCCCCAACATTGCTGTTTAGTGGCCTCTTCCACTGTATGAGCTCTGGAGCATGAAACACGTCTTCGTGCAGACTCAGAAAATTGTTTGCTTATCACAATTTGCCTGTCAGATGCATTGTGGGTGCCAGGCTGGCACAGTGGACCTGTGGGCCAGGTGGGTTCTGTGTGATGTGTATGTGTTGCTGAGGTCAGGGAGGGCCTTTGCAAGTCCTGGTGCTTGAGGGTTTAAGAAGGAGCAGATGGATTCATGAGCTCCCCATCAGACTGCCTATCCTTCATTTCTACCTCTCTATGAGAAGGAATTATTGTTCTGTTGGGTCTTCCATGCAGAAATGTTGCCTTGGGGCTTCCACTGGAGGGTAATAGTGATCCTAAATAACATAGCTCTCCCATTTTGAGCCATTATGTCTGTAGGAGCAATGTGGGTGGAAGTTTCCAGAAAGATTTAGTAAGTGTGAGAGACCAGTAATAGGTTTGTCCATTAGGCTAAATTCTACAAAACCATGGAGTAATAGCAGTCAACTATTATCAAGCATTTATTATGTAAGTACACAGATTGTAGAGAGACTTCAAAATTTAAAAAAAACATATATTATTATATTTAGCCTTAGCCTAAATCCTACTAAGTAGGTGTTATTATTCCACATATTTTCTCATTAGAAATGGAGAAGAGGTTAGAAAACTTGCCTTGCACCATAGTTTAGATGTTACTAGGCTGGGCTTCAGTATGGGTTAACTTGGCTTTTAAATCTGTTCTTTACTCCTTGCCAATGATTATCTAATTAGGGTGCACAAGAATTACCTGCAAGTATGATAAAAAATTTAGACACCTTGTTCCTATTCCCTTAGGATTGTGATTATTTGAGGTCTGGAGCAGAGTTTCATTTTTAATGTACATTTTAAATACACTCCACAGGTGACTTGATGCAGGTGGCTCCAGTACTGTCTTCGTCTACCACAAAATACCACCAGCTGGGTAATTTATAACAATAGAAATTTCTTTTTTATGGTTCTGGAGCCTAAAAGTCCAATAGTAAGATGCTGGCAGAAGGGGTATCTGGTGAGAACTGCTCTCTGCTTCTAAGATAATGCTTTCTGGCTACATCTTCCAGAAGGAAAGAATGCTGTGTACTCATATTGTGAAAGGGATGGAAGTGCCTGAGAAGGCTCTGTTCAAATTCATACCTTTTTACAAGAGTGCCAATTAAATGAAGTTTAAATCCTCATGACTTAATCATCTCACAAAGGCCATACCTCTTAAAACTCTACTGTTTTATTAGGGGTTGTTTCAACATGAATTTTAGAGGGGGCACCATTATTAAAGCCTAGCAAATCCCATTGCTATAGATTGAAAGTTTGTGCTCTCCTAAATTCATGTTAAAGTCGAAACCCCAGTGTGATGGTATTAGAAGGCGGAGCCTTTGAGATGTGATGAAAGTGAAGCCCTTATAAAAGAGACCCTAGATAAGATTAATTAGACTAATGGTGGTGTTAGTTCCCTTATACTGGTAAAAAGAGAACCTGGAGAGCTCCCTTATTCTCTCCACTGCATAAAACACTGAGAAGATGGCTGTCAGTGAACCAAGAAACAGGCCCTCACCAGACACTGAATCTGGTCTTGTATGTCCCAGCATTTTGAACTACAAGAAATAAATTTCTGTTGCTTATAAGTCACCTTGTATATGATATTCTCTTATAGCAACATATCTGGACTAAGACAATCATACACAATAAGAAACACTGGAGGATGACTATTCCAATGACCAAGTCATTTTTGGGGCATCTGTGGCTTTGTGAAACAGAGAATCTATCACAGAAAGTGGGTTGTTAATTTTGTTGGGTTGACCTTTTTGTCCAAGATATCCACAAGGGTAGACTTTAGCTTCCTAGTGGTTTGGATTCCAGAGCCAGATTTTACCTCCTGAGAATAGGGAAGAAGGGATGGCAGAAGCAAAGAGAAGCTTGCATGCAAGACCTGTACACTAGTCAGGAAATTCTGGCATTTGTGGAACTGCATAACAGAATTAGGAAAATTCTCCTCAAATTGGCACATTCAAGTTAGCACAGCCAATTTTGCTCTGGCAAGGAGAAGATATGTCTGCAAAGCAACTGATTCAAAAGATCTAGGAAACAGAAAACTTTTAGCCAAGCTGTTTGACATGAGTTCCATTTCCATAGGACCTGGAAGTTAAGAGATCTGCCAGATAATTCAAGATAATATGTTCATTATTCAATGCATTCTGTTGGAGAGGCTCATGTTGTAGAGACATGTGCATGGGAAAAAGACAATACTCTAACAAAAGCATTTCAGGAAGTGATGGGAAAAAGGTGGCTGGCAAGAAATAACTGGGGTATAAAGTGTATGCTGGAGCCACTTAGATTGGAGACTTCTGGAGGACTAACATGCACCCTTTCTTGTTATGGGCCCTGCTACAAGTGTGCCTGGGACTCTGGTTCCAGTTAAGCAATTCCCAAGTCTCTAGTTGGCATGCTGAATTTGAGCTGTCTCTGGGTCCTGTCATCTTTGTAGAGGGCTGAGGGAGATTCTGAGTACAGAGGCCTCCACTCAAAGTGACTTCTCTGTGGCACTCAGGTGATGTGGTCCTCAGCTTGTACTTTGGAGGCCATCCAAATGCTTTGAAACACACTAGAGCAATAGCTCTCAATTGGGGCTGATTCACCACCCCTATGACCATCACCACCATGACCACCACTACCGCAAGGGAACATAACATCAGCAACAACCAGATAGCAGTATCTATCTGGTTGCTAGCTGGTTGTTGCTGTTATACCTAAAGGTGTAAGCATTGTACAGTGCACCAGGCAGTCACCCACAGTAAATGTTGCTTGGAAGATGACCACACATTTCAGCCACCCAGAACAAATGAGTAGCCATGGTTGGAGATGATGTGGAATTCTGTCTTCTCAGGCAACAGTTTTGAATTCTAGATGTTGTATAAATGCTGTGATGGGAAGAAGTTCTGCTTGCCATTTGCCCTCAAGGATAAAGAAAAACTGGCCAATTTACTTCTCTCTTTCCCCCTAGGATCTGCTGAAAGAGGGAAAATATCCATGCCCTCAAGTCCAAATGTCCAGAGCTAAATGAAAGGGCTGTGTACAAGCCTTAGAATGACCTCCTCTGTCTTTATTTTTATTTCTAGAGGAACTTTATGCTTCAAGATTCACAGGGTGCAGGACAAAGGTCAGATCTGTTTCTATCCAAATTGTGTCCAAGGCTCTTAGCACAGGGTTTGATGCACCCAGGGTACTCACTGAATATGCTGACTGAAACAAATGAAAAGTGTCTCAGTGCTTGAGCTTGGAGAATTTTTCTGTGCTTCTCACTCCAGGCTCAGAGCATAGCTCCAAGTCAGAGATTAGGGAGGCATTTGTTGGAAGGAATAGGAGCAGGCTGTAATTCCCCTCCCTTCTAGTTCTTGGATAGTGCCTTTCACTTCATTCAGTTTCCCCAGGTGGGTCCTGCATGGGCTTTGGCATAACATACAGCTGTGTCTGTTTTTGCCTCCCTTGTTTCCTAGCAGTATGGGTTTTTCAAGTGGCTTTACCTTGGCGATTTTCTGTTTTCTCATCTATAGCCTAGAAATAATAGAGGTTCTCTTCATTTGTAAAGTTTGAGAGATTTACATGAAAAATGCATGACAGCTACATCCAAGAGATTTTCTCAAGAAGCTCATAAGTGGGAGGTAACATAGAAGGGAAAACAAGAAAAAACAGAACAACCTAAGTGTTAAGGTAAGAACATAAATGGCTTAACATATGAAGACACCTAGCACGATGCCTGGCACTTGGGAAGGAGTGACAAATGTATTAGTGGCTTCTTTCTTATGAAAAATTCCACAGAACTTCAGAGGAGGAATGAACACGGAAGAAGAGTTAGGTATATATTTGGAGCTACAGCAGGAGGAGGCGGAACAAGTTTATCTTTGATGCCCTCTATTCACTCCATGTAACATAGGGCAGTGCTCTTTCCCGAGGAAGGAAAGGAAATGAGGACAAGACCTGGACTTGGGAGAGGTGAGGAGTTCGGAAAGTTAAATTGGGGAATGGGAAAAGCAATTCAATGGGAATAAGCATGTACATACTAAAACATGGCTAGGACTGAAACGGCATTCTTTTTTTTGAGAAACACACACACCTTTTTATTCCAGTTCTGAAGAATGAATTCATGTTTGGAGAGGCAGTCCTTGTACACATTGGGCATATGGGCTGTCAAGAGGGGAGGGACATTGACAGAATTATTGATAATTCAGGTGAATTGTGGGTCCAAGGAGATTGAAAAGGGATGTGAATCCAGGAGGTGGGTAGCAGGTATGAAGTGAGGAAGGAAGGAAGAAGCAGGCAGGGCACAAGGACAGGAGATAGAGTTGAGACAAGAACATCAAAGAATGTGGTATTTTGAAGAATTAGAAGTCCTGAGTGATCAGATGTTCTATACTGAGTGGGTACCATATGAATGGGTTCGGCGGGGGGGGGGGGGAAGGTCCTTGGCAAAGATTAGGGTCTGTGAACACTGACTTTGACTGTGTGTTGGCAGGAGGAGAGGCAGAAGGGAAATCAAGCCATGTAGAAAATCCTTCCCATTTGTTATGGATTGTATTATGCCCACCAAAAAGGTAGGTTGGAGTCTAAACCCCTAGTACTTCAGGTATGACTTTATTTGGAAACTTATCACAGATACAATTAGTTAGGGTGCTACTGGAGTATGATTGGTCCTTATCCCTCTTGAGTGATATTCTTATAAAAGAGAACACCATTGTGAAGACATAGACACACAGGGAGAAGTTGGTAGTGTAACAACAGAGGCAGAGATAGGAGTGGCACAACTATAAATTGAACAGCGTCAAGAGCTAGGAAGAAGCAAGGAATACTTCTCTCCCACAGGCTCTAGAGGGACGATGGTCTCACTGACATGCTGACTTTGGGCTTGAGCCTCTGGAACTCAGAGAATAAATTTCTGTTGTTTTAAGCAAATTAGTCTGTGGCGCTTTGTTACAAAGCCCTAAGGAAACTAACACATCACTTCTCTCTCCCTCAGTCCAAGCTGCCCATCCTTTAAGGCTCCTCCAACAAGCCTTTCCCATGTCTCTGGTGACACTGACCTCCTCTGTTGTTCCTTGAATTGCAATGACATTCGAAGTCTGACACAGTTATGCATAATTGCGGCATATAACTTCAAACTGTTTTATGATTTCCTTCAACTTGATTTAAGATTTTCCTTACCTAAGGTATAAGCACCTGACCTCTCAGAATTGCTCACTCTGCCTGAGGCAGTGGTCAGTAGCTAGGAGCTCCTTGCTCACTGCTTTGGAACATCTTGCTGGCAGTTATGTAATACAGCTTAAACTTGATCCTTCATCTAGGTCACTTGCAGGCACTTTTCTGGGGCATCACTATCCTGCTGGGGTTTGAATGCTGCTGGGTTCCCTTGGCTCATTATAGTGAACTGTATAATGCACATAGGTCAAAACGTCATACTTTATTTTTTTTAACCACAAGAACAATTAAAATACAGAAATGTTCAATTTTGAGGAAACTCCCGGTGCACAAATAATTAAATGGTAGGGATGAAGATAAGAGGAAAGAGTCTTTTACTAGCACAACTTTTTTTTTATTTTTTATTTTCAGATATTGGAGCAGTAGTGTTTTTAATTCAGACAGCAACAGAACTGAATTATTGACAAGACTCCTTAAGAAGAAGACCATTAACTTGGAAAGGTTGGCCAACTTGACTAGAGGAATAATTTCTATCTCCCCATTGATCAACGGCTTGTTTTTTTAATATGCTCTGGCCTGTGCTTGATTCTTCATTTTCATTCATTCCAACCAGAGCAATGCCTGACGTGTAGAAGGCATATCAGAAATTAGTGCTGTGTCAATGCACTGCCATATCGTTTGTACAGGACAGAAACATCCAGTCGCTCACTCTGGTTTTGCAACGCATGTGGACTCATTTTGAAGAAGAATCCAGATTTTAAAAAGGCGTCAAGGACAGAGGGAAATAGAAACAGAGGTTGTGCAAACCCATCTTCTGGTACATGTACAGTGGTGGAAAGGAAGAGAACTAGGGTTGGCTTCCTACTTCCTGGCCCCAGTGGGGTGACAGCACCCTCAAACCAAGTGGAGTGCTATTGTTTGGGGAAAGAATGTAGCTCTGAGGGAGGTGGGTGGACAGACAGCAAGGCTGTATGTTCTGAGGAAGCTGGTGGGGGAAAGAACACCAGCTGGGACTTAAAACAGTCCAGGAACTAAGAAGGAGTGCTGAAAAGCAGGGAAATTGGCAAGTGTGGAGTGGGCACATGTTGGAGAAACACAGTGACACAGATGAACTGGGAGTTGTGAGACGGAGGGGTTGGCCAACTGCTTCACCCCTGATTCCAAAGCAGCTGAAGCAAATGCACTTTTGTTTGGCTGAGAGTCTGCAGAGATTATTACAGTACAGTCTCTGTGGGATGAAATCACAACCTGAGTTCTGTGGCCACCACAACTCAGTTACATCATTATTCTCTTGAGTCAAGAGTTTTAGAAAAAAATCATGTCCACCTGACCAGCATTCCTTCCCTTGAGATATTCAAAAGCCCAAAGCCCCGTCTTCCTCTGAGGCTTGAGTCATGCACCAGAACTTTCATTTTTCCCTAGAAGAGCAGCTCTGCACTTTATGGTTGTGTAGATTCTGTGACTTGAGCAACTCACCAGGTTGTGTGAGTGAATGATTTGCATCTAACCCTACCAGAATTAAACCTGTTAACCCAACTGAGTCACACACTGGTACACTGTCTATTTTGCTGGTGTACTATTTTTAGTTAGTCCCATTATTACATCAGAAGAACGAGCAGGGAGGAGGTAGCAACTTGGCAAAAGTGATCAGCTCTTGATGTAATAATCAGTGCTGAAGCAGGGGAAGAGAAGCAAACAGAACTAGATTCCTCTCATATGCACTGGGTCACTGGTATTCCTAGTTATTCCTAGATGCTTCATGTGTAGTGAACTTTTCCATGAGCAGTGTTTTGGGTAGTACATAAACTTTGCCTCAATGCATTCTCTCAGCCCAGCATACAAGCATTATCCCCTATCTTGCAAGCTTAGACTAACATGGTGCACTGTTGATAATAAGAGCTGGAATTTCAGTTGAGGATGAAGTCTCCTTTGCTTCCTATACTACCATTCCAAAATCAAGTACTTTTGGCCTTGCTTTTTCTTGATTCTCATAAAAAGTTCAACTTTCCTCTCATCACAAGCCAATGGCATTGACTTTTCCTGGATGAATTTGTGACTTTCTCATTCTAAAGAAAAAACATGAGTAAGGGAGAGACCATCCGATTTCAGTTCCTGGTGCAATGTTCATGGTTAGTAATAAGTTAGGGAATCATCATCATCTTGTTTGAGCTCCTGGTAGTGCTGGAGGAGAGGGGATTTGTGGGCTAATTAGGGAAGCATCCCATAGATGATCAGCATTGTTCTTGTCTGTAATGAAGAGAACAGTTGAGGGGAATATCCAAGCTGGCCCTGGGAAGTCAAGTTGTTGGGTCAGCCCAACATAAAAGTCTAGAGCCGATGGCATGCAGCCTAGAGAATGGTTCTGCTTTCCTCTCCACATACATGGCCCTGACACAGTCTCAGATGCTCAAAGGGTGAAAACAGGGTGGAGCTGGTTTCACTGTGCAAAGAACACATACTGGGAATCCATCGATCTGGGTTTTCAAAACTTTTGGACATATTCCTCAGGTGTCCCAATTAGAACATTTGATCTCTCATTTTCTAGGTGTCTGTAACTCTGGTTTTTCCCTTTTCTGTTACAGAGTCAGCATTCACCTTTCTATTTAAGAACCGCAACGAGTTCCTGTGTTACTTCTTAGACCCAATATCTCTGCTTTCCCTGAAGTACTAGAATTAGTCACTGTGCTTTAGCTGGTGTTTGCCTTGGTGAGGAGCTTACAGAAGTAATTTTGACTCATTTGCTGGTCTTTAACTCTGTCAACTCCCCTGGGGCATTCTCTCCCCTCAGAAGGTCTGTTGGATTCTATTTACAACAGTTGTGACACCTGATAATCAGCAGTACAGAGCGCAGCACTCGGCTGGTTTTCACAAGGCTGAAAACAAGGTGTTGGCCAGCTGGCCTCCCGTTGGGAGGATGTGGAGAGAATATTCATCCAAGATCACTCGGGTGGTGGCAGAATCCACCTTGTGGTTTAGAGGCAAGGTCTTCTTTTTTTTTCCTGGCCATACAGCGGGTGCTGGTTTTATCTCTGAGAGGCCTCTAGTTTTCCTTTCTGAACCTCACTGCTCAGAGCCAGCAAGGGGTTTTTGACTCCTTCTCATGCTTGGACTTATTTTGCTTTCTTTTTTGCATCTCTCTCACTCCAGCCAGAGAAAGTTTTCTGCTTTTCACGCTATTATGATTAGGCTGTGTCTACTTACATCATCCAGGAGAGTCTCCTTAGCTTTAGGTGCATGACTTTAATTACATTATCTGAGTCCCTTGAGCAGAAGCCAGGGATTGGGGCATGAACATCCTTGGGGGTCATTATTCGGCTTGCCATAGCAAATTTTAGGTATGTAAGCTGCTGCGTCTTCTCTTAATCTCTGTTAGATTTTGGCCTCAGGATCATTGCACAATGGCTATAACAATACTTCTGGTATCATACGGTTAGTATGAGGATTATACAGTGTAAAACCTTATTCAATAGTATAAAATTTATACAGTGCTTATACCAGCCTATGCTTAATAAATATGCTCAGTAGATATAATCTACTATATTTTTATTGTTCTTTTCTAAAGTGATAGAAGCTATTAGGTTGGCTCAATTCCAAATGATTTGAAGCTGACCTAAATGTATACTTCATAACAAGGTAAAGAATACATTTAATTTTTGTTTACTATCATGGACAGTGCTGATCCATAGTAGCTATGTCTGCAGAGGCTGTGACTGCCCAAGAGTAACGCTGGTATGTAAACGTGACTCATATAGGACTGAAACAAGTCACATCATATTCTGAAAGCTGGATACCAAACTTACAAAAGAAGGATTATCAATTCAGGACTTTTAGTAAAATCATTATTATTTTAGTTTCAGAGTGCAAGAATGAAGATCATAAGTAAATTCAATGCAAATAGGAATTTCAGTAGTCCATTTAGGGAAAAATGTTTATGTTCTCTTGTATATTGTGGTCATTTTAAAATGAATTATTAGCTTTTATATCTTAGTCTGAAATTATGTATTCCAACTTTATTGCTTTGATTTAATATTCTATCTTAAGCCTGTTTCCAAATAAGAAATTACAAAAGAATTATTACAGGGGAGGAGATTTTAAGACTCTCAAAGGGTGAGGGCGAAGGTATAAAAAATGTGCTTGTGAGGTTCTTTTGAGGAACCTGTAGAAGTTTTAAAGCCTTTTTTTCTGTACAGCCACACAGATGCAGCTTTGGAAAGTAGGTGTCTGGAAGAGCTTTTTGATCAAGCTACTTCCAAGAACAATCACTTCTTTGATTTCTCTCAAATACTATGCCAATATGACACACCCTGAGACTTTCCTCAATGTTATATTTATGTAATGTTTTATTTTTCTTACTAGCCTAGAAACTCTTTTAAGAGAGGAGACATACCTTATACATATAATGTGTCACTGTTTCCCAATATTTGTTGCATGTTGCTGCAAGTCACATCACTAGTTAAATGTGTAGGCTTAAAGGAGCTGAACATAGTAGGGTGATTTCAGGATTCTGTACAAGACCATAGCCATGATTTATCTAGATTTCATCATCTAAATTTTCCTCACCATCTGAATGAGCTTGAACTTCCATTTTCTGACAATCTGTATGGTGGGTGCTAATATTAACCTTGTTGGGGGAGATTAAGAAAATATACCTGGTGAGGCTCGGTATCTGGCATGAAACAAGCTCTAAGTTACAGAAGTCTTTACCCCTTCAGTTATTATTGTTCCCATGAATTCTGGAGTCATTTGTTCCCTGACATTTTTTATAGAGTCTGAGGTTTTAATTTTTCCTGCTTTCAAAGCAAAATTGAAATATTATTTATATCATGCATGTAAGACTTGGAGAGGATATTTAAGGTTGTCTATGCCCTCCTCCAGTGCAGAAGGTAAGCCTGGCTTTCCATCTGAATGGAGCAGATGACCCGCTTCTTTAATGAAAGTAGGAGTGTCTAAGCAAAGAATTGAGAATTGGAGACCATATAGATCCTAGCAGGATTGTAGAGGTGATAGTGGGGAAGGGGTGCAGCGAGGAAAAATTTATTAGGTTTGTTTTAGAAATAATAAAGATATCTGGGCGTGGTGGTTCATTGCTGTAATTCCACCATTTGGGAGGCTGAGGCAGGAGGATCACTGTGAGTTCAAGGCCAGCTTTCAATACCTGATGAGACCCTGTCTCAAAAAAAAAAAAAAAAAGAAAAGAAAAGAAAAGAAAAAATAATAAGACAAGTTTGACTGGTGAACAAGGGTGGGGAAGGTGAGAAAAACTTGCATTTTAATTTTATAAAACCAGGCCCTGTGCCAGGTACTCTGCTGAGGGTTCATAGTAATCACATCATGTAGTTGATTCTTGACCCATTCCACAGATAAGGAAACAGTTAAAAAATTAACTCACCACTGATTCTATTGGCAGTATCTTTCCCTGTCTACTGCCTTGTGAATGTCAAGGAAGGGGAACAATACAATGACTAGATAGGGAGGTCAGGCTGAGGCAATTTGGGCCAAAGATATAGCTCAGTGGCACAAGTACCTGCCAGGCCACTGGTTGAGGCCGCTCTGTAAACACTTGATGTCAGGCTGAGGAGCATAAGCACACCTTAAAAGCAAGAAAGCACTTTAAAAGTTTTAGTTTGGGAGGTAGAAGAGTGAAGCTTATAATACAATAAAAAAGGTGAGTAAGGAAGCTTTACCTTGACAGCTGGAAATTCTTCAGCTTATTTTTGACATGCATGGTTTCCAGTTTAGTTTCTGTCCATCCAAATTTGTTCAGTAGGTTGTATCTTTTCTTCAAGGAAAATGGGGGATGGTCGAGTGTTTAAGCCTCCTCCGAGCCACATTTGCACTTTTTGAAGACGTTGTAATGAGGAGCAGAAATCTTTCCTTCTTGCTACTGACAGAACCCAGAGCAGAGTTGGGCATGCTAATGCTTTCTTAGCAACATCGAACAATTGTGCCCAAGATAGCATTATAAGCATTCATTCTGAATTTTTCATATCTTCCCCATTCCAGGTTTATCCCCTCAAGTCGTGTACTAACTTCAGGGCTGAGAATGTCTTGGCTCACCATCAGTTTCCTTGCTGTTGAGGAACAGAGGTGAGTCATGGATGTTCTTACATTATGGCCCATAATACATTTAATGTGGAGTGGAATTATGTGACAGCGCTTGATAACTGTCTATTGCCTTGAAAATTAACACCTTACCTCTGATGTGGCTTTGTGTTTAATAAGTGCCTTATCTCATCATTTATCTTTCAGCAGCATGTTACTTAGCTCATTGCACAACGGCAGCAGCTCTCTCCCTAATTAGCATGGATGCACCTTGGCATGGTCCACCTGCCCTTTTTACACTTAGGCCTTTAGAGTTCTTGATCCTCTCGCATTTCCTTCCGGACTCTTAAGGTGACCCTGGGAAAGTTGATAAAAGTTGTTGACATTTTCTTTGTAATGCCTTTATACTGATCCTGGGCTGTTCAGAGATGCCAAACCCAAAGGTCCCAGAGGAGCTGTCAGATTCTTGAGACCTGCTTGGCTGGTTTCTACTCTACCAAAACTCCTCCCCCACAATTACTGCAGGGTCTTGCTTTAGGCTGACAATCGGAAACAATAAATCAGTCCCCCCAAATTTTAAGCTCCACTTATCAGTAGGTGGGCTAACACACTCAACTTACACAGTAATGACACGCAAACATCCTCTCTGCATCTCTCCTCCTTCTTATGGAGAATTTAGAGCTGTAGGGAACTTAATAGATTATCTTAGCCTAAGCCCCAGAGATTTTTCTTCAGTAAATCAAGTGTAAAGTTATAAGTCTGTGTATCCAGAAAAAGCTTCAGTTGATTCTCACAGGTCACCCTGCATAAGAAGGATTTCTCTTGTGAGATAATTGTGAGACTCTAAAGTTGCACTGTCAAATGCAGTAGCCATTAGCCACATGTGGCAATTTAAATTTAAATCAACTAAAATAAAGCTGAAAATTCAGTTTCTTAGTGATACTAGCCTTCCCTTTCCTCCCCTTTCCCTCCCCTCCCCTCCCTTTCTTTCTCATCCTGCTCTTTTCTTGTAAGCATCTTTACTAACCTTCTATAAAAATAAGATCCAAGGAGAGTCCTTAAGGCAGAGATCTGGGGGTGGCGAGGTAGACTTTATAAGTTACTGGTCAGGCTTTCATACTAGCCACTTTCAAGCACTCTTGGATACACATGGCTAATGCTGACCTTATCTAGCAGCACTGACAGAACTTTTCCATCATCACAGAAAGTCTTCAGAGAACACTGCTATGAAGCATATATCTAGTATCAAGTATTGCTTATTCTAAGTGAGGAAACAGCACTCTGGAAATCAGGGCAGGATGGGAAGACAGAGGAAGGTCTAGGATGGGCTGTCTCTGTGGGGAAAAAATGCCCAGATTCTGGAGCCAGACCAACCAGTATCTTCAGTCTTGGTTCTGTCACTTTCTGCCTGTGGAGCTGTGATGTGGAGTCCTTATTGCTAAAATAAAGAGGATGATAGTGACTACTCCTTGGAGTTGAAAGTGCTAAATGAGTTAATATTTTTGAAACAATTCACTGTTAGGCACAACATAGGACCAATTTAAGTGTAAGAGGGTTTTTTCCTTTATTCCACTCAATTTCATGAAATTTGTCCAGAAGGTGTGAATATTGCTCCCCGTATTTTAATTTTTGCATTGGTCTTTGAGAAACAGTAGTAGTAAGGTCTTATCAAAGGACTCAATAAAACAAAACTATAGACAGCCTTTCCTTGTCCTCATCACAGCCCAGGAAGTTTATACTTGCAATCCCATGGAAAAGTTATTGGAATCCTAGTGAGTTAATTCCAACCTACCACTTCCAGTGCAACCCATGGTGAGAATAAAGACACTAAGGCATATTTGTAGTTTCAGGGAGCCAAGGGGTCCTAAGTCCAGCTACACTGATGGCTGTCTGGAACAAAGGCATTTAGCAGGGCTGAACCTGAGTTTCATTAATTTGTGAAGAAAGGGGTGGTTTAAGGATAAGTGATTGTGAGAATGGCGGGAAGTAGGTGAGTGCTGTGAGCTGGGCTAGGTGGGAGGCCTGAAATCACCTCTGCAATATGCAAAAAGATATTCAGCAAGAGTAATCTTCACAACACATTTCAGGTATATGTGATATTTTGGGGTTGGTGCTTTAGATCTAATATGTAATCTTTTATGCCCTGGGAAGTTATAGCCTCTTACCTTGAGCATGGAGCACATGGCGCATGGCTTTCCATCCCATCTTGGCACACACATGTTTTATTTGGGAGCTACAGGGGTAGGGAAACACAGCCCTGTTGTCTTTGCTTCAAAGACTACACATCAGCATCCCAGCTGGACCAATCTGCATTGTGTGGAGCCAATTTTGAAGGGATAAAGTGTCCTAGCCAGCTCTGCACACAACAGTACATGGAAATCGGGTCAGGTTTAGCTAAAATGGAGACAACTGCTCCTCCTTCAAGGAGAGTCACCCCGGTGGTCCTCCACACAAAATAGTGTACACTTGCTAGGACACTAAAAAAGTAGAAGAAATTGGAATAGAAATGACACTTTTGGGAATCTATTTTAATGAAATAAAGATAAGCAGGGAAACCACTTTATGTATAAATATGTTTATTGCTATATTTTCATAATAATAAAGGATTGGGGGCCACTTAAATGTCTTGCCATGGGATTAGTTAAGCTGATTGCTAAATATCCAATTTAATGGAACATCACAAATTTGTTCAGTTGCTTAAGTAGGACATAACATGTTACATACTCATGCTATAATGTTATATGGCAGTATGGAATTTAAAATTACATACATATTCTGATTATATTTAAATAAAATTTATTTTTAATAGGGGCTATCATGACACTAGCACTTTCATAATGCAAAGATCAGATGTGATGTTGTAATAAACATTAAAGACTGACGTGGGAAGAAGGTTTGCTTGTGTCTGGCTATTTAACACAGGCAATTCTGTGGTCTCCAGACCACATGAGTCTTTACTTAGAGGTGAAGACAGAAGCTGGAGGCAGTACATTGGGCTGTTTGTCTTTTTCATGAGCTGATATGTCATTGGAATGTGTATCTGCAGGGAGACATCTATCTGTTTAAGGGAAGGCTTTTTCCTAGATTTGTGGAGTGACTAGGGGACAAATGGAGGGAGAAGAAAAGATTTCTCACTATGTAACATCTCTTTTTCTTTCTCCTACAATAAAGGTCCATCCAAGTACCAATCTAGTCAGGTCAGAACCTCCTCCTGACATCAGCAATCTACGTGACCCTAACTGAACCCTGGGTCAAAGTATCTTGCGGAGACTGACTGGTTCCTTTTCTCAAAATACTTACCATATTTTGTTTTGAACTTGTGTAATAGCTTCACTGAGTTTCTGAAGGCAAGTCTAGTGTTACCTCCCATTTAT
This sequence comes from Chinchilla lanigera, assembly GCF_000276665.1. Taxonomy (NCBI): domain Eukaryota; kingdom Metazoa; phylum Chordata; class Mammalia; order Rodentia; family Chinchillidae; genus Chinchilla; species Chinchilla lanigera. Next base: position 36,360,713 of record NW_004955402.1, read on the forward strand.
TTTTGCTGAAAGAGTTTTTAATGAGCTATAATTCACATAGCATGTAATCCATCTGTTTAACATATACAATTAGGTGGTATTTAGTATATTCGGAGTGGTGCAGTCATCATCACTATTTCTAGAGCATTTTCATCTCCCCAGAAGAAATCCTGTGTCCATTACCAGTCCCCATTATCCTTTTCTCTTAGCCCTTAATAACCATTAATCTGCTTTCTGTTAGGATTTCCCTACTGTAGACACTTCAGACAAATAAAACCACACAATGTGTGGCTTCTTGTATGGCTCATTTATAGAGATGCATTTATCAGTCATTTATTCCTTTTATGGCTGCAACTTTCCATTGTAGGCCAGAGTAAGCTTATCTCTGTGCTGTTATCGTCTAGCCTAATAGTTTCTTATATAACTGTCAATGACATTATTCTTCTTTAAATAATTCTCTTTTTAGGTAGCCATGTCATTTTTAAATTTTAAATATGGCATCCAAAATTTCTTCTCCAAATGTATTAGAGTTCACTAGATGAATAGATTTTATACAAAGGATTGACTAGGTAGGTAGGCTTACAACGGCTACCTGTGGAATCAGGAGTAGAAAAGTACAAAATGACTGCACTCTGGAGAGCAGTAGAAGGTCAAAGTCAGAGCTCACTATAGAGTTTGCTGTGAGTCCGTGTTAGGAAGCTGAAGGGTTTGCACTGAAAACCTGAATGTACAATGGTGATGGTGAAGCCTGGAGCTCTGAAGAAGGAAAAAGGAGACTTCCTTCTTCTTTAATTTTATTCCATCTAGGCATTAAGCTTAATCATTGGTGACACCCACATTTAGGGTGGGTCTTCCCTCCTCACTTTGCCTCTTACATATCAATCAGCAACAGACACATCCAGAAATTTACTAATTTGCTAGGGGATTCTAACTTAAATCAAGTTAACATATCACAATTAATGATCACCCCACACCCCTTCAAATTATCCCCAAATCAAATTGACAGGATCACTAATTTCTAGTTTCTCCTCCATCACCCGCTTAAGTTTATCTCTGTTCATTGACAAGACTGAGCTTCTTAAATAATGACTTCATATAGTCAGATTTTGTATAGAAACATCCAATAGCTTCATACTGTCTTCATTGTGAATGCATATTACATTCTAGGAACTAGTTTAGACACTAGGACTTAGCTGAACAATGTATGTGTAATTTGTGTCATCATGGAGTTTAGTTATTGCATAAGTAATCACATGAATAAAGGAGTAAGTATGAATTACAGTACTTAATTAAGATTATATTTAGGAAAATTAAGATCATTTGTAACTTGAGAGAGGAGGGAAGTCTCTTTTGGTGAGGGGGGCATTTGGGCTTGATCCTGAAGGATAAGTAGACACTAGCCAGAGGAAAGATGGAGGGATATAGGATGAACATGTGAAGACCCTGTGGCAGGAATGTGCTTTGTAATTTCCACAAAAAGGAAGAAGGGGACATTGTGACTAGGACATTATGCCATGGATGGTAAGAGTTGTGACTGGTGAATTAGGCAGGGACTAGATCATATATCATGGTGCAGGTCTTGTTAATGGTTTTGGATTTTTATCTCAAGTATGAAAGAAAGCCATTGATGTGTTTTAAGCAGAGAAATGTTAAAATATGATATCCACTAATTAAAAATCATTCTAGAATGTGCAGAGGGAGGAAACCAGATGGGAGAGTCTTTGGTATTCTAGGGGAGAGCTGATGGTAGTCACACAAGGGGGATGTTGTGCAGATGGATGGACTTGAAACTTTATATTGGAAATAGAATCTACAGGATCTGGTCACTAGCTGGATATAAACACTGAGGGAAAGGAAAGGAAAGGAGACTCCTAGTTTTCTATTATTATAGTAGGCAGTTAAATTAGATATAAATTAATATACAATCAGAAAGGACTAGGCTGTCAAGGAAGTCTGCAGAAAAAAATAAAGACATCCAAATTTTCCCTGGAGGTGCAGTTGAAGAAGACCAGGCCTCAAGATAAAGATTCAACAACCAGACCTACATGCCTCCCTAAGAACTAAATAGTAACTCGGAATTGTAGTGCAATTGGCATCACCTGGTCCAGTAAAGTCCAGATAGACATCAGTCACCCAGGTGGGTGACCAGAACCTCTGGACCCATCCTTTCCCCCAAATGCCTCTGTTCTTTCTATGTACCCTTTTATGTGATCTGCTACTCTATTGGGTCAATATTAGCTAAGTGGCTATCCTTGTAATCTTATTGGTTGATTATATTTTGACCCATGCTGTACTCACCTCATGATTTTGTACCCACTGTGTGATTTTGCTTTATAAAATATTCTTAGAGAAGTAACCTCAGTGGCAACTCACTTCTGGGCCCCTCTTGTCTCTCAGGATCTATTCCTATTCCCCCAAAACCTTTCCTACTTTTAGCCTCCTTTGTCCTTTGGAATTCATTCTTTGATTTCAAGGCACAGGAACTTGGTATATTTGACATCTAGCAGGTTGGGAGTTATATTCTCCCCCATATCAATATGAGCCATTAAATGATGAAAGGGCCATTTTTGAGATGGGAAAGGCTAGCAGAGGAGTTGACTGAGAGCTAGATTCTGGGACAATCAAGAAGTTAGTTGTAGAGTGGTTAAGTTTGATGTTCCAAAGTGGAAAGAGCAGGTATGCAGTTGTAATTCCAATCTGAAGCCCAGAAGAAAGGCCTTGGCTGGAGATATGTTTTTGATATCTTTGGCACCTCAACAACTGTGGGCCATCTGACACTGCCGAGAGAGAAATGGTGAGAGAGGACTGAAGAGGGCCCAAGTCTCAGCCCTGATTAATTCCTGTGATGTTGAGATGGTAGTAGTGGGTCAGGCACAAGGGAGGGAGGGGTAGAAATTCAGCCAAGCAGACTAACAGCAATAGCCAGAAAACCATGAAGAGAGTCAGGAAAATGAGATGTGGAGTCATGAAGTCACAAGAAGACAGTCTTTCCAAAAGGAGAACATAGCTGTGTTGAACATTCCTGAGAGGGCCAATAAGACTGTATTTGTCTTATTGTTGATGTGCCTGATGATAGCAGATTTTGTGTAGTGTGGGCAGCAGATGTTGGATGAGACTAAGTTGAAGAATGAAGGCAAATGAACAATCGGAGACAAGGAAGGTAGAAAATCCTTTTGTGTAGTGAGACTGTGAAGGGATGCAGAGAATCAGGGATGTTATTGTTGGTACTTCTTTTTGGCTGCTTTGCTTTTAGGAAGGGAGAGAATGCAGATGCATTCTTTTTAGATGAAGATGGAAAACAAAGTGAAGATTCTTGAAGGGTGGATAGACACTATTGATGTTAGTAGTTCCCAGGAAGACGGCCATCCAGGGATGGACTGAGATTTCTGCAGTTGAAGGGTTGTAGGAAGAGAAAGCTAGGAGAAGATGAATGGTGGTACAGACAGGTTTGGGGATTTAGTAGTGTGTAGATGCAGGAAATTCCTTCTAGTGGGACTTCTGGTTTCCTTATGAAGTGCAGGCGAGTGTCTGTGAAAGTAAAGAGCTGGGAAATCCATCAGAATTATGAGATGTACAAAGAAGGGAAATGATCATTGTGGGGTTGGGAGAGCAAGCTCACTCTAGAGAGAATAAGAAAATGTCTAAACTCTTTTGCCTGGCATTCATTTGTATATTTATTCCATGTTTTATACCAAGCTCAAAAAAGCATGTTTGCTCTCGCCTGTGTCACTCACTAAGGACACAGCAACAAATATTAATTGTAGTTAATGCAGAAACAGAAGAATACAGAATGGAGAGTGGGAGAAAGATGTGCCTGAATCAACATGAGCTCTGGGAGGTGGAAGATTTCTTAACGAAAAAGATATCTGAGCAAGCTGAGACTAGAACAGTCCGAGTTGGCCAGGCAAAAAGGCTTCAACAGGTGAGTGCAGCACAGGTGAGCTTGGGAACCTACAGGGCTCATCAAGGGTGGAGGTTAATCTGAGGGTAGATGGGTAGTAGTAAGCCATGGGGATGGGAGTTGAACAGAGACCTTGTCATGGAGATGATGTGTTAAATAGCTTGGACTGTGTTGTGGATGTTGAGATGAGTCAGTGTGAGGGCTCTGTGTAGAACAGAAGTTGGTTTACCTTTTGTATAGATTTCTCTGGCTATTGTGAAGGGAAACTTGAGGGTTCAGCTGCAAGGGAAGGTTAGTTAGTCAGCTATAACAACAGTCCAGAAGCAGGTAGGATCAGTGATCCAGATTATCTCTGCACCTTCATATTTTTCCCTTGAGATTAAAAGTCCTAGGAAGGAATTTCTATTGGAACTTACTACCTATGCGAGAGATGGGGACAGAGATCTGCCCCGTTAGGAGTCCAGAGCAGAAGACAGGGACTTGCCTTCCAACTATACTTGCAGTAGGGAAGTCTACCCAAGTAAGACTTTCTTGTTGCTATTGTTATGCAGACAAAACAATGACAGATCTTTGCAATATTTTTCATTCTATAACTTTCCTTTTCACACACCCAAGTGTTTAGATCTTCAAGTTAGTATAGATTTACCTTTTTAACTGTGGGAGGGTTACATTCTTAAAAAATATACTGCAAATTTGACTCATCTGGATCTTCTAGACTCATTCAGAAGGCCTAACCCATTAAGGAGTTTCCAAGTATTGTTAGCTATCTGCTAAGTATAAACTATGACTTTGACTTGCATGATTACCTAGATTTAGGCTAAGGACATGTCAGTTTCTAGTGTCAAAAGTCTGGCTACAGAGTGATTCACAGTTTATCACACTACATTTTTCTAAGTTTATCTTCAGATAAACAGAAGCAGAAAACAGATAACAGAAAAATATAAGCCTTTGTAGCCCCAGGCTTTGTGGGATCTTATCATTTCATTTCTTTAGGCTGTTCTGTAGAAAACAGACCTTGTATATTCTAAATATTTTTAAGAGATAAATGCTAATAGATAAGGAGAAAGGAAACCATCATCTTTCTCACACCTGTTATGTGCCAGTGACTGCCTAAGAATTTCTGTACTTGTTATGCTGCTTCATTCAAAGAGCTGTTTCCAGAGTAGGAACGTCTTCCCTGATTTGACACACATTGTCTCATTAGGTATCACTGGTCACTGGAGTCACTGAAAATTACTTTAGCAATTTCCTGAAGAGCTCAGGAGTAATGATGAACTTTAAAGTCAGGCTGATTTGCACAGAAGGACTAGGCAAGAGTTCATAGATGTCTGGTCACCAGACAGTAAAGACTAGGGGTCAGGGATCTGAGCACTGAAGATAAAATATGGTAAGTTACCAGAGGTAACAGACAGGCAGCAACTGGAAGTTTAGAGAGGAAAGGCAGGTAATAAGTCAGCACAGCCAGAGGGGCGTAATGCACAGTTGCCTAGAAAAGTCTAAATCAGTGAAGGCCACGCATTTAGAAAATGAAGGAAGTGTCCTAAGCTAGCTAGCTTCCTGGCTTGAAGATTTAAATGCAAGTTGAAGAAGGCTTCCAAATAAATCAATGTTATTCCCACTGATAGGTGGGCTTGTGTTTCTGTCTGGTCTGTGTTCTGGGTCTGTTATGGTTTGTGTCTGCATGTCCCCCCAAATCCTCATGCAGTCATGGGATGGGCTTCTGGAGTTTTGATTGATTGTGAGTGTTACACCTGCCTTAGGGTGGGTAGTTTGCATACAATATAAGGGAGGGAAAGAGGCTTACTCTCCTTCTCTGCCACTCCTTCCTTTCGCTCTTGTTTTCTGTTCTGCTGCAGTGAACTGTTGCCCTGTGCCATCTGCCGCTCTGCCTTGGAGTCAGCCAAGTATGGACTGAAACCTCCACAAACTGTGAGCTAAATAAACCTTTCCTTTCTTAATTTTGGGTGTCAGGTATTTTGTCCCAGCAATGAGAGAAAAGTAACCAAGACAGGGTCTTATGGCAAAATAGTGTTCCTTAGTCTTTGATGTCCCTTCCCTTAGCACGTTTACTTCAAATATTATAGTTGCTCTTCAAGCCACACCTTGTGCATGGCCCTCATTCAGGCTCACCATTTTATTTTCAGAGAGCAGTTACCAAAAGAGAAGTATGAAAAAAACAAAAACAAAAACAAACAAAAGAGAAGTATGGCTTGGGAGGCAGGTGAATGAGATAAGTTGATGTGAGCTTCCTGGAAGAAACTCTGTCTACTTTCCTGGGAGCTTTGCTTTTAATTCAGGCTTCTTCTCTCAACCAAGACTGACTCTACTCAGGTTTGTTCTCACCACCAAGACTGTTCCTCCACTGGAGGAACACAGGAGCACAAACTTGCTGTAGAATATTAGCATCTTACATATAATCTGTCTTTGCAATGTCTATTTATGTATCATCTATCTGTCTATGGATCTATCTATCTATCTATCTATCATCTATCTATCATCTATCTATTTTTGTAAGGACTGATTGAGTCAGAGGCAGTAAGTCTTATTCCTTAATACTTTCAGTTGTGGAGTCAAACACACCTCTTTTGATCTGGGTGACTCTGGACAAATTATTTCTCTAAGCATAGATGTGCTCTGAATAATGAGAAAGGCAACTGTACTCTCTCTGCAGAGGGAAATCTCTGATTTAATGTCCACTATGTAGTTCAGGATCAGCTTCTGTTTTGAGTCTTTCCATTCTTACCCACTCTGCTGGAGCCATCTTGGAAACCATACAGGGATATGGGTTTTTCTTTATATCTTTTCTCCTCAACTCTAGCAGATCAGTCTGTCCTAACAAGTCCTAACTTACGTACTTTTCTTTGGTCTGAACTTTGAATTTCCAAAGTCAAATATACCTCCCAAAGTAGGCATCTATGACCCAAAATAAAAGAGGGAGAGCAAAAAGATCCCAGACACTCAAAGAACACCAGCTTCCAATTCTGCAGACCCATCGGATACGGCTTATGGTGGTGATATTTTTCCCTATTGAGCTATTACCATAAAACAAACATAGAGCAGAGGCATAGAGGAGGAAAGAGACCTGCTCTCACAAGGTCATTTTTTGCTTTCTAACCCAAGATCTTCCTACTATGAGAGAAAGTACCAGATATAGATTGTTGGTCAGAAGATATTCCATATACTTTAGGACAGCACTGCATCTTTGTAAAGAATTGTCTCCAAGATGTTGTTCTGTTTCAACATGTAAATCTGCTATTCTAAAAAATCAGTTATTGTGGAGATGGGATATCTAAGACCAGAAAATCTTCACGCTCACTTTAAATAAGTTCTTTTGTCAGAAGGAATGCTGTGGGACTACTGAAGGTAAATAGTCATTCAGTAATTTCAAGTTGGTACTGTTGTCAGAGGCATGTGAATAGCAAAGCATATCCAAGTTCAAAATATCTGCTTCAGAGAAAATGCTGCTGCTTTTTTTTATTTTAAAAATAAAAGGAGGAAAACATTAACAGACAGACAACCTTTTACAAAATAGCAAAAGAACAGTACAGACAATACAAAGTCACAAACAAAGTAGTAGGAAACTAACAGTGCTTGTTGTATTACATATTGATATCTTCAAAGTGATTTCTCATGAAAACAGATAGAGACATGCAATTCTGATAAATTAAGGACTCATTGACAGTTTCTTTCAGCAAAGAAGTAGAAGACAGTAGAACAACTATGTTCACTATTCTGAAAATGCTGCTTCTTAATGACAGAAGTTCAGTGTACCCCAAATGCCAACAGGTGGCAGTCTTGGTTACCTGAGTCATGGGTATATAATGTTGATTGTTGCCATTGACAAATTGGGCACTCAGAGACTGAATCGTGACAGTGAATTTATAGTAGTGTTTTCATTGCTTCTAAAATATCTGATTTCATCTTGGCTGGAAGTGGAAGTCTTTTATGCTGTTTTGTGCTTTTCATTTTTTTCTTTTATTAACATGATACTAATTTCATAGGAAAATTTGGACAACTTCCTTATTTTTTTCTATTACTCATGTAAATCATACAAAATATCTATCTTGTATGAAACATTCTATTTTTTGAGAATTTTATAAAGTGCTTGTAAAACTACTGAGGCTTGTTCCTTTTAAATTTTTTTTTATTTTATTTTTAAAGATAAAGAACAAAAACACATTAACAAACAAACAGACATAAACAAAACAGCACCCAAACAATAGAAGCAATACAGGATTTTGGACACTGTGATAGGAAATTAACAGTGGTTGTTGTATTACATATTGCTATCTTCAAGTTGGTTACTCAAAACAAACAAACAAACAAACAAACAAACCCGAAAAACAAATTGGTTACTCAGTTAAACAAAAATAGGTATGTAAGATTGATCAAACAATTAAACATGAACTTTTCCTTTCAATAAAGCAATAGAGGTTACTAATATGACCCTTTCAGCTATCCTCTGTGTGTGTGTGTGTGTGTGTGTATATATATATACACACACACACACACACACACACACACACACATACCTATTTTTCTCTTCTTTCTTTTACCATTTTCCCTCATCCCAGGTGTTCCCTCCCTTTGAGCAGTTTCTTTTCTTTTCACAATATCTATTATACCTTTCAGATTTTATTTACTCTTTCAGTTTCCTACACTAGTGAGACAATGTGGTATTTACCCATGCTGGACTGATTTATTTTGCTTATGAGTATGGTCTCTAGTTGCATCCATTTACTTATAAAAGGCTCAAGTTTACCTTTCTTTAGAGTTGAGTAATATTCCATTATGTAAAAATACCACATCTTTTTTATACATTCCTCAGCTGATGGGCATTTGGGTTGCTTCCACGATTTAGCTATTACAAATTGAGCAGCTATAAACATGGGTGGACATATATCACTGTGGTATGATGTTTGTAGTTCTTCTGGAAAAATACCCAAAAGGGAAATAGCTGGGTTGAATGGAACCTCTAGTCCTAGTTTACTGAGAAATCTCCAAACTGATCTCCACAGGGGTTGTACCAGTCTACACTTCCAGCAACAATGGAGAAAGGTTCCTTTTTTCCCACAGCCTCCCCAGCATTTGTTCTTGGTTGATTTCTTGATGATAGCCTTTCTCTCTGGGGTGAGATGAAATCTCAGTGTTGTTTTAATCTGCATTTCTCAAATGACTAATGAAGTTGAACATTTTTTCATGTATTTATTCACCATTTGTATTTCTTCATCTGAGAAGTGTTTATTCATCTCAGATGCCCATTTTTGGATTGGTTCTTTAAATTTGGGGGTGCTGATTTTTTTAGTTTTTATATGCTCTAAATAGAAGTCCTTTGTCTGAGGTACAGTCAGCTAAATTTTTTTCCAAGTTTGTGGGTTTTCTTTTTACACTGTTGATGATTTCTCTAGATGTGCAAAAACTTTTCAATAAGATGAGACCCTGGCTGTTGATTCTTTGAAGTATTTCTGCTGCAGTTTGGTTTTTGTTCATGAACTCTCTGCCTACCTGTATGTCTTCAAGATTTTTACCTACTTTCTCTTCCAATAGATTTAGTGTTTCTGTTT
>NW_004955402.1:36370401-36374119 GCF_000276665.1 Chinchilla lanigera
TGTTATGCAGGATTGCTGGTGCTATTCTGGGTTTCTTCTGGTTCCAGATGAATTTTAGGAATGTTTTCTGTAGATCTGTGAGGTATACTAATGGTATTTTAATTGGAATTGCATTGAATCTGTACAACAATTTTGGGAGTGTGGCCATTTTCATTATGTTGATTCTTGCAACCCAGGTGCAAGAGATATCTTTCCATTTTCTGAAATTTTCTTCAATCTTCAATCTCAGTACTTTTTCAGAGTACTGTAAATTTCACTGTAAAGATTTTTCACTTCTTTTGCTAGATTGACTCCTCAGTGTTTCATTTATTTGGATGCTCTTGTGAAATGTATGGTGTCCTTAATTTCTCTCTCAGTGTGTTTGTTGTTTGTATATAGGAATGCTTTTGATTTTTGAGTATTGACTTTGTATCCAGCTACAATACTGAATTTGTTGATTACTTCTAGGAGTCTTTTGGTGGAGTTGCTGAGGTCTTCCATGTAGATTATCATGTTATCTGCAAATAATGATAATTTCACTTCTTTCTTTCCTATCCTTATTTCTTTTACATCTCTCTCTTGTCTAATTGCTCTGGCTAATATTTCCAGAGCTATGTTGAATAGTGGGCATCCTTGTCTTGTTCCTGATTTTAAAGTGAAAGCTTTCATTTTTTGTCCATTTAATATGATGTTGGCTGTTGGTTTGTCATAGATGGCTTTGATCAGATTGAGGTAAAGACCATCTATATCTATTTTCTCTAGGGTTTTTTTTCATGAATGAGTGCTGGACTTTATCAAATCCTTTTTCTGCATCTATTGAGATGATCATGTGGTTTTTGTTTTTGGCTCTATTGATATGGTGTATTAAATTAATTGATATGTGTATATTGAACTGTCCCTGCATCCCTGTAATGAATCCCACTTGGTCATGATGTATAATCTTCTTGATGATTTGCTGAATTCTGTTTGCTAATATTTTATTGAGTATCTTTGCTTGTACGTTCATTAGGGAGATTGGCCTGTAGTTCTCTTTCCTGCTTGGGTCTTTCTCTGGTTTTGGTATCAGTATAATACTTACCTCCAGAAATAAGTTAGGGAGATTGCTTCCTTTTCAATTTCATTGAAAAGTTTGAGAAGAATTAGCATTAAATCTCTAAATTTCCTGTAGAATTCAACTGTGAATCCATCAGGACCTGGGCTGATGGTTTTTAATTACATTTTCAATTTCAATAATTGATATTGGGTGATTCAGGATTTTTATTTCTTCTTGATTCAACTTTGATAATTCATACTTATATAGGAATCTGTCCATTTTATCTGTATTTTCCATCCTACGGGAGTAAGATTTTCAAAGTACGTATTGATGATCTTCTGAATTTCTATAGGATCTGTAGTGATTTCACACTTTTCATTCCGTATTGAATGAATTTGAGTTTTTTCTTTCCTTTCTTTGATAAAATTGGCTAGGGGTTTATCAATTTTATTTATTCTTTCAAAGAACCAACTCTTTGATTCATTAATTCTTTGTAGAGTTTTCCTTGTCTCAATTGCATTAATTTCTCCCTGATCTTTATAATTTCCTCCCTTCTTTGGGCTTTGAGCTTGAGTTGTTCTCCTTTTTCTAAAAGTTTGAGGTGCAGCATTAGGCTGCTTATTTGTTCTCATTCTGTTTTCCTCATGTGTGAGTTTACTGCTATAATCTTCCCTCTGAGGACTGCTTTCAGTGCACCTCACAGATTCTGGTAAGTTGTATTTACATTTTAATTTGTTTGTAGGTACTGTTTAATTTCTTCTTTAACTTCATCTGTGACCCATTGGTTGTTCAGGAGGCTATTATTTGGCATCCATGTATTTATGGAGTTTTTGTGGTTCCTTTTGTCATTAATTTCCAATTTCATTGCACTATGGTCAGATAGTATGCATGGGATAATTTCAATTTTTTGCATTTAGTTAAGCATGTTTTATGGGCTAATATGTGGTCTATTTTAGAGAACATCTCATGTGCAGCTGAGAAGAATGTGTATTCTGATGTGGGGTAGAACACTCTGTAAATGTCTACTAAGTCCATTTGTTCACAAGTTTTCTTCACTTCTGTTATTTCTTTGATAATTTTGTCCAGTTGTCTATCTCTTTGTGTCAATGGGGTATTAAGGTCCCCCATTACAATAGTGTTATTAGTTATTTGGTTTTTCATGTCTATTAAAGTTTACCTTATATAGTTGGCTGCCCCCATATTGGATGCATACATATTTATGATTGTTATCTCTTCCTCTTGAAGTTTTTGCCTACCAAGTATATAGTGACCTCCTTTATCTCTTTTGATTATTCTTGGTTTGAAGTTTGCATTGTCTACAATTAGAATAGCTACCCCTGCTTTTCTCTGGGATCCTGTCACAAGGAGAATTGTTTTCTCACCTTTGACTTTCCATCTATAAATTTCCTTTTGAGTTAAATGTGTTTCTTGTATACAGCATGTTGTTGGATTTTGTTTCTTTATCCACTCTGCCAGTCTGCTTCTTTTGATTGGTGAATTGAAGTTGTTTACCTTAATGGTTATAGCTGTTACGTGTTGGCTTCTTTGTCATGTTATTTACTTGCTGTTGGTTTCCTACTTTTACTCTCTGTTTAATTGTTTTCTCTGCTAGGTGGTCCCTTTCTATTGTTTTTCCTGAAATTGTGGTCATTTTTATCTCTTTCTAGAATATCTTTTAGTACTCTTTGTAGGCTTGGTTTAGCACTCGTGAAGTTCTTCAGTTGTTCTTTGTTCAGAAGTGTTTTATTTCTCCATTAAATTTGAAGGATTGTTTTGCAAGGTACAATAGTCTGGGTTGGAAGTTGTTTTGTTTTAGGACCTAGAATACTTCACTCCAAGCTCTTCTTGATTTGCTGGTTTGTGTAGAGAAATCTGCCATGATTCTGATGGGCTTTCCTTTATAGGTGATCTATTTCTTTTCTCTAACAGGTTTTAATATTCTATCCTTTTGCTGGTTCAGCAAATAGCCTTCTCATGTCATTTGTGTTGACTCCTGCTGTTTCATTGATGCCTATCAGTCTTACATTGTTTCTGTTTGCATTGTCTTGCAGCTGTTGAATTGTTATTTCCTGGTTCCTTGTAATTTTTTCAAAGATTGTTCCTTTCATAATCGTTAGCTGCAGTGGGGCCGGGATATAGCTCAGCGGCACAAGTGCCTGCCTCGCAAGCACAAGGTCCTGAGTTTGATTCCCGGTACCAAAAAAAAAAAACAAAAACAAAAACAAACAAACAAAAAAACAAGCATTAGCTGTAGTGCTGTCTTCAGGATCTGAAAGTCTATCTTTGGCTTCGTTCAAGTGGTTTTGCCAGCTTTCAATGGAGGTTTTGATTTCTTGGATATCTCTATGAATCTGTTTCATGCATTCTAGTTCTTTCCTATATTGTTCATTTAACATTTCTATTATTTTTCTATGCTCATCTATTTTTTATGTATGTCCTCTTCAGATGTACTGAGCAATTCTTTCATTATTGTGTCATTTCATTTTTTACCTGAGGGATTATTTCTGATCTGATTTCTTGTATGGCTTTATGGAGTTGTTTCTTTACTTCAGTTGTGATTATTTCAGAGATTTCAGGTATGTGACTTCCGAGTTCTCCTATGTCAATGTCTCCTGAACTTGTTCTGGTTGGGGTGGAGTTCTAAGATTGCATTTTGGTCCTTGGTCTTGTCTTTGTGGATGTCAGAGATGAAGTGCTGGGCCTCAC
>NW_004955402.1:36374438-36377016 GCF_000276665.1 Chinchilla lanigera
GTCAGTAGGACTTGGAACAGCTGTCTGAGTTCCCCAGGCAGATGCCTAAGGGCTCCCAGGGCTTCTGGGGCTTCACAATGTCTGTGGGGTGCAAGGTGTCAGTCCGAGTTTTCCCTGTGGTTGGCATTGGCACCCTGAACTCAGGCGCAACTCATAATGTCCACAGAGCACAGGGTGTCAGTCCAAGTTCCCCAGGTGGCTGGCTGGTGGTCATCCAGACTAACACATGACCCACAATAACCACGGGGCACCAGTCTGAGTTCCCCTGGCAGCTGGGTAATAGCCTTTCTGGTTTTCGTATTAGGGGAGAGACAGAATAATATTCCTTCTCACTCTATTTTTAAAATTATTATTACCCTGGTATAGTTTGGATTGTAAGTGTCCCTCAAAGGCTTGTGTGGGAAGGGGATGGTATCCAGTGTAGTGTTACTGAGAAGTTTTGCAACCTTAAGAGAAAGGCCAAGTGGAAGGGCAGGGCTCATCCTTGAAGGAGACAGTGGGGTCCCAGCTGTTTTCTCCCTGCTCACTTCCCTCTCCTTTGCTTTCTAGCTAAGTGGTAGTCAGTTTTCTCTGCTGTGTGTGCCTTCTCATTGCTGTCTGGAGCTTCCACCAGAGGCTGAAGGCAATGGCCTGCTTGATCATATGGGGACCCCTAAAACTGAGGTTTATAAGTGGAGTATTGAAGATATTTGTTATAATAATAGAAAGTGGAACAACACATTCTCTTCAAATATTCTTGTCCTTTCTGTGCTGATTTGTGCATTTTATATTTGTCTAGAAATACAACACTTGTATCATGTTGTTATGCATATATGCCTTATACTTTTTATTACTTCTATATTTGTAGTTATATTTTCTGTATCTGTAGTTATTTTTTTTCTGCAGTTTAGTACTAAATTTCTACCTTTTATTAGTCTTTCCAGAAATTTTCTTGTGTTGTCAGTCTTCACAGAAAATTAAGAAGAATTAATTTGGAATTAATAAGAACAGAAGGGAGAAACCTTGAAAGAGAGTCAGAAACAGAGATACTGATTTAAAGATATTGGCACACAAAAAAATAAAGATATTGGCACATTTGTGAAATATATTTCACATTTGTGAAATATCTATTCTTTTTCCTTTTCAGTCTCATTAATCTATTACTTTTGAATCTGGGTGGACTAAAAGCTTCATCTGTAATGTACCATAAACTTAGCTATTCTCTTCTGTAACTCTGTCCATTATACATGATATGTTATAAAATTACATTATTGGCACATATCTTTATGTGCCAATATCTTTAAATCAGTGTCTCTGTTTCTGATTCTCTTTCAAGGTTTCTCCCTTCTGTTTTTATTAATTCCAATCTTATTTTGTCTTAGATGAACTTCATTGCTCTTTATCAAACATTGATTTGCCTGTTATTTATGTCTAAGTATTTCATAATCCCTTTATAATATTCGTTTTATCTAACAGTGTATCTAAAAATATTTTTTTCCATACTCTGGAATAATATGGCTATATTTTGCTCTTTGTTTTTAATATTTTGTTGCAAGATGATCTGAGAATATAGTCTGCTTTGGTGATTGTTTAAAATTAATTAAAATTTAATTTGTCATTTAGGATATGCTTGATTTTTAAACAATCTTCCATAGGTGCTCTAGAAAGAACAAAGTCTGCATTTTTGTGAAGTTACTGTTGAAATATCTGTTCTTTTTCCTTTTCAGTCTCATTAATCTATTACTTTTGAATCTGAGTGGACTAAAATTTTCATCTGTAATGTACCATAAGCTTAGCTATTTTCTTCTGTAACTCTGTCCATTATACATGATATGTTATAAAATTACATTATTGGCATATATCTTTTTGTGTGTGTCATATTGTCTTAGTACTTTGCCTTTCTTTACCATTTAAAAGCTTGCGCTGAATTATTTTAGTATTGTTATTTTAGATACTTACCACTCAAATGCTTTGGCTTTTTGTTTGGTTCATGTTTATCTTATGTATCTTTTAAAAACTCTTTTCATTTTAAAATTCTATGCACTCTCTTTTTTATCTTCTGTAGACTATGGTGTATCCTATAAAAATCAAGTATGATAATCTCCTTATTCTATTCATTGAATTTTTGTTTGTTTGTTTTTTTCTGGTACCAGGAATTGAACTCATGACCTTGCCCTTGCCAGGCAGGTGCTGGGACTCTGAGCTAAATCCCCAGCCCCATGTTCTCTTTATTATAGCTATTAATATATTGACTTATTTATGACATTTCTGAGTAATAGTATGTTTTCTCTTTCCCATGCTTACTTATTTTTCTATTTTGCTATCATGTATTGGAAAGAACAGGATTTTTGTTAGTTATTTTTTCTTTTTTAACTTGGGAGGAAAAATATATTCTATTTTTGTATCTCCTGCCAGTCACTATTATTCACTAGGAGTCATCTGTACACTCATTTTCCCCTATCAGTGTCTTATGTTTATCATCAACAGTGTCATCACCCTGGACAGAATAAGAACTTTTCTGAATTTTTAGCTGTTTGTTCTCTTTCTTCTCTGGATCTTTTGAAAGTATTACTTAAAATATATTATATACATACATACA
>NW_004955402.1:36377361-36378973 GCF_000276665.1 Chinchilla lanigera
TTGTAGGAAACACATAATAATAAACATACATCCATTTACAAAAACTAGAATACTTTTAAGTCCTAGTATAACTGAGAATGTCTTCATTTTATCTTCAACATGTAAATGAAAATATGTTCTTTTTAAAAATATTAAATATAGTGCTTTACTTATTAATTTTCTAAAAATTGTAATCGGCAAATAACAATCTATATATTTATGGAGTACTGTGTGGTGTTTTGATACATATTTACATTGTGAAATGATTAAATCAAGATAATTAACATATCACTTACCATATATACTTTTCTTTTTTTGTGTGTATGGTAAAAATATTTAGTTTAACTTAAAAACAATACATACATTACCTTTCACATTAAATTATATGCCTGCTTCTGTTAGGACCAGCCAACAATTTTCTGTGAATTTTCTTTCTTACATAATTTATTCATATGGTCTTGTCACTTCATCCCATCCCATCCCTTCCCATCCCACAGACATAGGCTTATGCCTTTTATGTTCCAAGCTATGTATACTATGCTGTGGTTTCTAGGGGAAACTCCTGTGTAGTGCTTTTTTGTGTCTTTGTATAAACTACTAAGAACTTATGAGAGGAGTGACTGATGACTGGTTTCAGGGCTAGCAGAAGGGAAGCTTGAGGTGTCCCACTATTTATACTCAGAAGCTAAGAGCCAGTGTTACTGACCTGCGTTTTTGTGAGCCTATTTGCTTCCATCTACTTACACTACTCTGCACTTTATCTACTCTGTGAGTGACACAGTAACAGTTAATCACCATTGCCTCCATGTTGTGAGTGTCTTGCTCCACCATGCCCTTCCACCATAACGTTCCTGCTGACCACGGACTGAAACCTACAGAAGTGCTATCCAAATTAAACCTCTCACCCTCCAAGTTGTGGGTGTTGTATGTTTTGTTCCAGCAACCAGAAACTGATTGATAGCATATCTTTCCTAAGATAGCCTTTTGGTCCCATGTCCTTGCTGGTTTCTCCTTTTGCTGATGTCCTCTTCCTTTGACAGCCTTCTCAGACTTTTCCATCAAATACTCCTCTCTGGAGAAAAGTAAATGAAAAATTTCCTGCTTCAACGCTAGAGCTCAAATAGATTAATTTTGTGAAACTATAAAACAAATGTAAACATTTTAAGAATTCTTGTGTTTTGTTTTCAAAAGATATAACAAATTTGCATTTCATGTCATACTTTTGCTTGTCTTAAATTATAGTTAAAATTTTTACTCTCTGTAAACCTTACCATCACTGTTTTGAAAATTTGACCCATTAGAAGTATGCATCCAATTTATTCTGTGGCTTCTCACATCCTCTGGTTCACAATATGTGAACAAAGGACAGAGCTGTTCTGATAAGCTAGACTCAAAGATTAAAGCCAAAATTGTTAGCTTGGTCATCAAAGCCTCTTACATATTCTCCTTCTGGCTATTAGATTGTCTTCAGACCTGTTTACTTCTCAGAGACACCCAAGGATGGAGGTCAGGCATTCCACACACTTCCTGTGAGGGGAGTCCTTTGACCTTCAAAGGTATGGTTCGCTATCCCCAAAGACTGTTTAATTTGGGCAAATAAATCTATTTCCTGGTTTAATTCTGTAACAGATGG
>NW_004955402.1:36380526-36464175 GCF_000276665.1 Chinchilla lanigera
TCTTCGTCTTCTTCTTCTTCTTCTTTTACCTTTTAGGCTTACTTCTCAATCACAGAAAGTTTGCTGTGAGCTAGCAGCCTGTCTCCATCTTGTAGCTCTGCCTCCTGGGACATCGACTTCTAAGATCACTGAGGCAGGAACACAGGGATGGAGGAGGAATGTAGCTGTTAGTGCCTCAATCTGGAAGACACTAGTTATTTCTCCCCATAGCTATTGGCCAGAACATGTCCCATGGCCCTGACCCAAGTATAAGAAAACCTGGAATTTAAAAGATCCCAGAAACTCTGGTGACTGCCAACTGCTTCTGTCATAGTCACCTGATCATCAATTATCTGGGAAGTCCTTAATAAAAATACACATCAAGCAAAAATACCACACTGTCTGAAATTTGTTTAAACATACTACAAAGGAAAAAGAATACAGAGGACTGAAATATGGAAGAATATTGGCAAAATGTTGTTAACTGTTGAAGGTGGGTACTGAGCATTGTATTGTTAATTCATGGTATTATTCTCTCTACTTTTAAATATCATTGAGAATTTCCAGTATAAAAAGTTGAAAAGAAAACACTGGTCTTGGAACTCTTATTTAGTATATCTGAGGTGAATCTTGGGCAAGAATGTTTACAAAAATTTTCCAGGTTGTTTTAATGGTGAAGAACCAGGGTGATTTAATCATACTGCTCATCTAGGTACAGATGGGCTGTACAGTCATACAAACACATTGTTTATAACTTCACTTGATTCCATGTTGGCTATAGTTTAAGTCTTTTTTTTTTTTTTTCAGTTGGTCTCACTATGTAGTTCAGGCTGGTCTTGAACGTACTGCATAGCCCAGGCTGGCCTCAAGCTTGCAGCAATCCTCTTGCCTCAGCCTCCCAAGTGCTGGGATTACAGGTGTGCAGTACTTCATTTGTCATCTTTAAGTCTTTTTAATACCTGTGGTCTTGTAATCATCCCCAAATAAATGTTCTTGTTTAAATGAAGAAACTAAGAAAAGAAAACTCTGTTGAGCACAGAGTATTTTGTACTTGCTCCCTTTGTGGTATGGAAATTAAATGGTGTGGCTGATTTTTAATAAAAAAATACTAGTTCTTTGAAGTTTCTCCCGTAGGGAATGAGCTTTTTCTCTTTAGTCTTGCATTGGTGTTGCTTTGTGGCTTCTTTGACCAGTGGAAGGGACATTGGCCTGGGCCTGGGGCTAGCCTGAGCTTCTGATCTCATTCTTTTGGATATTTTTGCCATGTGGAGAGGCAGAACTCAGTTGTAACCTGAATGACAGCCTCTCTAAACATCAGATAGTTGATGAGACCACATTAGACTGTCCAGGTGCAGCTGAGGCACTGGATCATTGCAGCTACATGAGTGACCTCAAGTGAGAACTACGGAAGAGCCACCCAGCTAGGTCCAGCTCAGAGTGCTGACCCATAGACCCTGGAGCAAACAAAAGGGCTGTTATTTTTAAGGTACAAAATTTTGGGATGGATTTTAAGGTACTAAGATTTAGGATGACTGGACTGCAGATCAGAGAGCGCTACGTGCTCACAGGCCCTCAAGGCAATGCTTAAGATTTAAAAAAATATATTTTCTCTTTGGTAGATTTTTCTCTTCAATTCTTGAAAATCTCTAGGCTGCACATCTTAGAGATTATAAAAACTGAATCTCAAATATCTCAGAGTTAAAAGAAAAATCAGACTGTGCTTTCCTCTAAGGAGAAATGATGTCCTTTATTAACTCAGTTTTCCTCTTATCTACTTTTATGACATCTGAATTGCACTAGGATGTTATTTAATTTTGGATTTGGAGCAGAATTTACATTGGCATTGAGGGAGTTTTCCTGAGAGATAAACTTTCAAGGAAACACCAGTTGGGATTCAAGGGAAAGTGTGAGTTGCAAACTAGTATAATTTCAAAGCAACAGAGTGTGGGCACTGAGGTCTGTGATGAGCTTATTCCCAGATAGTGCTGATGCTATTTCCTCTTTTGGGATTGACCCAGGAGCCATATGAGGCAGGGAGAACATTACGGTATTCTTTACAGAGGTGGTATAAATAGGAGTGAATGGAGAAACTGTGTGACTTATGCTAATTTTGTGCCGTCATTTGGGAGAGATATAATGTTCTGCAAAATCACACCAAGGACACCAGACTTAATGAAGTACACTTTCCCTTTCCTGTATCAACCCTCAGTGGGTCTGATATAGAGAACCACTGATTCCCAATCATCCTGTTCCTGAGTCTCTTTACATTAAAACAAATCAGAATGAGAAACTTGCATTCCAGAGAAACTTACTTATGTGCCCCAAAGCAGATTAAAGCTATCATGAATTCCTGAACTATACCAGCGAGTGTGAGTATCTTTGGGAATGATTTGCTAAACTGCTATTTTTAAAGTTAAGATGCCTGTGCTGTAGATTGAATCTTGCCTATGAGCTGTAGTAAAAAAAAGAATCCTGAATTAAAAGCTATCACTTTGGGATGTGTGTTTTATTCTCAAAATGTTCACTCTCTCTAACAGAATTTATAATGTAGAATCTTTGACCCTAGGTAATGATTTTCCAAGCGTATTTTAACCACATATGACTATCTTTGTCTGTCTGTAAAGGACTATATTGAATGTATTTTTAAGCAAAGTAGTTCACATATTGTCTACTAAGAAGTTGTGAATAAGAAGAAGGACCTTTCATGTGGGAGAAAGCTGAGCGCTGTATAAAGGGACTGACTTGGAAAGATGGCCTGAAAGGCTGCTGACAAAGGGGGTGCTTTAAACAGCAAGGGGGCCTTGCAAGAGAAATCCAACAAGCAGCTTCTCTGGGCAGTTTCCTGAACCCAGGGATGCTGTTGGTTTCACAGCTAATAAGCCCTGTCCTCAGGAATTTATAGTCTGTGTAGGTGTGGAAGGTTCATGCATCTGAAACGTTTAGAGCAATAGAACAGGCAAAACAGTAACAGCAAAAAAACCACAGGACAGGTAGAAAACATCTCAATGACGTGTGATAAGTGTAAAGTGAAGGTACGGTATATGCTACCTGAACTCAGGGGGAAAAGGGTACATCAAGGAGGCGAGGGGGAAGACTGTACAGGATATGCAGTTTGAACAGTTTTTGTATCCTGAAGAGTGGGCAAGATCTGGAAAAGCTGAAAGGAGTGGGGAGAACAATCTGGTTTGGAACAAAGTAGAGAAGGTGGTATATGGAATAAACAAAGGAAAGAGCTAAGAAAGTGTATAATGTGAAATATATTTTGGAGATAGTGAGCAGAAGAGTTTGATTAGAATACAGTGAAAGTGTGTGTTTGTAGATTAGTGGGTGGTGAACTGTCCTTAAGTCTGACTTTAGAGGCTCTTAGTGGTCAAGGTATTTTACTCTTCTCGGTAACTGAGATCTTATATAAATTATTGGGCTCTTTCAAACATTAATTAAGATGCTCAAGAGAGTAAGGACTGTGGGACAGATACTGTCAATGAATGGACAGATACTTTCCTAAATTATACACTGAAATGAGATGTAGCACTTTTTCCAGGTTGAGATTAAAATCAGTCATTGGAGGCCCAGTCAATCTATTTAATTGGGGTCAAACCCACAACTTCTCTATACTGAAACTTAAACTGAAATATGATCTAAATCCAACTTTCTCTTACATAAAACTCAGCATAAAGAAATTAATCATACTGCTGAGTGTGGTGGCACTACCTGCATGTAGTCCCAGCTACTTGGGAGGCTGAAGACAGAGGACCATAAAATTGGAACAGGCCTGGGTAACTTCCCTGTCTTAAAATAAAAAGTGAAAAAAGATCTGGGGATGCAGCACCCCTAGGTCTGATCCCCAGTAGCTCCCCCTCCCAAGGCAGAGAGAAAGAAATGAAACATTAATCTCCATGTCCTCTCACCCAAATACATGTATATGTGCAAAAACACATGTATATCTACTTGTACACGCAAAAGTATAGTTCAAAAATGTTTAACAATAATAAGGCATTAGTCTGTTTTATATAATAAAAGTATAAATATATGTCTTGCAAAATTTCTTACTGAGTAATTTAAAATGGGTACAAATTTTTCACCAAATCATTCTAGTGCCTTTCAAAGTAATTTGTTAACAATCAGAAGTGGTTTGGAACACAATAGAGAAGGTGGTATATGGAATAAACAAATGAAAGAGCCAAGAAAGTGTATAACATGAAGTACATTTTGGAGATAGTGAGTAGAAGAGTTTGATTAGAATACAGTGAAAGTGAGTGTTTGTAGATTAGTGGGTGGTGAACTGTCTTTAAGTCTGACTTTAGAGGCTCTGAGTGAAGTGACTGTCATCCAAAAAGTAATGTCCTACTCTCAACAGTGATTTGATAAAATAAACTACCTCAATCTCTTGTGAGATTATTTACTGAATTGTCAGTAATGAGGTCATTGGTGCCCAGGTTCTTTGTAGCAGCCCAGGTTCTTTGACTTGTGGTTTTGGCTTAGTATGCACCTGAGTATCAGGCCTTCCTATGGATCTGTGTTTTGGCTCCCATGGCAGTGCTGCCATCTGCTTGTCACTACCTGCCAAACATGGCCCTAACGTGTCAGGCAGAGCTGCACACGACTTACATTCTGGTGCTGTGAGCCTCATTATCACCAGGGTTGGATTTCATGGTGTTGTACAAGAAGTAGCCACAGCAGGACTTCCATTTTCTGCGTAATGACAGATGCCACTTCTCGTTTGATTCCTATAGGGAAGATCTCTGTCTGTAACAGTAAGTTTGAAAGAAGCCCTCCAATTAATATAAATAACCCCTCTTTTTTCTCAGGTATTGGAAAAATGTGCACAAAAGTGAATGTACAGCATTCTAGCAGTAGAGAAAATGTCTGTCTCCCAGAAGAAGAGAATGTAGAATGAGTGAGCTTTGGCCTTGTAGCTTTAATTTGAGGGCTCTCACCTTTTCTTAAATAGGAGACTTTGTTCAGAACTGTTACCTATAAGTATATATAAGTTATAATAGAATGTAGTTTTCTGCATACAGCACAGAACTTGAACTAATATCTTAAAGTAATCTCTTATCTTCATAAGATCCTAAGTGAAATAATTGACTTAGGATATCATTTTATATAAATGTGTAGACTAGATGGATACTTTTTCTGTAAATTTCAAAATCAGATGCCCAGGGAAGTAAAGCCAGTGAGTAGGTTCCATTATAACATTCTATAACTATGAAGTCTATTAGTATCTGGAGACTATAAACGTTAACTTTCTGTATTAAGTAATCAAGAGATGTGACAGTGAAGACTGAGCCTTAATATGCATAGTGATCACCAAAGGAAGTTGAAAAAAGTGTATTTTTGAAGTTCCCTTCCACTTGGAGACTGATTCATCTGGGAAGGGCTCTGGGATCCTTATTTGTAACAAATGCCTGAGTATTCTGATGTGCGTGCAATTCTGAGGACTATGTTTAAAGAAACACTGAACTAGGGCTTCATATCTCAGAGGAGATCACAATCATAGATCTTTTGAATGGATGAGGGGAGTGAGTAAGGCTGCTGCACACAGCGAAGATAAGATCATATTCTTGATACCTAAAGGAAAACATCAGTGAATAGCTTCTCTCCTCCCATGATTTTCCCAAACATGCCACAGTTTCCCCCAAGCTGTGCAAAACAGGAAGCTATTGTGGTTAATTTCTCAATAATAAATGATCAGATAAAGATAGAGGTCATTATGACAGAGGCAGTAGGCTGGGAGGGATATGGGTATGGTGTCATCCTGCCATTCCTTTTATTTCTAAAACTTTATCATTTGTGAATGAAATGAGCACTCTGCCCGTTCTGTTTCTAGTCATTAACCAAATAGTTAAATTTAATAAAATCCCAGACTAATCCAGACAATTGGTGGCCAACTAGGAACTTTCTCATTGAGTTCTTTTTTTATACTTATTTTTATAACATACTGATGGATTCAAAGTCAATTATCATGTTAGAAAATACTATAAATGAGTCAGAAGAAATGAGCTAGATTTACGTGCAGCAGCATGAGTAGGTCTCAAAAGCAAAAGACTGGATTAAAAAAGTAAGACATTAAAATTAAATTGATTGCAAGATAACTTTACGCATGTACCATGCACAAACAAAATAATGATACTTAGTTTTTAAAACTGGACACATACCTCAACGAAGGTATGAAAGATAGGATAGATCATATGCATTAAACAGGTGAAAGTAAATCCTCATGTTGGGGAAAGGGAAATGGAGATTAGGGATAAAAGATAAAGGGAGAAAATAAGAAAATAAAACAAAATAGAGATTGCTCCAGGTAAATGAAAAATGTGGATCTTGAGATGAGGAGTACCATAGACTCACTTTTGAGCCTTAGGGGGACTCAAAGAAAAATATTAAACACTTGGTTCCTGATCTTACGGAATTACAGAAAATTTTAAGACAAAAAGAAGAGAAAAAGCAAATGTCCTTGGTGTGTTCAGTGGCCCTTAGGTGCATCCCTTTGTATAGTCATCTTTAGAAGTCTCTCATTTTCATCATTTTCTCTATAGTCCATTGGAATTAATGCTAATTTAAATTTTTCTTATCTCACTTTCTCAGGATTATTATTTTTTCCTTGCCTACAGGAGATATGGTTGAATTTTGTTTAAATGAACAAAATGTTATTTTAACTTAGTTTCATCTTCTTTTTTCTTTTCTTCACCTAATTTTACAGCAGTCAGGATCTGTGAGGCTCTCTAAGGTTTTGTAAAACCAGGCAACATTTTTCAGCAGCAAGGGTGCTCTTCTACCTTACATTAGCTGAGGGACTGTGAGGTGTGCTACAGTGGATACTGTACAGCCAGAATCTCAGAGGCTTAAAGCTCATATCACAGAACAAGGATGGCTCTCCATGACTGCTGGGCGCTCTCTACATGGTGATTCAGGACACAGATTCCTCCAGCCTAACACATTTGCCATCTGATTCATATAACTACTTGTGCTTGGATCTTTTTCATTCCAATCCATTGGAAAGGGGAAAAAGATGAAAGAGAAGATTTGGTGGACCAGGACTAGATGTGGCAGCACATCATTTCCTGTTTCATCCCACTGACTAGACTCAGCCATGTGCCTGACAGGGAGGCTAGGAAAGGTAAAGAAACTGTACTCCCAGGCACAAGTAGATAGGTTTGCCACATGACTCTCATTTACTCTTTGTTGTTAATCTCAGTTATATGAGGCATAGAAATGGGGACCACAGAAGACTGCAGGAAGTATGTCTTTGATTTAACTTGATATTCTTGATATATTTGACTACATATTAGATAAAGAATCTGGATTTTTAAAAAAGTTTCCTTACCTACACTTGTGTAGCAGAAAACAATGGAGATAACGGTAATTGTATTAATTGGAAGGGCTGCCAAATCTCCAGTTGATGAATATCCCTGGTATATGGCCAAGAAAGACAATAATTCGCTTTGCACATGTCTTTCAGCTGTGTTTTCTGGCTTGTTGGAGCCAATATGAATATGTCTGTGTTTTTAGGTCTTGAGTTTTCTATACCTGACCTATGACCTCCCTGTACGTCTGGGCTCACTTGGCTCCTTATGCTCTGATTTTCTTGGACTTCTTGATTTCTTGAAGAGTTGGATTTCTCTGACTAAATTGTTTAGTCCAAGCTGTGCCTTCATAAACGTTCTGTTTAGCTTATTTGAGCACATGGAGTTGCCACCTAGGCACCTGGGTCATGGCATCTCCTGCCAGTACTATTCTGTTGCTCTCTTCATGTCAGTGTGACAAAGGTGTACTCATAGTTGGAATTTCTGTAAAAAATGCTTAATTCCATGTTCACAAGTATATATTTGCACTTGATGAAAAGGGTGCTGAGTCAGCTAGATATTTCCAATAAAAATTTAATGTAAATCATGAAAGAAAGTTCTCCTGGGGACATCTGCTGCAGTGTCTCTGCCACATGCTGAGAAATTTGCTCATCATATTTGGCAACTTCAAATTGCTCACTTATTTGGTAATTTCAAAATGCTTTGGAGAGAAATGAGTTAGCCTAGGAAAGTCAGTACGCCTTCATAAAAACTTTGTTCCTTATGATAATCTGAGACTAAAATGTGTGCCGTAAGATAATCAGTGTTGCAAATCTTATGCCTTAGCTTGAGCTATAACACAGTAGCATACCCTGGGGGACTTATAAATAAGAGAAAATTATTTCTCACTCAGGCCTGGAAGTCCAAGACTAGGGTACTGTGATGGTCAGGATTTGGTGAGGACCCCCTCAGACTTGCAACTCCTGACTTCTTGTTATGTCTTCATGTGGCAGAAAGATGATGAGCATTTTCTGGGGTTTCTTTTTATCAGGTACGAATTCCACTCATGAGGGCTCGATCCATGTGCTCTGATCACCTCCCAAAAGCTCCCCTCACTAATGTAGTTGGTTGCTACATTTCAACACATAAACTGTGTAACAGCAATACACAGCACAATTTCTTTGTCTTTGATTTTTAAAGGCATGGACTGGTTGTGGATCAAATTTATCCCACTTATTATTTTGGTAAGTAATGTTTTACTAGATTACAGCCATATTCACTCCTCTACATGTTGTCTGTGGCTGCTTCCAGGCTATCATGGGAGAGCTGAGTAGTTGCCACAGATGCCATATGGTCTGCAAAGTCTATGATACTCACTCTCTGATCTTTACAGAACAACTTTGCTTTAGGTGCATGAAGTAAATACAAATATCTTGAGAGCACTTAGGTCATTCCTGAGAGAGAATAAATGACCAATAAATGTGACTGTTTTTATCCCTATTTTCCTTCACCTGCTTTGTCCCTTCTCCCTGGAATACTTTGTTGCTGCCATCATTTATCATATAGCCAACAAGTGTTATTCTATGCTTATTGTGTGGCCGGCACCACTCTGGGTATTAGGACAAAAGCAAGACACACAAAGTGATTTTGTGGGCTTATATTTTTGGGGGTGGAAAGACAAGAAATAAACAAGTGATATCTAGCATCATGTGAACTCATTATCCACCTTATGAAGATAAATAAAACAAGATACAAGTGTCTCCATTTAATTTCTGCTGTTACTCTAAGGCCTTCCTCAAACTCCAACTTTATGAGCTCCCCATTTGTCTTGTGTCTCTGCTTCTCTTTTATTTATTTACTTATTTATTTACTAGTACCGGGAATCAAACTCAGGTCTTTGCACTTGCCAGACAAGCACTGTGCCACTGAACTATATATTGGCTCTCTGCTTCTCTTTTAATTCACAGCTTCTTTTATTTTGTATTTGTAAGGCATGTATTTCATTTTTCTTGAACTGGATTTTTTTATGTGTATCTCTATTCTGACATAGATTATAAATCAATTGATTAAGTGGGCAATGCAATAATTTACTTTTCAATAGCAACTGACTATGTAAGTACCTGACAAATGCTAGGAAATGGGTAAGGATCTATCATTAAGTTAGGTCTTCATTCTAATAATGGAGGCTTGTACTGTACATTCACTTATTGCTGAGTTTGTGACCATCACTGAGGCCTATCAGTTACTTAAAGAGAGAAGGAGGGAAATTCTTACATTCTCAGTGACGAATCACATATATAGCCCATCTGAACTATAAGAATTGTCATTTCTTGCTGGGCATGGTGGTGCATGCCTGTAATCCCAGCACTCGGGAGGCAGAGGCAGGAGGATTACAGTGAGTTCCAGGCCAACCTGGACTACATAGTGAGACCCTGTCTCAAAAAAAAAAGGTTATCATTTCTCTTGCTATTGAAATGAGACAAAATCTTTCTAATTAAATATACCCTGAATTGTCACAAGTGAGGGGAAAAATCCAACTAATTAACCAAATAAAAGAGAGAAAAGGAGAACGTTACACAAGTAGTTACCAAATAGGTAATTAAACAACAAATTCTTGGTCTTTTTGCTGTTTTAAACTTTTCTCTTTCTCTGACACACACACACACACACACCCTTAGAGTTCATGGGCTGGTCATTTGTGAGGAAAGCTTGCTGCTTTGTTGGAAGGAAACTAGCATTGGAGGTTACATTAACCAGCACTTAAGGATCAGCCAATTTTCCCCCTGCGTGGGATGAATGGGGCTATTCATGGAAGGGCACCTGGGTAGGAAGCGGAGGGGTTGACCTGACTGTGCCAGGCTAGCCTCTGAGAGTGGAAGGGAAATCTGTCATCACAACAAATGAGCATCAACGAGGGCAAGGGAGAGGGCTGGAGGTGCTTGTAGAAGGTGAGTAAGAAGGAAGTGAAGGGTTGCAACCTGTTACCAATTAACACGGTTCCATGAGATGACAGAGCTGGGCTGTGGGTCAGACATGTCCTGCAGTACATTCATGGCTGAGTCTTCTCTCCACAGAAAAGATCCGTCTCTAACGCTGGGCCTGAAAGGGGCTGATTTTGTTACTATTGATTCTCTTCAGTTGATGTTCCCCACTATTTCTCAGTCCTGGGAGACAGCCAGTCTTTGAAGTTCTATAGTGCCTACCAGAAATAACATTCCTAGATGCCCAAGTTTCATGAAAAGAGTCTGGAAATTTCTTTTGACTGTGTTTTTTTAGGAATTCAGGACAAGGTGGCAGTCAGCTGCTGTGGGTACTTTGGCAAGATTGTTCTGCTCCCAGTGCAAGCCCTAGCTTTGCACTTAGGAGGGCTGTGTGGATAATCAGGCTTGCCTCCTACTGTGTGACAGCCACATATCCTCATACGAAGCAGCGAAGGACTCTGGTCTCCTGGCAGCCAGGCTGTGTTCTTGAGGTGTTGATCTTGGGGACCACCTGAGCACCCCTGGATCAGGTAATGGTACCAGTGATCAGACAGTGGACTTGTTTATCTCGTAAATTCTCACTCCTATATATGTAAAGTCTTTTCCATGAGGACTTGGATCCCCAGGTGGATTTTTGTATAGAGGATAATTACACTTCTAGGATGCTGTGTACATTTTTCTAGTATTATTTATTTTGACTAGCTGAACCAATAGAAAAAAATATGATCTTTGGAAGAGGAAGGAAAAGTACAGTTAAAATTCCCTTATAGTAAATACACATAAATTTATGATATCAAAATTACTGTAGTAATGCAATAATATCCTTCCTTTATTGAGCCCTTACTATGTGCTTGGCACTATACTAAGACCTTTGAAAACATTATATAACACTTTATGGTAACTACTAAAATTATCCCCACTTTACTATTTAAGAAAGGGAAGCTTAAGTTAAGTAACTTTCCCAAAGAATTATAGCCAGCAAGAGGAAGGGTTGGACAGGCTAAGTCTGAACCCATGCTTTCAGTCTTTATATTATAATTGCCCCATTTCATGTAACTAAAAGGTGAAGGAGTGGAGACTCAATATGGGCTGTCTGACTCAGAGTTTCACTGCTTTATGGCACCATGTTTGTATTTTTGTCTGTGTTTATACATATTTCCACAAGATGTACAGATAACCAGGGGGAGATTCATAGCATATTGCTTAGGAGGTACAAGATCTGGTGCTGATTGGTTATATGCATTTATTTTACTTGAAGCATCTTTCTCCATGGGCTTAGTCAATAGGTAAGTTTTCTGTTTAATATAGGAAGGTGTTTACAACACAATATCTGGAACAAGAGTTTAGGTATTATTGAATTGTCTTATAATTTTCCTTGAATGTAAGCAATGTGAGCCCATTTATGACTTAATAGCTTCTGTTCTCAGAGAGGTGACTTACCTATTTCCACAGAATTTGCTGGCAACTTATTTAACTCAGGTCTTGATTTATATCTAAAATCTACAAAATAAATGACAGTGTAGATGCTGAGCTCTGATGAATTCCACCGATGAAGTAGAATTGTTTAAATTCTGAGTTCAGGCTCAGACTATCCTCAGTTTCTGTCTGTACCAATCTGTAAGCTTGGTGGAAGTGCTGTGAGGCACAGGTCTTGAGGATAACTGTATGGGTATCACTAGTTCACAAATGTTTTTGACTGCCTTCTAGATACATAGCAGAGTGCATTTCCGGTCTCTTGAAGCTTGGTGAGGTCGTATGACCTTTCTGGCCAATGAGGTATCCATCGTGTTTGGAGTGTGTGTGTCACTTCCTCATGGGACATTGCACTGACAATGCAGCATTCTCTGACGTCCCTTTCCCTTTGCCATGGAGGAAAGACAGTGGGCTTTATGAAGCTGCTAGGTTAGTCTGCTTCTTAGAATGTGTAAAAGAGCTGACATAAAGAATTACGTGGCGTGAGCAAGAAATCAATTTGTCCTTTTTAACCACTTATATTTGATCTACTGGGGTTGGTTGTTACCATAGCATGAACTAGCCTTAATGTGGCCAGTTTACCTGTGATAATATTTTATGGAATTGCCAAGGCCAAGAATCACCAAGGTAGTCCTGAAGAACATTAAGGTGAAGGATTAGTGAGATTTTCCTTTCCTATTAAGCTTTTCAAATAGCTGTAATGATTAAAATATTTTAGTGTCATTATTGTGACAGATAAAATGGCCAGTGAAAGAGAAATGAGAGACTGAAGTGGACCTAAGAATACTGGGAAATTCTATTTTTGACAAAGGTGATGTTGCAGATCACAGAGGAAATAGAGGGTAGTCAAGAATGGTGCTGGGAGAATTGATGTCCTATATAAAGAAAAATTAATTTAGCTTTCATATGAAATTAGTTCCCTATTTTATACACAAAAATCAATTCCCAAATTGATTAATGAGCTAACTGTGAAAAGTAAAAATTTTAAACTTCATTAGAAGCTTTGACAAAGAGATATTTCTTAAAAGAAACAAAAAATTGATCAGTTAATATTACGTTAAAGTTAAGAAACAACAGCCCCATTACAAAACAGAAAAACCATGCATAGCAATGTGTATCATTCACAAAGTAATATATATCTTAAAGAAAAATGGTAACTAAACCACAATTCATTTGGGGGATAAAAGATCATAAACCGTTTCACAAATAGACATAAGAAAAGTCACATCATTAGCTATCAGAGAAATCCAAATGAAGTACCCCAAAGCTAAAAACCTAAGAAGTGTGCCCAAAGCCAAATGTAAGTAGGAATGTGGGTTGACAGGAATTAGTTGGTGCAACTATTTTGGAAGATGCTTATTCTCTTATAAAACTGAACATTTCGTTACGGCTGAGCAATCTCGGTCACAGGCCTTACGAAAACGTATGTACAGTAAGGCACATGTGGTGATGTTGACAGTAGCTTGGTGGGTAAGACCAAAAGTCCTGAGATAAGCAAATGCCTATTGACAGGAAAACAACTGTACGTAGAACACTTTAAGTGGCAAATTGCAGGTTAGGGAAAAATAAGTGAACTGCACATTCATATATCATTTTTGAATGAATATTTGAAAAGTAATACGGAATGAATAAGTAAATTATGGCATACACAGAATGACACAACTTTGAAGATGTTATAAAACAAGAACAACTAACAACACATTGAGAAGAAGCTGGGGGAGTGATCCAGGGAAAGAAAGCAGAGAGGCACCATGGCTGCGGCCATACTGTTTCTTAAGTGAGTGCTAAGTTCACAGTTGTTCATATTCCTGTTACAGGAGGGAATCCATCATGTGAGGAATCTTACATATATTCTTTTCTGAAGCTGTTATGTAGGAAGAATGGTAGTTTTCAAGTAAGTGTCCAATGAAATTAGAACCAAACACATCCGTTTTCATTTGGACTGTCCTGAAGCACCATGGACATTCTTCCTTTCTGAGCATCTTTTAACCATGTCCAAAATTAGTGTTCCTTTGTTTCTGATTTCACTGCTCATGAATACCTCTGCAATTCTTGAGTAGTAAATAACAGAAGAATGACTCTTCCTGGAACATATTCTTTTCCTCTTTTTTTTTTCCTTTCTATTTTCCTTAATCTCAACTAAAGTACAATGATTTGTTGGTTTATAATTATTGTTTTTCTTCCTTGTTACATGCATTATCTCTTTGCCCCTGAAACATTTCTTCTCTATCAGTGTACAACAAGTTTCTCAAGTGATTGCTTACCTTTTCAATATGTTAGTTAAATGTTTTAGATAATTCTTCTGAATGCCTCTGTGCCAGTGATTCCAATTTTCCAGAACTTCGGTGATGATTATAGTAGCATTTATATAGTACTACTATATGCAGGGTTCTGGGATAAATGTTCCTTTTTCCAATCATCAGAAAGCCCTTTAATAGTGGCCCCATGTCATAGAAAAGACAACTGAGGTATAGAGAGGTTGAAGTCTTGTCCAATGTCATAAGCCTCTAATTTGAATTCAAACCAAGTAATGTAGAAGATTCCATGCTTATAACCATTATGCTCCAATGCCTCTGTCATTACGTATCAACCAGTTTTCTATATGAAGCAATGAATCTATTGCAATAAAGATTTTTCTATTGTGTATCTTCCAACACACCTGTATGATACCCACATGAGTGAGATGCCCGCCTTTGCCAAGATTGCTAGATTTGCTCTCTCGGACCCTAGAGTGATGCAAGTATAAATAGTATAGCTGGAAAAACTAGTTTGGGAATACATTTATGGTCTGATTTATTCTTTAGTTAACTTAATTGCAGTTTGTGTGTAGTATACATAGTATGGGATTCAAAATTCAAAAAATAAAAGGATGACATTGTAAAATATCTTCTTCCTGTATCCTTCATTCAGCCCCAAATCCACCTTACCAGTTTCTTGATGCTTGTGGAGAGGATGCTTGTGGAGAGGATTTGCTTGTAGACAAGCAAATGCATGCATTTAAGAATTCTTTGGTTTATTAAATATTTTGCACTTAACCTCAGAGCAGGCATTTTAGTATTTAGTAGGCTAAATACTTTTTATTTAGTCGTTCCAACATTCAATCATTTGATGAGATTGGGTCTAATATTATTGCTATTTTGCAAATCAAACTGAGGTACAGAATCACAGAAGTGCATAAGACACAGCTGATAATGGACTTAGAACTGACTTAGATATCTGACTCTAGAGCTCATGTTCTTACCATATATTGGTTTTCCGTGCTGAATCTTTTTATGAGAAACATGTAAGTGGATTCTTTCAAGAAGTTTATTTGACTTGGTGAAGTTTGAGAAGACTACAGTTTAAACTGTGATTTACATGTAGGCTATGGTGTTGCAGAATCAAAACAGGAGGTAAAGAAGCTTCTGTGCATTTGCTTGTTACTATTTGCAAATCATACAGTTTTCCAAAAGCAGAGGTTTCACTAAACTACTATAGTATTAATGTAACTGTACAAAGTGTATCTTCTTTTTTTTTTTTTGAGATAGGGTCTCTTTATGTAGTTCAGGCTGGCCTTGAACTCATGGCATCCTCTTGCCTCAGCCTCAAAAGTAGTGGGATTACAGGCATGTGCCCCCATGCCCAGCTAGTAAAGTGCATCTTGACTGTGATTTTGAGTTATAGGATTCCAGAAACTGCTTTGTTTCAAGGTTACAGAGCTGGGCGTGGTGACTCACTCTTGTAGTTCCAGCTCTCAGGAGGCTGAGGCAGGAGGATGGCTGGCAGTTGGAGGTTGGCCTGGCCTACATAATGAGACCCTTTCTAAGAAACCAAAAATATATTAATAAATGCATAACTAAAATAAAATAAAAATATTTGACAACTGTTATGAGCCTGAATGCCTCTAATACTCAGGGCTCCTGTTCATAATTCAATTTTTTTTCCTTACAGCACATAACTTATTTTTATGCTAATGTTTCTGATATTTGGACAGATAATTTAGAGATTTTCATCAATTTGGTTGATTTGATACATTAATTGATTTTAATCAATTGATTAATGTTGATGATAACCGAACTGAAACCTTATTTATTTGAATTATGCAGATATATAAATTCTTTCCACTCTGAAAAAGAAAAGTTTATTTTGCCCACACACGGGGAAAATTATCTCCATTTCTCTAGAAAAATTAAGAGTACTTGTATATTTCTTTTGTAAACATCTTTATTAAAATATAATTTACATACAAACAAATTTACCTCTTTAAAATGTAGTTTATTGGTTTTAAGGTGTATACACACAGATGCACAACTATCAATCACCCAGTCTAAATAGAACATTTTCATCAGGCCCAAAAGAAACCCTGTACCCAGTAGCAATCGCTTTTCATCCTCTTCCACCTCACTCTCTGCCCCGAAATTCTAGGCAACCGCCAATATATATAAGAACTGAAGAAATATGGTATGTATGGTGCATTGACTAATGGTCAACTAGAAACACCCAGCTGAACTGAATCAGTGCGATTCTGGGTGTGGAAGGCCCACCTGAGGATTGTTGCCAAGAGCATAAAAAAAGATATCTGGAAGGGAAGATGGTGTACTGTTGATTCTCCTGGAGGAGCTTGTCATGCTGGTTTTCCTGATATGAAGTTGGCTGTTTTCATTGTCAGAGGAGCTTGGGTCCTTACTGTCTCTGAGGATGCCTACAGTTTTCTTTGGGGGAACTCTGGTTCTTACTTTGAGCATCACTTTTTGGCTACAATGCAGATCCCTCAGCCTGCTGGCACAGACCCTTTATCTACTGGCTCAGAGTTTCTAGCTTCCACCACTAACCTTTGGGCCTTCCCAGTGCAGATCCTTGATACAGACCTCACAAGACACAGTTGTGGGCTCTAGGTCTCCAGTTATACTCATGGAAGACACTGCCATGTGCTCTAGGTCTTCAGCTGGACTGGTGCAAGACATTGCTGTGGGCCTTTGGCTGGATTCTTTGGGTCTCTAGTGAGTGGAAAGATCTCCTGCACTCTTTTGTATTTCACTCTTTGGGTGAATATTATAAAGTAATCTTATAAATTATGCATCCTGTATTATTTATTTCCCTTGAAAACTCTGACTACAACAGTATGTGTTTAAATTTTAAAAATTGGGCTGGGGATTTAGCTCAGCAGCAAAGCGCCTGCCTGGCAAGCGCAAGGTCATGAGTTCGGTTCCCGGTACCGGAGAAAAGCCAAAAAAAAAAAAAAAAAAAAAAAAAAAAAAAAAAAAAATTAAAAAATTACAGTAAAGGACACAATGTCAATAGTCTCCCTCAAACTACCCCCCCACTTCTAACATATTTATCCCATAGTTCTTGCCACATTTGAAGAAGTTCTGGAAGTCTTCTTTTATGTCTTTATGAGATGTGATAAAAAATATGGTGAATACTGCTACTGAGTGTCATCAAAAGGAAGTCAGGCTCATAAAAACATTAAGGTGCATTAGTCATCCACTTTATGCACCAGATTTGGCACTATGTGACTTCAGGGTCTTTTCCAAAGTCAAAATAGCATTGAAAGGTAGACATTTGGAATTGACTCACGACACTGAGGCAGCCATGACAGTGCAACTAAAGAGATTCATGAAAGAGGACTTCCAGAACTACTTCAGAAAGTGGCAAAAATGGTGGGATAAGTGTGTTTGAAATGAGAGGGAGGATCTTAAGGGGAAGTTAATGGTAATGTAGATTTATTATGATTAGAAAAAAGGACTGAAACATTCACCATAGTTTTTGGCCATATCTCATATTTTTTGTCTCCATAGATTTAATGCCTGTTCTGGACTTCTTATGTAAGTGAAATTATTTAATATACAGCCTTTTGTACTGAGTTTTTTTATGCAGTCACTTTCTTAGTCACTTTCCCAGATGCTGGGACATAATACATGGTATCTGCAACTAATGGGAAGAAAGGTTTATTTTGGCTCACAGTTTTAGCCCATGGTTTCCTGGCTTCAAGGCAGAAACAAGACGGCAGAAAGACAGATCAGAGAAAAAGCTACTCAACCATGGCAGTGAGGAAGCAGAGAGAGAAGGGAGGAGCTAGGGAGGGAGAGATACACTTCCAGGCCATGTCCCCAGTGACCAATCTCTAACCAGGTTCCATCTCCTAACAGCTAGTCAGCTATAACTGCATCAGTGGGCTACTTCACTGATGAATATAGTGCTCTTATGACCCAGTCACCTTCCAAAAAGAGGCTTCTGGGGAACATTTTAGATCTAAACCATAGCACTTGGCATAATGCTGCTGAAGTTCATGCTCTAGTGTATATTCTTTATTCCTTTCTGTGGCTGAATAATATTTTATATTATTTAGTGTATACTGCAATTTATTTAAACGTTCATCAGTTGTTGAACACTGATGTGATTTCCTGGTTATTGTGAAGAATATTTGTCTGAATGTTTATGCATAGGTTTTTATGTGAAGATATGCTTTTATTTTCTCTTGGGCATACATACCTAGGAGTGGAATTGCTGAGTTATATGGTAACTTTGTGTTTAACTTTTTACAGGAATCATCAAATTTTTCTACATGGCTATGCTGTACAACCTTTGATTTTCATTAGCATCATGTGAGAGTCCTGATTTCCCCACATCCTCATCTATACATTTTTTTTTTTCTTTTTTGGTGCTGGGAATTGAACCAATGACTTCACACTTGCTGGGCAGGAGCTGTTCCGCTGAGCTATATCCCCAGCACCAGTTTTTTTTTTTTTGCGGTACTGGGCAGGTGCTTATGCCACTGAGCTATATCCCCAGCCCCTATACATTTTTTACTGTAGTCATTCCAGCGGATAAAAGGTATTTTTTTTTTTGTGGTTTTGATTTGCATTTTCCTAAGTGGCTAATGAAGTTGAACATTTTCCCCATGTTTTCCCATGAAGTCTTGACAAAGAAGATTTCTCTGTCTTCTTTAGAGGAATGTCTCTTAATCTTTGCCACTTTAAAAATGGAATTATCTTTTTATTGTTAACTTTATGATAATTTTTAAAATATATTTTGGGTTCCAGATTTTTAAATCAGAAGTATAGTTCCTAGTATTTTCTCTAGTTCTGTGAAATGTCTTCATTTTCTTGATGATATCCTTTACAAACATTAAATTTTAAATTCAGATGATGTCATACTTGTCCATTTGTTTCACTTTTGTTTTTTCTACTTTTGGCATCATGTCTTAGAAACATGGCCAGATCCAAGGTCATGATTTACTCCTGTGTATTCTGCTATAAAGTTTAGAGTTTTAGCCCTTGTATTTGTGCCTTTGCTTCATTTTCAGTTATTTTTTATAAATGGCATAAGGGAATGGTCTAAATGATCCTCTTCTCTCTTTTCCTTTTCCTCTTTCTCTTTCTCCTCCTCCTTGTACCCAAGCAGATATCCTACTTTCCTAGAACTATTATTGAAAGACGCTACTCTTCCATTTACTGGCCTTGGTATCTATGTTACAAATGAATCGCCCAAAACTGCATGGGTGTATTTCTGAATTCTCAATTTTATTCTCTTGATTTATGTCTATTGTTACGCCAGTACCCCACCACTTTCTTGATTACTGCAGCTGTGTAGTATGACTCCTTCAATTTTGTCATTTTCAATATTTTGGGGCTATACTGGATCCCTTAAATGCCCATGTGAATTTTAGACTTAGCTGGTTAGTTTCTTTGAAAAGGAAGCTGGAATTTTGTTTAGAATTGCATTAAATCTGTAGATCAACTTGGAAAATATTGCCATTTCAATAATACTAAGTCTTCCAGTTGATAAATATGGAATGCCTATTTATTTAGACCTTCTCTAATTCATTTAAACAATGTTTTTCATTTTCCAAGTACATGTTTTATACTTCTTTTGTTAAATTTATTCCTAAATATTTTATTTTGATGCTATCATAAATGAAATTATTTCTTAATTTCATCTTCAGATTGATTATTTCTGGCATATAGAAATCATTATTTTGAACTAATTGTTAAATTCGTTAAATTAACTTTGAATTAAATATTGAATCCTGACATATCCTTTTAGCAAACAGTTAATGTTTCCATCTTACATATTTTCCTCTGTTTCCAATTTTCCAGTGAGTTGAAATGCTAGTGCAATAACTGGAGAAAGGTCAGCCCTGCTGGTGCTTTTGTGACTGCTTTAGGCTACTATATTTAACACTGG
The DNA here is from genome assembly GCF_000276665.1 of Chinchilla lanigera. Taxonomy (NCBI): domain Eukaryota; kingdom Metazoa; phylum Chordata; class Mammalia; order Rodentia; family Chinchillidae; genus Chinchilla; species Chinchilla lanigera. Next base: position 36,400,412 of record NW_004955402.1, read on the forward strand.
CCTTGCATGTTCCACTTGATTTCTCTATACTCTGGGATGACATTTTTTGCTTATCCAGATTCTGCCTCTTGTACCATATGCTTGACTGCAAGGGCCTTTTTGTTGTTTGTATTTGCAAACTCAGCTGTTACTTTTTCAATGCAGCAATCCTGGTGCCTGTCTAGATTTGCTTCTAGCTCCTGCCTGGACCAGAGCCTTTAGATTCTCTTACTGGAACTGGATGTTAGCACAGTCGTGTTGGTGAATTCTCTTTTACAGTTCCTGGGGTTTCTGCTGTCCAGCATAAACTGGGTCAGCAACTCAGGTCTACTTCACATGAGACTGGGCGCATTCAGGGTGGCATGGCCATAGACCTTAGGTCCACTGCTGTCGTTCTTCTTGGTGGGGATGTAGCTCATTGTATCATACTTGTCTAGCATGCACGGAGCCCAGGGTTTGATATCCATACTGCAAAACAAAAACAAATACTTTAGTAGTATTTCTTCCCTTTGATTTTTAGAGAGGAGGTGTTGGGATATTTGTTCATTTCATTCTGTAAAGCATAGGAAAAAAATCATTCTAGTTGGTATATCTTCCAGCATGAGTTCCACAGTCTAATGACTTTGTTGGAACATTACAAAGAACTGTCATACTCACCTGTAGAACAATGAATGCTTATTAGGTAAGGGAGTCCCCTTAAAATTCTTCTTAACTAAGGAATTCTCTTTGCAAAAGTGACTTGCTCTATCCAGCTAGGCAAAGAGGTGAAGGGTGTCAGAGGCATCACACAGTGTAAGGTTTTCCATCTGATAAATTGTTCCATTTCAGTTTTACAAAACTGCCTATTGCATTGGCTCATTACTCTCCACAGTCTTCAGAGATGTTTACTTGTACCTCAAAGTTGTGCTTGTGTGTTATGTGACAGTGTGATTTGAAAGTTTGCTCATTCCCATGCCTGTTTTCTACTGTTAAGCTAAATAAACTCTTACAGCTTTTTTCAAAGAGATGGATTATCTTATCCTTTTTTTGTTAGATCTGACACTCTATATTCTACCAAATTTTCTTTTCTTAGACATAGAAAAGAGCAAGGCATTTAACAATTTAGAGAAAATATGCTAGGAGAAAGCGTAGAGTCATTTGAAAGAGACTCAAGTGCATCTGTAGATGGTGTAGCTGAGTTACTACCAGCTCCGGTGAGTACATCAGGCTGTCAGTCAGAACCTCAAATTGCTGGGGATATAGCTCAGTGGCAAAAGTGCCTGCCTGGCAAGCACAAGGTCCTGAGTTTGATTCCTGGTACCAAAAAAAGTTTTTTTTTTTTAAAAAAAGAACCTCAAATCATTGCTTGCAGAAATTAGTGGTCATCTTTATGAGATTTAGTTTTACTATAATGTAAAGTGGGGGGACAATATAAATTGAGCATGTTAAAGCTGGGATCCCCTGTGTAAGAATTATATAATGTGAATTTGAAATTGGAGATGGTTTATTATACTAATTTTATTAATTTCTTATAACTACCTGAATGGTGCATACCCATCATTAAATCGATCTTAGCCAGTCTATTAGAGCAAAGAAAATCTAGCTGAGTGATAGCGCAAGAAAATACTCACATTTTTTTTTAGGAGGAGAATAGTTCTTCCATATGTCTGATTTATGACTTTATCATGAAAAATTCCTTACTCTATTGCTCATAAGAAAGTCTTTATTTTCTCATTAAGATTTAGAAAGATCCAAATAACAAACCAGCTAAGAGTTCACTAGGAAGTATATACATGACTGTGTCTTCAGAAGAAGCCCAAGGATGGGTCCTGCCAAAGAGGAGATGTGGACCTCAACTTGCCCCATGTAGGTCTGTTGACTCTTGTTGCAGAGAAAGAATTTCAGAATGCATCAATGAGAGATCCAAGGTAACTTACTAGTGAAGGAATTTGGCTTGAGGAGCTGAAGGGGACAGAGCTCTGATGAAGAGAATCAGACTGTCATGTTAACTGGCCTTATGGATTAGCTGAAGTGGGCTAGGGTCTGGTTGATAATTATCTCAGTTCAGGTTTTGCAAGACGGCCCCAGAAGTCTATATCATTTGAGGGAGCAATTTGATCTCTGTAAAATCGTTATATCCGCTTGGAGCAGTCTCAGATTTGTGGAGGCTCTACTGGAGTTCAGGGTAATTATAGATTTAGCACAATGACTATAGATTTCTGAGTGCTCATTGGTAGTTGAATGTCCCTGTAACTCTTTTAGCTTGGTTCCTCAATCTTCAAGGTAGAAAAGATAGGTTATGTAAATTTAGGGAGAAGGGACCTTGTTTTCACAGCTTTTGGATAGACATTCCCTAAATGATTAACATGCAGAGGTCTGACCAAAATTTAAGATAATAAAGGAGACAGATACAAAATGAAGGTCAGACTTTGTTCTAACGATCTACTGGCCATGTACAGTGAAGCACACCTTTTTTTTTTTAATTTTTAGAAAAAGCAGTTACTAAGTCCACAATTATTTGTCTTAGTTACTTTTTTTTTATTGTTAAAGCAAAAATACCCAATACCCCAAATTAAAGGAGGAAAGGTTAGTTCACAGTTTGTAGAGGTTTCAGTCCATAGCCAGCTGGTTCCAAGGCAGGGCAGCATGGCAGAGTGCCATGACAGAGGAGAAACAGTTCATGGTGGAGCAGGAAGAAAGCAGCAAGCAGCAGCATTGAGCCTTCTTTTCTCTTTGTATTCCATCCAGGCTACAAGCCTATTGGATGGTGCTGCTCACACCCAAAGTGGACCTTGCCATTATCCACACCCAGAACTATTCTAAACCAATCAGTGGATTCATTTAGTTATCACATACCCTTAATTCATAGTCACAAACCCATACCCATATAAGCCATAATACTGCTTCTGAAACAAAACAAAACAAAATGAAACAGACAAAGACAAATTAAGTTTTTGATGAGTAACAAGTTAAAGGCCCAGCAATTTGTCTTTGTCCTTGGGATATTTCTCTGACCATGTCAGCTGAGCATTTTCTAATAGAGTTTACACAGTGTACAGCAGGGCACAGACCAGGTAGAAAGCAGAACAAACCTCATTTTGGCTGTATCTGAAATCTTCTTTTGGGCTAGTTGCTGTGCTAGGCACTTAATGTAAATTTAAAAGCCATTTTTCTTCCTTTTAAAAAAGTGTACAATATGATGTTTTGAGATATATATATGAATGTGTGTGATGGTCATAATTTCCTAGTCACAGTTTTTCTAGGTCAAAATTGTGGCTTATCTATTGCTACAAATCTCAATAGATTTAAAGAAAATAGGAGAGGAAAAAGAAAACTGTTAACCTAAGTGAGTATGGGAATACAAAGCACTGGGGTAGTTCATTACCTTTTGTCTAATAGAAAAAAGGAGAGCTTAAGGAATATTAATAAATCAATTACTACAAAAGGGCAATTAAGACAGGATTTTAGCCAGATGAGACAAATGTGCTTTTCAAATGATATCTGCACATATTGTGAATTATTAAACTAAATGTTTCACTACTTTATTTGCTGAAAAGAATGAAATCTGTGATAGTCTCATTTAAGCACAAATATTTATTGCTATCTCTTATGGAATGTAACTCTTAACTACTAGGCTATAATTATTGCAAAACTTTACATGTTTTAAAGTAATTGTATTTACTTATTATAAGCTCAAGAAGAAGGTATAATTACTAAAGAGTTTTAGAAACTGGAAAAATTCTTTCCAATTTTAATGTGTATACTGTGATTATTAACTCACTCTTTATGATGCTGACTTTATTCTGCTACCTTAGTATACATAGAACAAGAATAGACATATTAGAAAGCATTAATGTCCAATTTTTTTGTCAAAGCAAATAGTGATAAGACACTTGATTCTTTGAGTCAGGTACAAAATTCTCCATGACCTTCAGTCTCAGACCTCAGTTTCTTACCATGTGCATCCTGTTCTCTGGAAACACCTGAAATACTTGTAGTTCTCTGGATGCATTACGCGATTTAACATCTTTCCTTTTTCATGCCTCATGTTCATCCTAGAAAACTCCTGGGATGACTGTTGCTTGGACACTTCTCCACCCCAGTGTCTACAAGTGTTACAACACGCTACTATGTCTTTAAGATGCTGATCCACTAAAATAATGGAGTTGCAATAATGCTGCCCATCATAGCATTTGTTTTCTTGATCATGGGGGTGGTTGTATGACCCCAGGTATGGACCATTACAGAGCCCTCTTGAACATAATGACTGACCCAGCACTGGGCATATGGCGTAAGCCATTCCTCTTAGTGTTTTCCCTGGGACTTTTCATATGCAAACTAGAGACTTTTCTCTTGGCTCATATATCACCACAAAGGCACTTTTGTCTGTTTCCTGACAGACAGAGAGAGTTCAGGAAGAAAGCTGATATTTAGAATGAAGCAGCAATGAAAGGGGGAAAAAGAGGCCCATGTGTTTTAAACTCTGAGACCTAACCTTTGTTGGCCAACAGACATTGGTAAAGTTAATAAACTCCCCAAGTGCAATATTTTTTTTAATCTATAAAATGGAGAAAATGACAGTAACACTAACTATTTAATAGAGTTCTTATGAAGAGTATGTGAATTAGTGCATATAAAGTGATGAACATACTGCTTAGCATAGGGTATATGTTCAAGAAGTGTTAGCAGTTGCTGTTATTAAAGATGCAGTTAAGAGTGTACTTTTCTTTCCCATCCAAAGGGATCTAAGGGCTTTTGTGTTGGTCTTTGCACATACTTGTCCCTGTGGGTGAATTAATTTTGGGACCATTTTCCTACACCAGTATCCCTCTGGGCAATCTATCAGGCCAATTACCACCTTTGAATAGCTTACCTTTCTCACATTCACTCTCTTTGCTTGAAACAGTTAGCTAACTTAAATCTTCATGAACGAATTTTCAAAAAATTTTCACTTAATTGCAGAGAAGTTATAATATTTAAGACTACAGGGCACGAGGAAATAGACCAGTGAAGATGCTTTTCCCATTACTAGAAATCGAATCCATTGTAACACAAAGTAATTCTGATGCTCCCAAGCACTAAATTACTAAGTGGGTGCTTTGCGGTAGGGACATATGTAACAAGGGGTGAAATCTTGCCAACTCAGCACAGCTGCTCCAAGAATTTGCAATATTTTTTTCTCTTATTAACAGACTGACCTCATATTTTTTATGGGAAAATTGATAAACATTCTTTCTTGGTGTCCTCTTAAGATGCATATGCATTGTATTTTAAAGTAGGTAGCCAGTAACCTCATTTCATTTCTCTCTTCAGTATCTCTGACCCAGGTCTTTAAAGAAATGCAACATCAGCATCTCTCTCATCTTTTCTTTTAGGTTGGCTAAGATCTAAGCAAAATTCCCCCAAAATTCACTGCTGAGGTATGGGGTGGGGTGGCACTAATGATCTCTGCTATTGCTCTTTAATTTGGACCTGCGATTGACATATTCTGCTTGCTCTGGGAGATGTCATCAGAAACCTTGTAAGTGCAGTTCAAAGATGGCAAGAAGAGAGACTTAGGTCTTGGTTCTACCATTTGCGGTGTGACCTGGGGTAAGTCCCTTCTCCTGCTGGGGTTATTTTCATCATATAGAATGAGAAAATTTTACTAGAGGCTAAGATCCCAGACACATTTATGATTTATGGCCAGTAGGTAACTTTAATATTTCAGAGTCAATGAGTCTGAATTGCTCACCCTTTCCCCTGCTTTAACTTTTTAAAATACTGGACATTGATTTATTCAGGCCTTGCTAATTACAAGGACAAGAAACTCATCAGTTTAGTCTAGGTATAAAGGGAGGCTATGAAAGGACTACCCAGGTTAGGAAAAGATGTCCTTCCAGACTGCAGGGAAACTAGGGCAAATCAGGAATCAAGCCAGCACATTCCAGTCTCCAGAGAGCTCAAGGTTTCCCGTAAGTGCCTCATTAGGGTGTTGGCCCCATTCTCCTGCTTCTTTCTGCAGATTGGTTTATTCTCCTTAACTTCGGACATTCTGTTTCTTCATAATTCTCCATTTTTGACACAGTGTTTACTAAACTCTGACTTTTTAGTTCTTATACCTCTTTTTGTCCAAATTCCTCATATTTCTCCATAGCCTTAAGAAGAGAAGGCCCATTTTGGGTGAGACATCCACCCTTGTCCAGTCAGTGGTGGTCAGAGCTCATGTGATACTCACAATCACTCTTCTCAGAGGCCATGGGGCATCAGTTTCTCTCAAGTGAACCAGGACATGGGGAAAAGGATAGGCATGTCACCAGAGGCCTATGGCAAGTCTATATGGTGTATAAGACTGGAGCCAGACCTCTGTGTCATTTGTCAAAATTCAGTGGGTGGAATAATAACAGTGAGCCTTGTAATCAGTCAAATCATTGGCAATACCCTGTTAATTCCCTTCAAGAAACTGACACCCTTTACTACCTAATACATACAGAATGTCTCATTTGGGGCCTGCTAGAGTGTATGCTCCTTAACTGTTGGATCCTTCCTCTTAAGGACTTTACACTGTCTTGTGGAGAGAAAATAACCATTCACTAAGTACCAAAAACAGGAGATGGGTTACCAGATGTTATGGAAGGGAGAACCCTCTGGGAGTTGGGGTACAGGCACCATGACCGTCTTCTCAGGTTTTTGGTGAGTTTGAGTAGTGTATTGCTTTCTAGGTAGAGTATAGAGAGGAAAGAGTGAATAACAGATTCAGAATCAGGAATGTTTCAGGTGTGGAGGTTGGTGGAAGAGTGAGCAGATGCATTTGGCTGGAGCAGAGGGTTTGCTAGGTGAGTAACAAAAGCCTTCACCCAAAGGAATAGCAGTCCCTTGCTTATTCAGACTCTAGTATGTCTGAGTTCAGAGTGCTGACAGTTGGTTATGGGGTCACAGATAAGGCTTTTCATGTGCTGGTGCATAAATGACTTATGGGCTCATAAGAAAGCACTAAAAAGACATCTATAATCTAACTTCTCAGTAGGAGGCAGCCTTGAAGGCAAGGGGGAATCCTGACAGCAGTTGAGGGCTGGCTGGCTGGTGTATCGATGACTCAGAAGGTGGCCTTTAAAGGCCAGAGTTGGTTCTAGCTTGAGACTATTTGTTGAGATCAAACAGATAATATTACAAAAATTCTCGAGCATGAAAAAGTGCTTCATTGAGGCAATAGTGTGTTTTGAATGGTCAAATGCAAAACATGTATTTCTCCGCTAAATTTCCCTGCTGTCTGAAATTAGTGTGCCTTAGGTTCAAAACCTGGGTGTACATCTTGGAAAAGGGCATGTCACCACCTAAGAATGATCGAGACACACACGAGCACAATTACTATTGTGCCAAGTCATCATACAACACATATGGCCTTGCATGTTAGTTATCTTTTGGTGTATGGCACATTACCCTGAAACTTCCTGTGAAACAACAAACATTTATTATCTCATAGGGACCGAGACCGAGGACTCCAATAACGTTGTAGCTGTCTGGGAGCATGGTGTCTAATGAGGATCCAGGTAAGAACAGCCAGGGCTGCTATTACTGGAAGGCCTGACTGGCCTGAAGGAGCCACTGTGACGCTCACTCACATGGTTTTTGGCGAGTGTCAGCTCCTTGCTGGCTGTTGGTTAGAGATTTCAGTTTCTTACTGCTCACAGGTTGCTTTAGTGCCCTCGTGATATGACAGCTGGCTTCCTCCAGAGGAAGAGAGGGTGAGGGTGAGGGCAAGGGAGAGGGAGAGGGAGAGAGGGCATCTCAAAACCTTTCATCACTTAGTTTTGGAAGTGATATATCATTACTTTGGCTGACCGATGTGGGTCATACAGCCCAATACTAATATAATATGGGAGGTAAGAGTCTTTCCTTGGGGGTCATCTTGGAGGGCAGCTATTATACCCTAAACCTTTTGGCAAGATAGGTAACTTTTCTGAATTTCATGTTCCCTCCTATAAAGTGGAAATAAAAGTGTTGGCTAGAAGTGATAACTTTGGGGGCTTTACTAAGGACTTTGAGGGAAATGGAGGATGAAGACCTTTGTAAACTATAAAATACACTGGATTAAAGTTTGATGTCATGCTTCTAGAGGTGAGGACTGAAAGTCAAAGGCAGTGGAGGATTCCAGTGCTACAAAGCGAGAAACACGGGCTGTTTGGATTGCAATCCCCCCTGCCCCTGGCTGACTGAGACAATGTGGAGTTTGGGGTAGACAGGTTAGTTAATTAATTAATTATTTTTTACATAATACACGTTTTTGTTTCTAAGGAAAATACCTGAAGAAACAAGCCTCAGTGCAAGGATTGAAAAGCTTGGGGTCACTAACTTGTTCTCGCCGTACCATTTATTAGTCCATGAATTAAAACTATATGGATTCAATTGTACTGAAATGATGCATAACTTGGAAACATGCATTTTGGGTTGCAACACATGTCAGGACACAGAGCAGCATTTGTCATTTGCTCATGGGGCCCACCTCCTGACAGCTGTTGCTGCCAGATGGAATTTATAGGAGATGAGGACCTGATGCTGAGTGTGTAGTGTTTTTGGCCACTTGTGGAGCCGAGTAATGCCTCTAGCTCTCCAAGCTAATAATTATGTCCAGTGCTCACTTTGACTTCCCTGACCTCTATATTCTTTTTTCTGTCCACAGTCACAGTTTTCAGTTGATTCCTCTATTATAGGAATCATAGGATCATAACCGTTAGAGTCTAGAGAAGGATGTGCTTAGTACTCGAATAGACAAAGGATAAAACTTAAGTAGGATTCCAGGGATACCTAGGCCTCCTGAGGTTGTATGCACAATGCTTTTGCTTTTATGGTGGATCCATTCAGTCCATTGGCTTCCAATTTCCAGGTAGGTGTTGTGAGCTAGACTGTGTCCCTCTCAAATTGATATAACCTTCAATTGTTCAGAATGTTTCTACATTTAGAGATAAAGCCTTTAAAAATTAAATTGAAATGAGACCAATCTGATTGGGGTATTTATATGAAGAGAAATAGAGACACTAAAAGAAATGTGAAGGGTGCACATGCAGGGAGGGACAGCCTTATGAACAGGTACTGAGAAGTAGCCAATTGCAAGGCCAAGGAAAGTAGCTTTAGAAGGGGCAAAATCAGCCGGCACTGTGATCTTGGCTCCTAGTCTCCAGAACTGTGCAGCAATGAATGCCTTTGTTGAAACCACCCAGGCTGGGATATTTTGCAATGGAAGCCCTAAAATATTAATACAAAGAGAATGAAGCCAGGAAGGAAAGTGACTTGCCCAGAGGCACATTGCAGCAGAGGAGAGTGGAAACCAGGGTTGATGTTCCAGAACTTTATTGCATGAAATTTATTCTTCTCTCTGATTTTTATTTCCTATGGGATCTTACTTCAGCTGCTCCTGGATGATTCCTTCAACTTACGTGTGGCCTTCTATTCTTTGTCACCATACTGTCTGTAAGAAATGGCCTCCTCTTGTGTTGGAGAGGCGGGAAGGAACTTGGAAGACATTGCCCTGTTGTCCTGTTTGGTCACTGGTCCCACATAAAAGGCTTCTGTTCTAAAGTCTGTGATGTAAAAACACATTTATTTTAAATTGACTTTGTGTGGATGAGGGAGGAGTTATGGCTGTTGCCAGAGCAGTCCTGCATGTGTGCTGAGCTCGGCAGGGCCTTGGCTCATGTCTATTGTAAGACTCTCTGGATCAACCAGAGCTCATAGGACTCTGAAACTGAAAAAAAAAAGCCAGGGCCACAGGGAAGAGCCCAGGTGGTGGACATGCATTGCGCATTTTTGTTCAAAGAAGGAAGAAGACAGTGTTTAAGTCCTTTCTTCCCCTCCATTCAGTTCTGGGAGGGCTGACAATACTTTCCTCCCTATGTCTCAGAGGAGCAGATACATATTCCAGTATCGGCCATTCACAGTATGGTCTCAGGGATGGTCACATAATTTGAGTTAGGCCATTTGATGGATCCCTACCCTTGACACAGGTGACTCAGGCAGTGTGAATGTTAGTTGTGATATGTCTTGATGTGAATAAGAACCACCTGGCAGGTTAATAAAGCTCAGGGGGAGGCACTCAGATGATTGACATGTAGGCTGCAAATTGACGAGGAAAGACCCACTCCCAGTGTAGATGGCACCAACCAATAAGCTTGTAGTATGGACTTAATAAAAAGGGAAAGAAGGAGGAAGTCTTCCCTCTTCTTCATCTCCAGTTCCTTTGAGTTCCTGTGGAGAAGCTTCAGCCTTCCAGTGCAGAGCCTTTGGCTTTCCAGTGTGGACTTGCACTGAACTCTGCAGTGAGCTCCAGGCCTTTGGCCTTTGACCAATCCTCTGGACCTTCACATAGATGCACAAATAGATGGTCATTTCATAGTCTTTCATCCCTGACTTCATAGGTGGCCACTGTAAGCCTACCTTGTAAATCATACACATCTACTTAAATCTGTTACTCTAGTGAACTGTAACTGATACAGAGAGAGACATTTATACCAAGTGAGATCAATCACAGTTCTTATTTCCTGCTGTTAGGATATGAGTCCAAGGTTGCCCATTCCTATGTTTTGCTTTAAGGTAGCTGATCTGAGGGAAAGCCACTGTTGGGAAAAGCCTTTTAAGTTCTTAGTCTTTTAACCCCCTGTGGGCTGCATAAGAATGGGCTTAGGGCCTGAAATGTTTCCTTACAAAGAGACAGAGTTCTTGTGTCCTTCCCAGGGCTTATCACTTTGTGTGGAAATACGTTTCCCTGATTCAGACTCATGGTGTTGTCTTTATTCTGCTTCAGCATGGGCATCGTATGGCAGCTGGCCAAGCCCACTGCTATGTCTGTTCCCTGTGGGGAGTGGAGGGGCTCTATCTGCTGCAGCATGAGGGATGTTCTGTTGCCTTGCATGGCTTCCAGGAGGAACCTGGTGGCCATGGAGAACTAACACCCACTACTGAAGCTGATTTTATTTTATTTTTCCTATGCCAATAAAATGTTTGATCCAGTGCTTGTTTGCATTGCTTTCTTTCTCTAACACCAAGATTCACTGGGCAGAAATGCATAAAATTGTACCTTTGATAACAGGCAACAAGGGTTAGGTGCAAGGAGAGAGACAGGACATGCAGGATTGGGGGATGAATATGGGGGGGGCAGGGAGTTCTTTTCTCTGGACCTAACTTTCCTGCAGGCAACTTCTGTTCACATATTTTCTACGACTTTGCTAAGTTAGCTATTTCTTATTTTTGGCATGAGCTATTTCATGTTGGGATTTTGTCACATAACAGACAGTAGAATTTGGAATAATATATTTGCTCCTCTGGGATACTAGTTTACTGCAGAAATCTTGGTACTTTATGATGATCTTAGTAAATGCACAAAGACTTCTTCAGTTGAGTATTTCATGTTTTGACCTCAGTCGCTCCCAGCTGTGGCTCAACCCCAGTCTCCTGAGGAAGTGGCTTATGCTTATCTTATTAGGAAGTAGGGGAAGATAAGAATGAAGTTACAGCAAAAGAGGATTGCAGAGGTCCTTGAATACCAGGTAAAGAAGTTGGACTTTTCAGTGAAACAGAGCTAAGCTTGTGAAGATTAGTTTGATATAAATGTGCAAGATAGACTGTGGAGTAGTAATGGTGAACTAGATTGTTTCACTGAGATAACTTCTGTTCGGTCACTAAAATAGCTAAAAAAATCTAAGAATCATTTTCTTTGAGGTCTCAACTAAAAAGTGGTTAGGAACTATAAGGTAAGATCTTGGGAGAGGTGAGAGGTTACAAAGATGAGTTCGTTCTTGAACTTGAAGGGATAACATTTTATGGGTTTCTTTTTCTTTTGGCTCTCAGCTCCATTCCTATCTCTTTGTCTTATAATTTAGGGGTACAAAACTCCCTTTCTGAGTTCCATTTAGGTTCTGTCACTGAGAAATGCTAGGAGAAGTGTTAAAGAAGGGGATGTAAATATAAAAATTAATCCAGGATGAGAAAGTAAAGCTCTATCCCGCCATTCATCAGCTAGGATAATAGCTAAGGAGAAAGTCATCTACAGAGTTAATGGGAAACTATATTTCTTGAAGGTCATACTGCTGTTGTGAAGTGTCATCATGCCTTCTTTAAATGACTACTGCTTTTTACTCAGTGAAAAATATTTTTCCCTAAAATCATCTGTGGTTTGAAATTATATCTGTAAGAATGAAACATCTCATTTTTGCCTGAGGGACCTTAACCACTTTGATATAGAAAAGCAGCGTTGATATCTAATCTATATGCAGAGTTTCCGATAAGAGATTTCTGAACACAACATTCCACATCTATCTTAACTTTTCTGTTTCTAAGAAAACAAGATCCTCTTTGCAGTTCAGACATGTTGACCTCATTTTACACAGCCTTGTTTTGCAGATCCAAATACTTCTTCATGTAAATTCTACCTAAACGCACCTGTCTCCCCATCTTGTGATATCTCCATTTATCCTGTTGTTTGGGGGATACTCTGTGATTCCCTGGTGTTTCCCTTGATGCAGTCAGGCTGATAAATGTGACTTTGTGGAGCTATACATTTGCCCCTGTTGGTGTCAGGCTGGAGGGCCTGGAGAGGAAGGAGCTATTTTTTTATATCTGACATTGACACTGGTGTCAACAGCTTTGGCGATGGTGTATGTAAACATCCAAAGGTTAACTCTTGAGCTTCTGATTAGATATGGTAGGTCAGTCCCAACTGCAGTGAAAGATGTGGTAATAGTATGGGCTGGTAGGATATAAGCCAGGGAATAAAACAGCTCCCAGATCTCTGAGTGTTATTCTTTTTTTTATTTTAAAGATAATTTTAAAAAAATAACATCAACATAGACAAAAACAAAACAACACAAAAGCAATAAAAATGATACAGGGTTTCAAAACAAAATGATAGGAATTAACAGTGGTTGTTATATTAACATATTTTTATCTTCAACAGAGTTGTTTAGATTACCAGATGTTAGAATGCAAGATTGATCAAACCATTAAAAAGAATAAAAAATAATAAAAAAATTAGAAATGATATAGAATTTCATTACACAAGATGGTAGGAATTCACCAATGGATGTTATATTTCATATTGTTGTCTTCAAATCAGTTGTTCAGATTACCACATATAAGCATGCAAAATTGGTCAAAAAAATTTAAGTGTTAATGATTCCTTCCTAAAGAGGCTTTGCTGTTTAAAAGGGAATTGGTTGTACAAATGTTGGAAGAACTAGAGAAACAAAAGGAAAATACATCCAAGTGTCATTCGATTTTCCTTTGTTCCTCTAGTTCTTCCAATATTTTCACAAGTGATTCCCTTTTAAACAGCAAAGCCCCTCTAGGGTGGTTTCTTTTTTCTCATTGGTCTCTAACAAATATAACATCTAACCTTCTGAGTTGTACTTTGACAAATTTCTGGGACTGGAGAGAAAACAATTAATATAGGACCCAGTCAAGGATTTCACCCTGGGAAGTAGGAGTTAATGAGAAATGAAACAGTTCTCACATGCATCATAGCTTGGCTCCAGTCCTCTGGGTGGACCACAAAATCTCAAGCCTTGAAATTGGATTAGGACGGTCCAGAACAATGTAAGCCCCCAAGGCTTCTTAAATTAATCAGTTTTGGAAAACTCTCAAACTTATACTCTCAGATGTTGCTTTTGCCTCTTTTTTGGGGGGAATAATAGTTAATTGCACGTTCTGTATTTTTACTATATACTGTATTTCTTTTTCCTATTTCTCTGTTTTGCATCCTTTTGTTTGTTCGTGATTAATCTTGATAGATTGAGAGAGATTCATCTTTATTTTCTGAGGAGTTGTGTACAATAGGGTGTTTAGCAATACTATAGCAATTTTATCTCAGAGTTTTCTTTATGGGAAGGTTTTAAATTATGAATTCCATTTTCTTTTGTTGCTATAGGGCCATTCAAGTCATTTGTCATCTTGGGTGAGTTTTCTTAAGTTGTGTCAGTGAAAGAATTTATCCATTGTATCTGGGTTGTCAGATTTTGTTGGCCTAAATTTGTACAAAATATTCCCTTATTATTCTTCTAGTGTCTGTACACTCTGTAGTTATCAGCCTTTCTTTCATTCCTGAGACTGGAGATGTGTATTTTTTCATACTTGTTTTGACATTGAAGCTTACCAATCTTATTGATATTTTCAAAGACCTAGGTTTTCTTTTCTTTTCTTTTCCTTTCCTTTTAAAAAGGGGTCTTTTATTTAGTCCATGGTGGCCTTGAACTTGCAGTCCTCCTGCCTGGACTTCCCAAGTGCTACGATTATAGGCATGTGCCATCACACCCAGCTCACTTTTTCACATTACGCTCAGTTTTATTTTACTGTTTTCTGCTCTTTATTACTTTCTTACTTCTAATTAGTTTGAATTTAATTTACTCTCTTTGTTCTATTTTTATAAAGTAGGACCTCAGATCACTGATTCTAGACCTTTTTTTTAAACACAGGCATTTAAATACAGCCATCAATTTTTCTTTAAGCACTCTTGTAGCTGCATTCCACAAATTTGATATAAGTAATAATTTCATTATGATTCAGTTAACACATTTTCTAGTTTCCTTCATTTTCTCCTTTGACCAATGGCTTACTTACAAATATTTTGTTTAACTTATTTGGATTTTCTCAATTATTTTATTGTTATTAATTTCTAATTTAATTTCAGTTTTGTCAGGTTATATATTTTATACCATTTCCATCTTTGACACTTTTTAAGATGTATTTAGTGATGAAACACATACTAATTTATCTGTGGGTATATTCCATGTAAACATGTAAAGAGTATGGACTAGGTTTAGTCTTTCATAAATATTAATTAACTCATAATGGCTTATATTTCGTTCAGCTATTCTTTGTTTTTTGCTGAGACTTTGTATGGTTTTAGCAATTGTTAAGAGAATGATGTTAAAGTTTGACAGGATGACTGGAAAAGTCCATTTTTCTTTTTTAATTCTGTCAGTTTTTTCCTCATGTAGGTTGAATTTCTTTGTTGAGTGCAAACACATTTAGATTTTTAAGTCTTTTCAGTGATGCTACTTTTAACTTTTATCTTGGGCGATACTTTTTTCTTAAAATTTGTTTTATTTGATAATGATACTTTTGTAAATCTCTGTCTTGTCACACTTACTATTTACTTACAAATATCTTGTATGTGTGGTGGGTATGGAGCCAGAGACTCACATATGCTAGATGAGCAATCTCTACCTGAGCTAAACTTCCAGCCCAAAACAGGTCTTCTTTTCCATTTACTTCTGACCTATCTGTATATTCATATTTACAGTCAGTCTTGTGTAGGTAGAATGTGACTAAGTCTTGTTTCCTTTTTAACATATTATGACAATTTCTTTTTATTAGAGTGTTTATTAATGATTAAAGTAAATATTGATATGGTGTAGCTGAACTTACATTTATGGAGGGTTTTTTTTTGTACCAGGAATTGAACTCAAGACCTTGTGCATGCCAAGCCAAGCAGGTGCTTGTGCTGCTGAGTTATATCCCCAGCTGAACTTACATTTAATTATTATTTTATTTGTCTTTTCTGTTTTCTCTCCTCTAATCTTCCCTTCTTGCCTTTTAGAATATATTTCAGAATTCTATTTTACTTTTCTTGTTGTTTTTAGATATACTTTCTTGCATTTTAAGAAAATAGTTGCTCTAGGATTATAATATGTATTCTTGTTTTTTCCTAGTCTTTTCTCAGCTAAAATTGTACCACTTCATATACAATACAAAAACTTTGCAACATATGGCTCCAGTTTTAGAATTGTTTTAAAATTTTTACTTGCTGCTTTTGTATCAATTCTATTTTTCCTCTGAGATTTGCTATCTTTGCAATCACTCCAAGCATATTTTATTTTGCTTCACAGAGGAGAGTTAAAATAACTGTTTTAAAATCTTTGCCAGTTTAATCATAGCAGAATCAGGGTTGGTCTTACTTGATTTTCTTTCCTTTAGTAATATATTCCTTTTAGGGCTGCCTTACATAGCTGGTAATTTCAGAGTATGTGCTCAATATTATGAATGCAATCTTATACAGATTCTGAATTCTGACATTCTGTAACTTTTTGTTAAAACTAGTGTTATTTCTTCTGGGCTGGTTCTATACTGCCAGCTATTTTTCATGCAGTACTTCTACACTCAGTTCAGATCCTTCACTTTAAGTGAGCTACTTGGTGTCTTTTGTTGCCAGTGTGTAGCTCAGTGGTCAGTCAGTAATGTTTGTTGACAGAACTTGGAGACCCCATTTCTGGCTATTTCTCTTTTGGGATTCTCCCCATTCTTTCTGACTGTCGTGATCCTCTAGAATCTTTTCTTAGACTCTCCTTGCCTGAAAGACTGTGGTGTTTCTCGCGCACCTTCCCACAGGCACACACGCTGCACTTACTGCATTTAGGCCAGCGCTAGAGGCTGTGGAAAGAGGATCTTAGTCCACACAGCTCTTTTCTTCCTCCTGTGAATATTATATTCACATCCATCTGGATCACATGTTTCTGCTCTACAGCCTCTGTCTTTTACCACACCTTGGCATTAGGGTCTTTAGCAATGACATTTTAGGGGACAAGAGTTTGCAAAAGCTTTTGGCAGAGGAGTAGACACCTCATTAAGTTTGGCAGAAGAAGCAGACAGAGAGGGCTCAGAGCCACCTCTACAACAGTTCCAGGGTTCAGGAGGGTGCGTGTAGCACCTCTTTCTCTTTACCCTTCCTTCCTGGCCTTGTCTTGCTAATTCTTCACTTTCCATTTTAACCCACAAATATGCTAACATCTCTCTGGTTTTGAAAAGCTTCTCTCTACTGGGTAATTGACCTGGTAACATGCGCTTTTCTTCCTGCACAGTCACAATTCTTGAAAATACTTTGTCTCATAGCATCCATGTTTAATCTTCTATGTTATCACTTCATACTGTAGAAACCAGGCATTCACCATCACCACTTCAGACTCCTCTTGCTAATGAGTACCAGAAGGTACCTCACTCACCCCCAAACCAATTGCTACCATTAATCATTTTTTGACACAGCGTCTCACTCTGTAGTTCAGGTTGACTTTGAACTCATGACCCTACTGTCTCAGCCTCCTAAGTGCTGGGATTACAGGTATATACCACCATGTCTGGCAGTATTATTAATTTTGGAAAGATACAATTTTCCTGCTACTTTTTCCATTGTGATTCTAGCTTGCATTTCCTTTTTCTCTTAACATTAATTCTTAATTATCCATCAGGAATAACCTTTTTCTATGCATTTCTGTTCAATTTATATACTCCCACTGGTTTAATTTTCATGTCTCCACTTTTAAAACCTCACTTACTGTCCCTGGACAATCTCATTTATGCTCCTGGCTCAGTTGCTGCCCTGCTGGTAGTTTTCATGATTATTTTTCCAGCTGTCATGGGCTGGTCCTTGCTTATCTGTCATTCTGCGATTCTCCCACACTCATTTACATCCCTGCTATCTTGGTGTCTTTCGCAGTTTGGGCCTTCCTGAATGATCTTGTAATTTCCATTGTCTGAGATGCTCTGCATTTGCACATCTGGATTAGGGTCCTTCTTTGATACAAGGATCATCTTCCTTTATGAGACACTTAGACAATTACTTCTTAATGTACTTGTCTTAGTTACTTTTCTCAGTGCTGAGACAAAATATCTGACACCCAAAATTAAAGGAGGAAATGTTTATTTGGTTTACAGTTTGTTGAGGTTTCAGTCCATACTGAGCTGGCTCTAAGGCAGAGTAGCATGACAGAGGGGTCTCACAAAGGAGAAATAGTTCATGGCAAGCAGGCAGGTGAGAGCACATTAGCGCTCTTTCTGTTCCTTGTATTTTATGCAACCTACCTGTCCTAGGGTGAATATAGCACTCACACCTTTAATCCTAGCCAGAACTATGCCAGACCAATTAGTGGACTGATTTAGTAACCACATGCCCTTGACAAGGTCAGGCGCTTTCAGGGTGGTATAGCGATAGACACTACACACCATTGATCCCAGCACGACACAGTCTAGACTCAGCCATCTCTGAAAAGTGCCCCCATGACTGCATGTGACTTTAGGGAGACATTTAGACACAAGCTATAATGGTACCCATGGAATACTATATACTCTCATGTTGTATTTTGTTTTCATTTACAAGACTTATTCCATTGAAGTATACTTGTTTGTGAGTTTTTCTCCTTTCTGTATTGTTAGATTCCTGAGAACAGGGCTGACATTTCTATTCTCACCACTTTCAATATAACTGAGATTTAGATAATATTTACTGAGCAAATAAATTAATAAATAAAGGAGTGAACAAAGACTTTGAGAAAGAGTCATGTGCAAAGAAAGTGGTGAGAAGGAAGTGAGATGGGAAAAAGGCAAGAGACCGGTGTTGCAAATCACGAGTGTTGGCTCTGCAAGTTATAGTTTGCAAAAGGCTTTCTCTCTCTGGCATTCAATATAATCTCATTCATTATGCTTATAGTTTAATGTCCAGCTTCTTTCACTAAAATGTAATCTCAATGGAAGCGAGACTCCATCTGGGTTGTTAGATGTACACCAATAGTTAGAACAGTGCCAGGTATTCAACTGTTGCTCAGTAAATATTTATTGCATGTTGTCATTTAACTTTGTAGCATACAGATGAGTGAAGAAGCACTATTATTCCTGGATTACAGTGAGAGCTCATAGCTGGCTTGCCCAGGTTCAGTAGACAGTAGGTAAGAAGGCAAATATGCTAATCCACGCCTTCACATGTCAGAGCCCACTTCACTCTCACTGGGTTATTCATGACGGTTACTCATGGGCTGCTAATAGCCCATCATGTGAGCCAAGTGAACATACTTCAAAGGCAATAATGGTGTTCCCAGGTGACTGACATTTTTATGGTGGCAAGAGGGCTACACTCAGCCAAGGTGGCTCAAAAACCTGTGGATAGACATTATTTTCCTTATGGAAACAGTCAGGTCTTTTACATCTGCTTCTGTAGTTTTCAGATGAGATAGCATCCACAGTGGGAAGGGCTGCAGGACCATCACACATGGTCAGGTTGGAATTTGTATCAGCACATACTGTCAGGAAACAGATGATACTCCTTTTTTTTTTTTTTTTTTTTTTTTTTTGGTACTGGGAATTGAACTCATGACCTCAGGCTTGCCAGGCGAGCACTTATGCTGCTGAGCTATATTCCTGGCCCAGTGATACTCAAATTGATTAATTCAAGGAGAACTTAATATAAAGACTATCTGCAATGACAAAAGCAACAAGAAATGTGTAGTAGCTGGGTCTAATAGCAGAGAGATCTTCTCATTTACTAGATCTGAAGAAGCGAAGGGAAAGATGCTTCCTGAACACTGTCAGGAGAGGGCTGTCTGACAGGAGCTATGGTCTCTCCCTGAAGGAGGGAGATGTCTCCCCGCCAACTGGCAGATGAGAGCAGAAGGCCTAATCCTACTCCCATCTCACTGACCACATCTGCTGCTGGTGCCTCCCTTTCGCCAAATGCACCTTTGTGCAGAAGACAAGAGAGTACACTAATACAATGCATTTGCATCAGTCTCTTGGGGAAGAGGGCAGGATGGAGAGTGAATCTAGAGAACCAGTTCACAATAGTAATGCTTCTTAGAGCTTTTGTCTGTGTATACTGAATAGTCATAATATTATTCATGCTGTGTATTGTGAAGTTCAAGGGAGACTTGGGTGGGATATTAAATGGAATTATTCTAGAGCTCCAAATTTGGAATTTTCAAATCAGAGACGGGCAGGACTAACTCCCTGGAGAGTCTTCTTTCTACCTCCATGAACTGTTGCTTGATTCTAGTACTGAACATTTTGACTAGTGATTATATTTTATTTAGCACTGAATTTTATGCTATTGTTTTCTAAAGTCTTTGTTTCCAGTATATAAATCAGACCTCCCATGATATTGTTCTGAACTCTTGAGGGGAGAAGTGAAGCTATGGGCTGCTGCCATGGCCTCCACAGTGCTTAGGCGGGTGGTGGGTAGCAGTACTGGGCACCCTTTTGGATTTACACATGACCCAGAAGGCACCAAATTGTCTCCTGGTCTGTAAGTCACACCTGGGGTTTCAGACTATGGTTCAATCTGAGGAAAAGATAATGAACTGAACTTAAATCTGATTCACCCTAAGAAATATCTCATTTTGGGGCCATTGGTCCATAAAATAAAGCCAACACCCATTTAGAGTCACTAGACTCACTGAATCCCCTCACAAGATCCTTATTTAACTTTTTCCTTGACTTTGGTTTGTCATAGACTTATTACCTAAGGCTCCCGATCTAGAGACCATCCAGACCCTACCTTACTGATGACATTTCTGGAAATTTCTCTACAGAGCTGAAACATGTAACAGAGAGCTATGAACCCGAACAACAGACATTCTACTCCCTACACGTCAGTCTGTTTTTTTGTCCATAACAGTCTGGGCCTCCTGAGCCAGGAAGACAGCCTCTGAACTTCGACCATCTCATCATTAAAACTACCATGGTTACTGTGATGCTCAAGAGGAAAAGCAGACAGGGTTGAAATTCAGAAAAGCAGTGACACTAGGCAAGGGTCAGGACTTCTCCACCTTTTCAGTTTCTTATAATCTGGAAAGTTTGCTTTCAGTCTTCTTTAGATTCCTCTTTAGTCCTTTACAACATACACTCATGTCCCCAGAAGACCTCAGTGTCACAGAAAGATGGAGAGCCCCACTGGTGTTCACTGAGTGTGTGAGGGGATGCAGAGTTAACCTGATCTCAGGAGAGCCTCTCTCTAGGCACTGCTGGCCATGACATTTGCACAGGGTGGGTGTGTAGGTTACTTTTCTCTCATTGCTGGGACAAAATTACTGACACCCAAAATTAAGGATGAAAAGGTTTATTTAGCTCACAGTTTGTAGAGGTTTCAGTCCATACTCAGCTGGCTCCAAGGCAGGGTGGTGTGGCAGAAGGGTGACAGCTCATGGCAGTGGAAGAGAGCAAAAGCAACAGGAGCAAAAAGGGAGGAGCATGAGAGAAGACTCTTTCTGTCTTTTATATTGTATGCAGACTCCCCACCCTAGGGTGGGTGTAGCACTCATACCCTTAATCCCAGCACTAGACAATGAATCACTCACAAACTCTAGATTCAGCAGCCTTTGAAAAGTAACCCCCTTATACTGCATGAGGCTTTGAGGGAACATCCAGATACAAACAATCGTCTTCTGGAGAAATAAACAGGTTCTAGGAAGAAATGAACTGAGAGTATATTTCACATCTCTTCCTTCTTGAGGAAAACAGGTGTTAAAGTGTTTTTGAAATATACTAAATTTGCAAGCAAAGTTTAAAAATATGTGTACAAATTGTACTTTTCTAAGCCTTTGGGGATCTACTATCAAGAGTAAGTAGGAAAGATATGACTGTTATGGGTTGAATTGGGTTGAATGGGTTGAATTGTGTTCTCCAAAAAGATATGTAGAAATCCTATCCATACCTGTGAATGTGACCTTATTTGAAAATAGGAATTTTGCAGGTGTAATTAAATGAAAATTAGGTCATATTTGGTTATTCTGGACTCCAAATCCATTATGACTGTTGTCCCTCTGTTGTATAAAGGGACAATGATATAAAGAGACACAGGGAGAGGGCTGTATGAACATGAGTATAGGGACTGGAGTGGTGCATCCACAGGACAAGGAAAGCCAAGTGCTGCCAGCCATCACCAGAATGTAGGACAGTGGGACACAACCCTGCTGACACCTCAGGTTTAGTCTTCCATACCTAGAACTGTGAGAACATATTTCTGTTGTCTTAAGCCATCCAGTTTGAGGTACTTTGTTAGAGCAGACCTAGAGAACAAATATATTTGTATCTGTCTTGATCTGTTTTGTGTTGCTGTAACAAAATACCTAAGGTTGGATACTTTATAAAGTAAAAAGGTTTATGTAACTCACAATTCTTGCAGCTAGGAGACCAGACAGCATGGTGCCTGCTTTCTGGTAAGGGTGCTTCAGCTCTGTCACAACATGTTGGAAAATTGGAAAGGGAACCAGACACATGTAGAAGGGGAATGTGTGAGCAAGGAGCTGGGCTTGCTTTTTACATTTTATTTTTATCCTACCCTATCCTATCCTATCCTATCCTATCCTATCCTATCCTATCCTATCCTATCCTATCCTATCCTATCCATCTTATTCCATTCCATTCCATTCCATTCCATTCCATTCCATTCCATTCCATTCCATTCCATTCCATTCCATTCCATTCCATTCCATTCCACAGTCTTCTCTGAGGAACCTAATCCATTCCTGCAAAACCTGACCCTCCTCACAAGACTAGCACTAACTGATCCGTGCAGAGGATTCTCCATGTAGAAGGCATCTCTGTGCAGAGGATGTTCCTGTGCAGAAGATGGTCCCATGATCTAACTGCCTTCTAGTAGGGCCCACCTCTTACAAGGTCCACCACCTCACACCACCAAAGGGGAACAAAGTTTCTAGTACATGAACCCTTGGGGTACAAACCGTCCAAACCAGAGCCTCATCCTTATTTTATATCTATAACTTTTTGATCTCTACTGTCAGTGTTCCAAAAGTTATGGTTTTAACATTTTATTATATAGCATAACAGATCCAGTACATATAGTATATTTAGCATTTTATTACAATCCTCTAGTTCTCTCTTCTAAAAGTAATGGGGCTGGACTTGATCCTAAGGATGCTTTCAGTATATTCTTTGATCCTAGCACCCCACTTACCAAAGCTTCTAGGAATGAGGCTTGTTCAAAATGAAATCAGTTAGACAGAGTTGGAGGGTGCCCCATTTACAGCACTGCTTCCTGGAAACTGAGGTTCAGTAAACACACAAGCTAAGGAGAGAGTCTGGCAACATGGAGTGTTTGTCCTGTGCGGCAGTGCACAGCGAAGCCCTTCCTTAGATATGCTACGCTTGCCTCTCCTGAGGTCCAGGATATCTGAGCGTCACTTCTCTTTGAAGAGCAGGTGACAGGTGCCTCAGGGACTCTCGGAGTCAGCCTGGAGGTGCGCCCTGGCTCAGCTGCTCCTTCCTTCCTCTGCAAGGCTGCCCTCAGTTCCTTGTGCTCCCCTTCCTGTCACACAGGCATGAGCTTGCTGCTGCTTGTTTCCTTACCTTCTCCTTTTTCTCTTTTCAAAAGCTTCTCTTGGGAAGGGTTTGGCAGGCAGCTTGGGCCCCTGCTGTGAAGGAGAATCTAACAATCTTGTCCTGCTGATTGATTAAACACTATGGCAGCCACATAAACTTCTAGCCTGAAAATTTCTTGGCTCTGATTGTCCTCAGGGTCAGGCTGGCTAATGAGTGGAGTGTGATTGCATCCCAGCCTCCGAGTGCCTCCTGTTGCCCCAATTTGGGGGATTCTTCTGCTTCGAGCACATCTTGGAAACAGTGTGGAGCTCAGCAGCATCTGCGGCAACCCAGCCAAGGCCAAGGGTAGTTTTTTTCCTGGCCCTGTTGTTTTCAAACTTTTTTCTACATAGTTTCGGGGTGGAAGTTGATTCTACCCAAACCAGGGGGGAGCAGTTCTGGTCACCTGCTAGAAAGAAATGGAGAGTAGTTAGCCCTATTCATCATTTTAGGCCTGGATATTTGAAATGGAGACCAAACTGGGACTCTCTGAGGGTCTAGGGGGACATAGTTCCTATTCAGCAGGGGGGTGACAGGTGGTGATTATAGGCATCTCTCTCTCTCTTTGGGTTATAATACACAAATGGAGCTTGGTCCTTCACTTGTAAAATAATGAGAGGGGAGGAGATCTCTAAGTGGCCTCCCCAGCTTGTTTCTATTTTGACAGTTTTCACCCACACATTCTCTTCCTCAGGCTTAGGGCTGCCAAGTCCTTGGAATGGGTTTCTGCCTCAAAAGAAGTTCGTGGGAAGTTGAGCTGGAAATTTGCCTCTTATCAGATTTAGCTGAGGTCATGATCAGATATGAAGACTGAATTTCTGCTTTATACTACTCCCATGGGATTTCCAACCTCCTTCCAAATCAGGACACAGACACCTGTGTTCTTCTAACCTGCGCTGGGTGTCAGGTTTCTGACCAGTCTGCTGTGGCCTCTGGTAACTGCATATCCAGTACTTATGCCAGACTCACTGGGGCTGAGAAGCCAGGCCCACACACTAGGCCCTTGGTGCATAATTTTTTCCCCATCCCACAGCAAGTTCTGTGCTTTTCTAGAGAATCTTTACCTGTTCTTAACACCCTTCTGGGTCTAGTATTTCATATATATATATATAATATATATATAATATATATATTTATATCTATTATATATATATATTGCATATATATATATAAATATATATACTTGTAGCTCCCTTCCTAAGATGAGGTAGATTTTGCAGGCCTGAAACTGATCTCTGAGTTAGGTGGTTAGGGGAATAGTTTATCAAGCTGACCTATATTGGGAAGTCTAATTCATTAACAGTGGCAGAAGTGGATGAATAAAGAGTATTGGGACATACTACAATAGGCAACAGATTCAAGTCTAGAGACTAGGACGTTTATATTAGGGGGACTCAGGGGAAGGCAGAAAGGACTACTCAGACCGGGGGTATAGAGGCAGGATCCCAGTTCTAGTGAGAATATAGGAGAAAGGCAGGGATGGAACCAGTGCACAAGGGGACAAGATGTGAACCTTCTTTCAAGACTAAGTTCCAGGCTTACTTTTAGATGACGTTACTGGAAGTTACTTATTAGAGTCTGACTATAAGATAAGACCTGCCTTAGTAGCTTTTGTGGGTTGAATTGTGTCCTCTCAAAATATATCTGTTGGAATTTTACCCTGGTACCTGTGATTGTGATCATATTTGGAAATAGTCTTTGCAGAAGTAATCAGGTAAAATGAAGTTATATTCGATTAAGGTAGCCCTAAACTCTTCTAACTGGTAAATGTCCTTGTACAAACAGGAGACTCTAGATACAGATGTTCAAGAAAGAAGACCAGAGGAAGATGGAGACAGGCTGGAGTCATGCTAAGGGGTGCTGGGAGTCACCAGAAACCAGAAGAGAGGCATGGAACAAATTGTCCCTTTTAACACCCAGAGGGAGCTAACTCCTCTTGATTTCCAACTTCTGGCCTCTGGAACTGTGAGAGAACAAATTTCTTTTGTTTTAAACTGCTATAATTCATTACAATATACCCAAGAATAATGCAGTAATAGTCTAATCTTTATATTTCTCTGCATGAGGATAGGACGATCTTAAAAGACCGGCAAAGAGCGGAACCACCAGGTGTAGTTATTTTAAACGTTAGCATAGTGGTTCTCAACTGCTAAGTGTAGCTGGGGTGTTAGGAAGGTTTTGGTGTACGTACTAATGGCTATCATCATCATCAAGACTGCACTGTGAATGGGCTGAGATAATTTGATTCTCTCTTTCAGCAGCTCCTTTTAGGCATTCCCATTCTTTAATCCCAACTCTCTCAGCTCTCCCAGCACACAGCTTAAGAAAAACTATATTAGAACAATGAAGGGGCAAAGAGATGAAAAAATTACCGCACAGTTTATCTGATTCCCTCTGTTAGGGAAACGCTAAGTGATGTAACAAATAAGCCCTAGAATGTTAAGGTCATGCATAATAAGAATTATTTTCTCACACACGTGACAACTTAATACAAGTGTTCCCAGATAACAGGCTGACCCAAGAGTTCTACTGTCTTGTGGCTTACATCTACAAAGACCTTGGAATTCTCAGGGATGGGCGGAGGAAAGCATGTGCAAAAGTTGCATGTACTTCTCAAAAGTCATGACACAGGAATGAAATCTGTCACTGCCTTCATATTCTGTTGGAGAGACAGAATTGTTGACCCTACCTTGAAGCAAGCGTGGTGGCTAGAAAATGTAGTATCTGGCAGTGCACCCACCGCCCAGCAATATTCCAGCTGTAGATGGACATACAGTTCACGGTCAGCTACCCAGCTCTGTCTTACTCAATTGTACAGTTCTCAGAAATTCACATCATGGCTCTCAGTAACTTCCTTTGACTGCTTGTTTGAATGTTCACAGAATGATGAATAATAGTAAGTATAGAACTGGAAGACAGCTACAGGAAAACAAGAGGACAGTAATTTTAAATTCGACCCATGTTTGTATTCTGGCTCCAATATTTAATAATTATATAAACCTTGGGCAATTTATTTGAACTCTGTGTGCCTAGATTTCCAAATCTGTAAATAGGGATAATACTATTTCTCCATAAGGTTAATGACTGAGGATGATATGTATATATGGCTTGGTATGTAATAAGTACATATTAATAAGTAGATATTTTAAAACTCTCAATAAAATCATTGCAAATGGTTTTTTTGTATGTAACATGCTAGTGTCAAACACAATTTTTTTACATTTGATTTTTTCCACAACTCAAATTACTTTCTACTTATTTTTAGAAGGATAGACATAGAAAGCCCTTGGAGATCATCATGTCTGATTTCTGGGGACATTGAGTGACTATTTCATGGTCAGAAATGCAATTATTGACAGAGATAAACCAAACTTTAAGTCTTTTCACTTGTATGTTAGTGTGCTATCAAATACTTTCTATAAAATTTATTGAAAATTGAGCACACTGAAATTGTACATCCAAGCTGCACCTTGTCAATGTTCCACTTTTCTTGTTTGGTTAAATATGATTTTTGGGTTAGATGTCATTTTCTTGAAGTCTTTGTTATTTTTAACAAAGGGATATAAAAGTTGTCTTCAAATAATGAATTTGTTGTTTTTGAAGACATTACTTCTGTCCAGTGACGAAAATGTGACTTTCAGTTCAAGTGCTTTAAACTACATGAAAAATAATTCCTTAAGAGCCATATTTTAAACAAATATCTTTCTTCTTACTCATTTTCCAAGTGAAAAGGTCTCCTTTCTTTCAGTGGTTTTCTGGCTGTTAAGAACATACCTTCTCTGTATGCTGTGTTTTCTCATTTAGTAAATACGTTATAATACCCTATAGTGAACGTTCCACATACCTCAGCAGCATTGTTTGCAGAGAACTGAACTGACAATTATTACCAATAAAGACATTACCCTCAGCTCTGGCTGGTCGTGTGCTGACTAGTAATGGGAGGAATGTGTAGTCATAGCATATCTGCTCTGCACTCAGAAGTATATGACCTGGTTATAGCACTATTCTTTCGCTTTTCTTTAAAGGGCGATTTTTTTTTGCCAACCCCAGTAGAGAGGGCTTGGTAATAAGGAAATAGCACCTTCCTGCCTTTTGTACTTTGAAAAAGTTTTCTAGAGTTTCTTAGGTACCCGGAATGGCTAGATAAGGGTCCATTTCCTACCGCATCGGACTTCTCCAGATCACTGAACTGTAGGAAGGTACAAAAGATCCTCAGGCATAAAGATCTGGAGGGTAGATTGGAATGTCAGTGACTGGAACGGTGGCCAGCAGCCTTACAAAGGGAGGTTTAGGCTTAGCCCCTTGAGTGGAGGATAGCCATGAATGGTCCCTCTCCCACATCTGTCTTGACCTATTTTCCATGTATCCACTTTTAGAAATTGACCAATCTGGATCTTTCTACCCTCTGCCTCATGAACAGCCTTCTGTCTCCCATCCCATTGCCAGAAGGAAAAAGTAGTATCATTGGTACCTTCTTGTTTTGTATATTAGATAAATTTTTATAAATTAGAAGGCTAATTTATCTTTGGCAAGTTATTAATACTAGTGCTGCTTGGTTTAGCTGCGGTAGATTAAGAACAATAGGTTCTAGTCCAAGTAGTGACAGCCCATTTTCTCAGTGTTCATCTAGGAAGTAATCATGAATTATCAAAGCGAAAGTTCTAAAAGATACATGGAGAAACTCTTACAGTTAATGTGGATGTAACCTGGCATCTTTGGAATACTAAACATTACTCTGTTAAGGAGAATTTAACTTCCTCCTCAGGTCTATGTTGCCTTGCAAGGGTTTCTTTGTCTCAATTATTATGAATGTCTGGCACATTTATGTTGCTACTGAGAAACTGAAGCACTAGTTTTCATTATTCTCTGCTATTCAAATGTTCCTATGCCCTCAAATAGGATGAGCAGGTGGGGGATGGGGGATGTTTCCACTTTCTATTCCTACAAGATAATACAAAAAATGATGACATAGACCAATACCTTGAGTTTATAATTATATTGGGAATGTATGTTAGTTATGATTGCTATCATTTCAAGTAACATAGAGTCAACTAACTGGGAAGAACAAAAAGGTTAATTCATGTAAACCATAATTTCAAAGGAAGTACATTTATCTTCATGCCAGAAATTGAGAAATATAATCTGTCTTTTCTCATCTCTCAGCTCTGCTTGCCCACGCTGTCTTTTGGTGTATAGTAGTGTTACTGCTACTGGCAGTCCCGGGATTATGCTGTTGTTATATCCCCTAAACTTTTTGGACATGGCTCCAGAAATGCTCACAGCTTAGAATATGTTTAATTCCAAAAGTACTCACTGGAAAGGGGATAATTTCGCTGTTTAACCAAATATGTGGGTAGGGGGAGGTTTAGTTCCACTTCAGCCATAGCAATAAAGCAGAATTATCTTACAGTAGGGAAAAGTGTTTCTCATAGGAAGGGATGCTGCAGAGATAACAAATCCCCATATGTCTTCTCTAGGAAGTGTGATATTATAATGAGAAACAATGAACAACACCAGACAATGTTTAATGAAATACTGAGACCCTGAATCCAGAAAGGTAACGTGGAGGGGACTTCACACAGGAAAATCACAGCAAGATGAGGGTAATGAGAGAACATTTGTTCAGAACTTGGTCTTTGTTCTGAATTTTAGAGAAAGCTTTAAACAGTGGCAAAACAAAGACAGACAGGAAAATGGCATGAGGAAACCTGAGTTATGAGGGGGAACTCATAACTCAAAGGAAATGGCATTGCTCATTTTAAACAGGAAAGTATTAAACACACAACTCCCTGCCTTTGGAATTTATTTTTAGTTAATTGATCTGTGATGTATTACTTCTCAGTCCTTAGAACTAAACCAAAGAACTGCGTGTATTGTGGGATTCTGAGGCCTCGTATACAATGGAGCTCTTGTTGACTAGAGGTGAATGGAGTAGAAAGAATTTACAGACTGCTGAGGAATGTAGACCTTTACCTCTTCAGATCCTTCCTTACCCACTGTCTGATGCCTGAAATCACTCCAAGGAGATAATGCCTATGAAATGGCTGATGTGACCATTTCCAGACTGAGGGGCTTTGGGAGAAATTCTTTTATGTTTTGATGTTTAGGATGAGGTCAGATCCTTGGAAGATCATAATGCTAAGGTTAGTAAAGAACATTGTTGACTCCTGGAAGTGAATAGTGGGTATCTGAGGAAGTGGAAGAGTGAGTTCAGAAGAGGAAGAAGGCTTAGTCAAGGACAAGCCATCTGCTAGAAGCCTGTGAAGATGGCACTGGTGGCACGGATTGTTGGTTGGTCCAACAAAGCAAAATGTCTTCTGCTTTGTAACATGAGAGAAACCCCTTGAATAGCCTTTGTTCTGGAAAAGCAATATAAACACTTGTTGGCACATCACATTTTACATGGAGCATGTATGCATGTGTGGCAGTGTGCACATGTGCGTGTGTCGTGCTGTTGCTAGCACTGTGTGACTTTTAGCTTGCAGAGCCATGCTCAGCACATGGACAGAATAGACATGAGTGACTGCAGCATGCAGGATGGCTCTGTGTCCCTGGGCTGCTTTGAACATGATCTTGAGGAAGGATCTCCTTTCGGTGGGCCCCTTTGTAGCTGTCTCTGGGCTGCATTCCCATGTTTATTTTTGGAACAATGGGGTTTCAGAACCCAGCATGATGCTTGCACAATTTATTTTTAAAGGGTTTATAAATATGTAACTCCTTAAGCAAGAAATCAAAGCTCTTTGAGTATATTTTATAATCAGTTACCAACACCCTCCCTCTCTCAGAAATAAAATAGATTACATTTTAATGCAATTTGCATTCATGATTTCATTTTCATTTAATTTTCAGCATTTTCTTTGGGGACATGTAAGACATACTCCCAATAGTCATCTGTCTCGAAGCCACTCCAAGAAACCAGGTCACAGGCACCCCGGAGTGAGTGTTTCCCACTGAGATAGACTCAGTGCTAATATGTCCCACTCTCTTCTTGAGACATTCTGGCCTGCTCTGTGTATGACCACGAGAAAGGCTTTACTTCTGGGTTTCTCTTCTGTTATGAGCTTTTCTGCTTCCTAATAGCATAAACAGAAACACTACTAGAGCAGAAAATAACGACCAAATGATATAAGTATGTACATTTAGAATAATTTCCTGTAGTGGAGAGTATGGATTTGAGAATTAGACATGGTGTGTTGAATGCTAAGATCAATCGCTTACTGCTAATCTTGGGAAAATTCCTTTAGTTCTCTGAGACACATTGCCTTGTTTATAAAATGAAGGTAATACTTTTTTTGTTTTTATGTTAAAATAAACTGAGAAGACACTGTATTTAATGCACCAGGCAGGTAGTAGACACTTAGTGAGTATTTCCTGCTTTCACTTTAAGCGTAGGCACGAATCTTCCAGTCATTGAAAGAGATTCAGCATTAATATTATGGGGGCTATCCTTTCAGTCAGAATAGGCTAGATTATACTGCCATATCAAATATCTTGGTATTAGTGATTTCTCCAGAGAAACAGAATCTACAGAAAATATATAGACACATGACAGGGGATATACTAGGGGAATTGACTCCTGCAGTTATGGAGGCTGAGATGTCCCACTGATATGCCAGAGAAATGAGGAGGGTAGTATGGGTCTGTCTAAATCTCAAGGCCTGAGAACTCAACCTGTAGTTGGTGCAAGTCCTGGAGTCTGAGGGCTGGTGAATCTTGACTTTTGATGTTAAGAATGGAACAAAATGTCTCAGTGTTCTGGGCTCTCAGCTGATTAGGTAGTATATCTGTTTGCACTGGTTGAGGGAAGGTCTTCCTTACTCAGTCCACTGATTCAAATGCCAGTCTTTTCTGGATACTTTCTTACAGACATATCCCCAAACAATGCTTTACCAGCTCTCTAAGTATCTCTTAATTCATTACAGTTAATACCCAAAATTAACTGGCGTAATTAACCAGCAGTGGCTATAGAAACCAAGGCTTAGTTTTAGCTCATACGATATGTCCATTGTAGATCAGTAGCATCTTTCTTCCTCGCTATCATGGAGGATGGCACAGCCTTTATCTGGGACATAATAGTTATGGTGGTAGAGGGGAGAAGCTAATGAACTTTGGGTAGACCTGGCTCTTTTCCTCAAACTGACACATATCTCTTTGTCCACAATTCGTTGTTCAAATTTAAGTATATGGCTAAGCATGATATGATGGGAGTAGAAAGATTAAATTCTCTCTCTTTTTTTCTTTTGCAGTTCTGTGCATCAAACCCAGGGACACTCGATCACTGAACTACCTTCCTACGCCTCTTCATTTTTTATTTTGCGATAGAGTCACTCTAAGTTGCTCAAGCTGGCCTTGAACTTATATCCTCCTGCCTCAGCCTTTCCAATATCTGAGATTACAGAGATATGCAACCACACTCAGCCAAGAAGTAGAATTCTTTATTCTTTTGTGGGCTGATGGGGGTTCCTTCTTGAAAGTATAGGCTATAACTGCGATTCTGAACCGGGATAGGAATTACTTACAGAACTCTTAGAAAATGCATATGATAACGCTCGAATGAATCAAAATCTTGTAGGAGGTCCAAGAACACATATTCTTGCTACTTTCCACAGAAGTGCACCCAGTAGCTAACAACCACTGTGCTACAATGTTAAGATTGATCTAAAAGTCAAAAAAATTAGCAAGTAGATTAACTTTGCAAGCAGTGCTGAGAAGAAATAACTCTGCCTTTCTCAAGCCCTACAAGTCTCTCTTCTTTTTCCTGTTATTATTTTATTGAATTGTTCCATTGACTCCTTATTTATAATTTAGGGAGCAGGTGAACTGAATACCTCAATATTTCTCTGAGGAAAATGAAGAACTAGGTTGATTTTTATTTGTTCGTAGGTCTCCATTGATTTTTCAGTGGGTCAATGGCTCACAGTGGAAAACAGCATCACCACCTTTAACATAAATCTCCCTGGGGTGCATGGAAATGGATATTGAGGCAGAGTGAGCCCTTGAGGAGTCTTTTGGATTAGGCAGCACCTGCCCCAGGCTGTATAGCTAGTCTTCAGTAAGCTTTTCATTGCTCTGTGAGTCAATCAAGAATATTGGGTTTACATTCCTGGCATACTCATTTTTTCTTGTGGTGCAAAATGAGGCTATGAAAGAATACCACTGGGGAGTAGGGTATGAGCAGGGGGGACACAGGAAGGCAGAGGGGCAGATGTGCAAAAAGCATGCTGAAGTGGAGCACCTCATTCACTCTACATTCCCTGTTGAATGGCAGTGCTTCCACCAGTCTTCATTAATTATGTGCTCAAGTCCTGAATATGCACAAAAAAGACAGACAGCAAGAGAGAGTGTGTGTGTGTGAGAGAGAGACCTCAGTTACCCCTGCCTAGTACAACTGCAGAAAAAGATTGTGCATATAGGCCAGCTCTTGTGCGTGTAGTGAGGGGTGACTTTCTGAGTAGTGGGGGGATGCTGGCAATGTCTACTTTCTTGGATCCAAAGAACACATCAAAGTTCGAGCTCATGAAGAACTCCTGATGGAACGATTAGTCTAGAGGCTTCCTCTTGGGTTGAAGTTTTCTCTGGGATTTGGATTATTCCTCTGGTTTCATAAAAGGACAAGCTGAATTGCAGAAAGTTTAAGCTAAGTGCTCAACTACCCTTCGAAAGACACAATCAGGGGTATTTCCACAGTCTAACAGACTTTGTTCTTGCCTCCTTCACAATGATCGCTCTTTGTATGTTCAAATGCCTGGGGAGACAGAGCTGGCCCTGTGTCTTGGCAGAAGCTCTGTGCAGAGGTTTCAGAGCAGCGGGGGTCTCTCAGCTCCCCAGGAATGCTGCCAGGTGAAAGGCAGACAGCTGAAGTTTCACTGTATGTCTTTTGGCTTAAGCTCTAAGTTTTTGTTAAAGTGGAAGTATCTCTGGGAAAAGTCAAATCTCAGGAAAAATTCAACAGAAATTTACTTCTTACAGGTTGTGAGGTTGGGAAGATCAAGGTATCAATAGATTCAGTGTCTTGTAAGGGCCCATTTCCTGGTTCACAATCTTTTCTGTTGTGTCTTCACATGGCAGAAGCAACAAGGAATCTCTTTGCAGTCTTTTTTTTTTTTTTAATAAGGGCACTAATCTGTACGAGAGTTCTCTCTTCATTACTGAATCACTTTCTAAAGGTCCTACTTTCTAATGCCATCACTTTAGGGGTTAGAATTTCCAGATATAAATTTTGAGAGGCACACACATTCATAACAGGCTTCTTCCATAAAAACCTCTCAGGCATGTGATGCATGCCTGTAACCCCAGCAGGCTGAGAGGATGAGGTAGGGAATCTCAAGTTTGAGCCAAGCCTGGACAACTTAGCAAGTGTCTGTCTCCAAAGGGGTGGAGGTAGTGGCTGGGGATGTAGCTCATTGTGGAGGTCTTGAGTTCATTCCTTGGTATTGTGAAACCAACTAACCAACCAAACTCCCCACAACCTCTCATATGCACTCGTATTCATTCATCTATGAGATTTTTCTGTCTGGCTGGGAGGAAATGATCCCAGATGACCTTCACAGCCATATACTAAAAGCAGCTGGGCTTCTGTTGACCTGGTTTTCTGAATGATTGCACAGAGGAAAGCAACCTCATAGAACTATTCTCCCACAGAGCACTGTAGAGTGGACTAAGATACAAAATATGCATTTCCATTATGTTTGACTTATCATATAGATTGGGCCCATTGTTTATAGTAGCTGTGATGATCTTATCTGGTATGAAGATGAAGGAATGGCCTGTGAACCTAGCAAGTCACAAGCTCAGTATAAATTTGTGTTCTGGATTTACTGTTGACTAATTCTGTGGACTATGGTCAACCTCTTACCTTCTCAGAGACAAAATTTTCACATTCATAAAATGGAGAAGACCATTCCTTTTTTTTTTCTTGCCTACTCTTAGAGTTACTGGGAGATTCCTCAAGACAAAAAGCACTTTCCCAGAGTAGAGACATTATTATGAAGCCAATGCTTGGAAGCTTTTAAGGAATCATTTGAGGAAAGGGGGTACCTGAGAAGCTGGGGTTGGGAGGGCGACACTGGAAGTATGAAAGAGGCACAAAGACAGCTGTCATCAGCTATGTTCTGTTCAGAGCCAACTGGAACAGGGCATCTGGCTTTGGTATGTCCAGGTCTAGACATGACCCTGGGATCTACAGCAGGCCTGTGTCCCTCTAGCCATTCTAACTGAGGAGACGGGAAAGGAGAGGGAAGGGTATGTGAGATTCTTCCAGAAGACAGTGAGGATATGAAGAACAGGACCTTTGTTTCACTCACAAGACTCCGGAAACATGAGAGAGCAATGTTATATGACAAAGAGAATATTACCCACAATAAACTCCTACCACAAAGCATGGCAGGTCTCTTGCCCAATATTTTGGTACAGTGCTTCGCTGCATAATCATATTTGGTACTCATAGCTTCTATTTTTTTTCTTGGTCCTGACCCAAACTCTAGGGAAAAAGGAAGCATTAGGAGAGCCTAACACCCTGCCCTCCACCCTCTAGCATTCCCTGGGAGTCTGCAGGAGTGCTCCAGGACAGGGGCTGCATTGGTCCTTAAGCCCCGTGTGTCCAGGAGAAGCCAGGGTAGAGAGTAAGATGGTGCGGAGTGCCTCACCAAAGGCCTTGCTTCTCGAAGTCAGGTCCCACGCAGCCAGCAGAACTGCAGAGGTGGAGTGAGAATCCTTCTTTCCTAAAATAAGCCATAAAGATCTTTCAGCTACAAGGTTGTTCCTCATTTGACTTTCCTTCCCCAACTGAAAATTCTACCTCCTTGGATTCCTTTTTAGGAGATTTATTTAAATGTTACTCGAAGATAATTGTAGAAGCTCATGTAATTGTAAGTAATAAAGACTCATTGTATACATTCCCTGTAGTGTCTCCCAGTAATAATATCTTGTATAACTATAATATAATGTGGCAAACTGGAAGTTAACATTGATAGAACTCATTGGCCTTACCAGGTCTCATCCGCTTCATACGCTCCATTTATGTGTGCACTTGGCTGTGTGAGCCTCACCCTAGGTTTACACTTGCCAGATCCTCACTACAGCCAGCTCCCGAGGCAGCTCCCCTGTGAGGTCTGCTCCTAAGAACCCTCTGCCAGTCCACACACACTTCTTTTCCTTATTCTACTCCTTCAACTTGGAGTACTAAATAAAAAACAAATTAATTTAATTTTAGATCCTTTCAGGATAGTTACTGAACCCTCTTTCTCTAGAGACCTACAAAGCTCAGCTGTGAAGGACCAGCAGCAAGTCTTGGGAATATGACCAGAGAGGGTCTAGAAGAAGCCTTGGGTTCTACTCTTCTGTCTGTGACTTGCTGTCTTTTCTCATTGTGTCTGTTTCTTAATCTATTCAAGCTTCCATTTTCTCATCTCACATCTCTCTCTCTCTCTCTCTCTCTCTCTCTCTGTCATACCCAAGGCCTTGAGTAACATCCCAGCCCAAGGATATTACTTCTGACTACCCGAAATATTGTATGAATTTGGCAAGATAATACCTAAAGTGACACTGTATATTCTAGATAACTAACAAGAGGAAGCATTTTCATGTAAATAACTCCATCTAATGTCTACACCAATGTGAGGTTGATGTTGATGCCCCATTTTACCATAAAGAAACTGAAGTTCACAAAGATGCCTCAGTGGGCCCCAGGTAGAAACTTGAATACAAGTGAATCTGATTTCAAACAGAAATCTACAGGAGTATGTTTTCACAATACACTTTGATAAGGAGAATTAACTTGGGAAAAGTGGACACAGTGATACATACACACAGGTTCACAGACACACATCAATCCTTGTCCAAGATGTAATTCCTCCACAGAGTTCCTTACCCTTATAGAGTTCAGGATACCAACCTGTCATTTTTTAAAAACTTGTTTATCCTTGTTTTTTTTCCATATATGATTCCATTTATATGAAATGTTCAGAACAGGCAAATCAATAGCAAGACAGAATGTGTTTTATATACTTATAAATAAGATGCATACTGCAATTAGTTGAAGTACATTAATAGTTTCTTATGGATAATTATATTGGGAAAGCTGGCTAACAAAATGAAAAACTTTATTCCACTTAGTCCTGACAAGTAGTATTTGTTAAGCAGTTTATTAGATGATTTTTGTGAAATGTACATAGATTAAAATAAGTGTATAAAACTCCAAATTATCATTACAATTTTCATTAGTATCTGATCCAAAACTAAAAAATTTTAAACAAATTGGCCTTATTTTACAGGAGAAGCAGGGTTGTAAACGGCTAATTTTACTGCTTGACCCTGGTTGGTTGTATAAAACCCATCATTTTCCTGAGAAAAGACAGGATGAGATATTAGGCCAAGAGGGCAAAACCCTCAAACTATAGAAACAAAATGTCTTAGAATTCCACTTAATGAAGCCTATGTTTGGCTAGCTATTTGGATTATAATTTCAGGTCTTAAACAGATACAGAAAATCTACTTTTTTAGAACAAACATGCATACCCTTGTACTATAACAGAGAAGACAATAAATGTTAGATTTTAACTGTAGAGTTTTTTTTTACTTTTTATAGCACAGCAGTCCACATTTTTCTTCCTTTCCCTTCACAGTCTGGAATGCATCTGACTCATTAACTTCTCCAATTTGATTGCTAAGACCGTGTTTCCTTCAATCTTCAATTTTCCTGACATGAATGCCATTGTTGGTTTTAGCTTCCCTGAAAGCATTTTGACAAAATCATCAGTAGACATACTCACCACCACATCTGCCCGGTCAGAGGGCTCCCCTTTTTCAACATTCCCACCCTTGCTTTTCAAATCAAGAAACAACGTGCCACCATCTTCACCTGACAATTCAAACAGATAGATAGCTTGCGTGGCTTTTTCAACATCATCACTGAGAACATTCTAAATGTTTCTTCCACAGGTCCAGAATGTGGCTTTGCTTGTGGCTGTGATTTCTCTTCTTTTAATTCTGGAACAGCACCCTTTTCTTCACAACTGCATCTGTATGTTCATCTAAGAAGAAATCTGGTAACAAAGGCTGGCCTGGTTTAATTGTGTAGACATCAAAATTTTTTATTCCTTCTTCTTTTAAGATGGTTTCATCAATGACAAAGTTACCAGTAAAGCTTTTTGGCTTTGTAAAAATGGAATATGCAGCATCTGCAATTATCTCAACTTTTCTACATTGGCTTTCAACGCCTGATCCTCCCAGCGTGTCCATAGCGGCAGCGTGTGTAGCTGTTTTAGGCCATAAGGCATTGACTGCAATTTCACCTTAAATTCTTTGGCC
This sequence comes from Chinchilla lanigera, assembly GCF_000276665.1. Lineage (NCBI taxonomy): Eukaryota > Metazoa > Chordata > Mammalia > Rodentia > Chinchillidae > Chinchilla > Chinchilla lanigera. The sequence goes on from NW_004955402.1 coordinate 36,437,780, forward strand.
ATTCCTAGCACACACATAGACATACCATACTTAGCAATGGTATAAGCACAGTGTTGTTTGAACCACACTGGATTTAAATTCAGTGGTGGGCTGAGATTAAGGATATGAGTGATTTTACTCCTTTTCAAAAAAGGAGCACATGCTTTAGATGTAAGGTAGGTGCCTCTGGTGTTCACACTCATCATCAGATTCACCTTCTTCATAGGCGTTTCCATTGTGTTGGTCAAGCTGATAGCAAAGGCACTGTTTACCAAAATGTCAAGTCCTCCAAATTTCTCTATGCTTTCTCTACTGCAGTGCTAATTTGCTGTTTATCGCTCACATCCACAATACATGGCAAGGCCTTTTCTCCAGCTGCTTCAGTCTCTTCAGCGGCAGTGTAGATGGTGCCTGGAAGTTTGGGGTGTGACCGGGCGGTCTTTGCAGCAATGACATTTGCTCCATCTTTTGCAGCTTTCAGTGCAATTGCTTTGCCAATACCGCGGCTTACACTGGTGATGAAAATCGTACATCCCGCCAGCCTCCCGGTGTTGGGCAGCACGACTTCCCCAGACCCCAGGACCTAGGGACAACTGAAGTGGCGGCTGAGGTGGCTGCTACGGGAAGAGCGGAAGGTGGACTCTGCCTCCCCTGACCCTGCCTGGGCCCCTCCTACTTTTGTTTTCTAAGACAGAGTCTTGCCCTGTAGAGTAAGCTGACTTGAACTCACTGTATTAGTCTCAAACATGTGGCAATCCTCCTGCTTCAGCCTCCTGAGTGCAGAGTGCAGAGTGCAGAGATTATAGTTGTACACCACCATGCCCAGCTAAACATAGAATGATTCACAAATTTGCATGCTATGCTTATGTAGGAGCCAATGTTAACCTCTGTATCATTCCAATTTTAGTAAGTATGTGTGCTACAAAGTAAGCACCCCTTGTTTTAAATGTAAGTTTTATTGTTGTTCAGGTACCCTGAGGTCAACAGATCAGGAAATGATTGCTACTGAAGAGATAGTTCTTTATACCCAAGAGGAGGAGGCATACTGCTCCAGGCAAGGCCAAACAAGAAAGCCCCAGAGCAGGTCAGGAGGCTGGAGGAGCAGGGAGAATGTGGGTAAGAGTTTTGCTGTAGATTCTGTGGAAAAGACTGGGTGAGAGGGGCATGCAGGTTTAGGGCTGGCTTGTCCAATACTTTCTTCAGGCCCTTGTCAATGTGGCTGTCCTGCTCTGGGTTGGGTGCCTGTTCTGGAGTGACTAGGTTGTGGGAATAGTGACCTTCAGCGTAAGAGTCATAGGAGATGGAGGACTGGGCTAGGAGTGGTTGTTTTACATAGGAGACATGTGCTCACAGGTGTCATTTGTTGTCTCCAGCAATTGGGTCTTCCAGGAAAAGACAGTACCTCCAGGTCAGCAAGGTCCGAAGATGGTGAAGCATCAAAAATATTGAAAATAAAAGGGTATGGTTAATACCGTCCTCAGGTTAGAGTTTTCCCTGTTTTGGAGGTACAGCTGGGTTCTGATGTATTCAGATTTCAATGAAGGACAGTTTGGTCAATTAATTAAAAGCTGGGGGAGTGGTCTGTAAAGCACTGCAAGCTATTGCTTGACCTGTGCAGAAGGTAGAGAGTGATCTATGGTGTGCTGAGCACAGCTGGAAATAGAGATTTATTGTGCACAGACTTATTAAGGAGAGACTGCCTGGAGCCACTTTAGAAAAGGTGGAGTCTATCTCCATCCTTGCTTTGCTGGGCCCACTCTTCACTTCTCCGCACTCTCTTCCTGGCCCCGCCCCTCCCTGCCAGGCACTTATCTTCCTCTTGCTCACATTTGGTTGCCCCCATTCTCCTGCCAGATATGTGCTGTCCTGTTCTCCCTCAGAGCACTCTGGGCTCCAAAATCATCTTCTTCCCCGGTCCTTACCGTCCCATCAGATTTCTACTCACTTGGCATGGAACAGGTTTGCTTAAATGTTTTAAGGTCTCAGAATGCCAAGCAGTGTGTGTATGTGTGTGTGTGTGTGTGTGTGTGTGTGTGTGTGTGAGAGAGAGAGAGAGAGAGAGAGAGAGAGAGAGAGAGAGAGAAAGAGAGAGAGAGAGAGACAGAATCTCAAATTCATTGTATGCAGAAAAAATGTGCACATATATGTGAAGGGTGTGAAGGGTCACAGTGGTTTTTTAAATTTTATTTTTAAAGATAAAAGAACCAAAACATATTAACAAACACACAGACATAAACAAACCAACGTAAAAACAATATAATCATTACAGAATTTCAGACAAGGAGATAAATTAACAATGGTTGTTGCATTACATACTGTTATCTTCATATTGGTTATTCAGACAAACAAATACAGACATTTAAGAATGATCAAACAAATAAATATCAACTGTTCCTTTTAAGAAAGCAATAGAAATTAGTAGCACAATTATCCCAGCCATCTTGTGTATATATATATATATATTTTTTCCCTTCCTTCTTTATTTTCTCCTTTCCCTCATCCCAGTCATTCTTTCCTTTCAATCAGTTTCTTTCCCTTTCACATTGTCTATTGTACCTTTTAGATTTCATGTACTCTTTCAAGTTCTTATACTAGGGAGACAATACAGTGTTTACACATGTGAGTCTTATTTACTTCACTTATGAGTATGATCTCTAATGGTGTCTATTTACCCATAAAACCCTCAAGTTTATCTTTCTTTATAGCTGAGTAATATGGTCACAATGTTTTGAAGTATATTCCTTAACTCCGGGTACTGCATTTGACAATAAGTGTTGTCAGCTTGAATCTCTAAATGCAGGTACAGCCAGCAAAGTGAGAATTTTTGAAGGAGCAGAGACCTCTGGAGTATGATGCTGACGCTGTACCCATCCCTTATAACAGATTGAAGGTTCACACTGAGAGTCTTACCTTTAACTGCCAGGCTTCAGAGTTGCTGTGTGTTTCCCTGAGGGTCATGACCAAGTGTCTTCCCTTGGGCATAATGCCAGAAAGAGACTCTTGTTCTCCTTCAAGCCCTTCCTGCAATCCAGACACAATGTCCTACCAGCCCTGAAAAAAGGCTAGAAATAAGTGGATTCAACCGAACATTCTGAAGCTAACTGGTACATTTACTTTTGCACCCCAGAGCTGTTAGAGCAGGATTAAGAACACAGGGAAGGACTCACAGCACGAAGCTCCAAACTCCTTGACAGTGATACATTCTGGTGCCAGTCATATTTCTGAATTCTGTTTTTCTGTCAAAAATTGGGGGAGAGTACATAGTGATGCACTTCCCTGTAAGGTTATTGTAAAAGAGAGAAGAGTTAGTGTATATAAAAGCTCTTGGAGCGTAGCCTTTTCCACACTTTGGTTTGGGCTCAGTAAAAGGGCCAAGGATATCTGACCCCATAATAGTAAGAGAATACATGTGTGTAATGGTAAGCCACTAACTTTGAGGGAATTTGTTACAGTGGTAATAGGAATCTAATACTTAGTTGAAAAAGAAAAGTAGAAGAACTGGAAAGGATATTCTCCCAGGTGGCATTCTGACAGTCTAGATCAGCAGTGTCCAGCAAACTTTTCTGCACTATTCAATATGGTAGCCATCAGACTCACATGGCTGTTGAGTATTTGTGATGGGGCTGGTACAGTTGAGACACTGAATTTTAAATTTTATTTAGACTTTTTAAATTAAAGCAGGCAAATGACTATTGTCTAGAAAAGCACAGGGTTCAGAAATGACCATGTAAATTTGTAACTAAGATATACTAGACTAAAATGATTGTCAGTAGGGAGGCCAAGAAATTGAGAGGCCAGGAGTGTTAGAGATGACTCATATGGAAGCTGAAGTCACCAAATTAATGATGGGACAATGACGGGGAGGGTAGGTACGAAAGTTGTGGGAAGATGAGAGTCTGATACAGAGATGTGCCTTTGCACAAGCTTAGGCTTTTGAATGAAGGCAGCGGGTGACTCAAAGCAAAGAGAACAAATTGGGAAATAGGGAGAAAAGTAACAACTGCTTGAGGAAGGGACATAGATGATATATTTAAATGAAGAGAGTAAAATATTGCTTATATCTCAATAGGCAGGAGTTTTCCCTATACATTCATGAACCCAGCTAAAATTCAGGTATGATACTAAGGTCAAAGGAGAGAGTTACTAGCATAGAGAATCAGCAGCCTCCATCAGAGCATGATTGTATGGCTTCTCTCACTTGATCTCAAGCTCCACTTGGGTAGAATCAGCTTTAAGATTTTGCCAGATACATAGGAAGAAAATTAGGATGTATGAATAAGGCTTATAGATTGTTCATCTTGCTCCCTACTTTTCTTAAAGGAGTAGCTTGATTTGGGGGACTTCCATATTGAAGTATCCTCATATTAGGAGAGCATTTCTTTGCTCTTTGGTGGGCTATTTGGACCACTGGGAGGCTGGTACAGCCAGGCCTATTCTATCTATGTAGTTGTGCTTCTGGCTAGGTTTGTACTAGGAAGTTTGATCTTTCATAAAGGAAATTTGACATTGAAAACTATAAATATATGCATTTCACTTACTTTTATAGGTCAGTCTGGAATCCAGCTATATGATAGCAACCAAGACTGTATACATGTGTAGTGTATGCTGAATGGTCAAGGGGTAGATTGCCCTGAATGGGACCTAGGTCTGAATCTAGGCGCATTCAGTTACTACTATTATAACTGTGCAGAAAGTACTAAGCTGTAAGCTTTGTTTTTTTTCCTCTATAAAATAATGTGGGTAATCTCATTGCTGTGAAGAGTTGTTGGACAATTAAGTGAATTTATTTTTATAAAGCACACACTATATCATCTGGCACAGTGTGAAAATATTATTGTTATTTTGCTTTTATTTTAGGAGGAACTCTGCATTGCAAGTCCTGTGCTGAATAAACCTCAAAGCAAACTTTAAATTAATGCCTGTTTGTTCTTACAAGGACATCCCAACAGTATCAATGCTGCCCCTAACCAGGGACACTCATTAGAGGACTAGAACTTTGGGAAGTCTCAGCAACACTGTTCATAAACGACGGACAGGCATGAAGTTGTAAAATGTTTTATGGGAAAACCTGTGAAAACGTCAAACTTTCTATAATACTGATGGAGTAGTTTAAATCATTCACATTTTATTAGGAAATGTCAGTGGTTATGAGCTAATCAATTTCAAATTGATTTTATTTGTGTAAAATTGGCATTTAAAAAAGTGAATCTATTGCTCACAGTTGCCTCTTCCAAAGTGAAATTATTACGGTATTAGTAGTAAATGCACTCTGATTGAACCTATATCATTATTCATGCATTCAGAATTGAACTCCTAATAGTGCCTTATAAGATTAAATAAAAAGACAGAGAAGATGCTGGCTGCCTTTCAAAGACTCAGGCAAGGAGGAGTTTTGACAGGAGGAAGGATTCTTCTACCAAGGAAGGTGCCAGAGTAACAAGCTGAAAGGCAAGCTTCCTTCCTAGTTTCCCTCACTCTGAGGCTCAGATACTTCACGCCAAAGCATTGCTAAAGGAAGCACAGGAGTAGGCTCAGTGCAGAATCTACCTGGCAGAAGAGGCAGAAGCAGCGCTGGGTCTAAGGAGATGGCCAGTAAGGTGCAGGGAACATCTAGTGTTCTTCAGTTGAAGCTGGGGTGTTCTTCAAGCTCAGTCAGCAGTTGATGATGATGCCTTTTAGGTTGAGGCAGTGCTGGCTTATTCCTGCCATCTTGAGTAATTAATGATAGTATCCTCTTCTGCTTTCAAAATGTGCCAGGGTGGAAAGTAAATAATATGGTAAATTAGCGCTCTCCAGAGAAACAGAACTAATAAGAGGCAGACAGACAGAAAGAGAAATAGACTCGATTGGCTCATGCAATTATGGAGATAGAGAAGTCTAACCATCTGCTATTGTAGTGGATTGACAACTGGCGGTCGACTTATAACCCCCAGCTGAACTGAGTCAGTGTGGTGCTGGGTGTGGGAGGCCCACCTGAGGATTCTTGTCAGAAGCATAAGAGGAAGAACTGAAGCAGAAGAGGCTGTTGGGAACTGAGAAAGGCTGTTGGAGCTGATAGAAGCTGTAAGAAGCTGTTGGTTCTCTTGGAGGAGCTTGTCATGCTGGCTTTCCTGATGAACTTGGCTATTTTCATCCTCCAAGGAGCTCGGGACCTTGTTGGCACTGAAAATTGCTTCAGTTCATTTTGGGGGAGCTCTGGTCCTCACTTTGAGCATTGCTTCCTGGCTCCAGGGGGGAAGATGGTGCACTGTCAGTCTCCTGGAGAAGCTTGCTGCGTTGGCTTTCCTGATGGGAACTCGGTTTTCCTGATCGTTGGAGGACCTCACTGTTTCTGAGGATGGTTGTGGTACCTTTGAGGGGAGCTGTTGTTTTTACTTTGCGCATTGCTTCCTGGCTCCAGTCCAGATCCCTCTGCCTGCTAGCACAGATCCTTCATCCCGCTGGTACAGACTTCCTAGATTCCACTACTGATCTTTGGGCCTTCCCAGGGCAGATCCAAGAAACAGGCATGAGATATTGTTATGGGCTCTGGGCCTCCATTTGCATTCATGAGAGGCACTGTTATGAGCTCTAGGTCTTCAGCTGGACTCATGCAGGACATTTCTGTCGGATCCAGACCCTCAGCTAGATTCCTTGGTCTTACTGTGTGGACAGATTTCCTGCACTCTTCTGTATATCATTCTTTGAGTGCCTATTATAAATAATCTTATAAAATGTGTCCTGTATTGTTTCTCCTTGCAAATAAGCCCCAAACCACCACAGCTATCTCATATAAACTGGGGTCCTTAGAGAGCAGGTGGTTTTGTTCCAGTCCAAAAAAATGCATTAGGCTGGGGAAGGCAATGGTGTAAATTCTGATCTGTAATCGAAGGTCCAAGAATTAAGAGCACTGACGTCCAAGGACAGGAGACAGATATCTCAGCTCAATCAAAGAGGGAGATTTTATCCTTTCTCTACCTTTTTGTTGAGTTTATGTGCTCAGTGGATTGAATGATGCCCACTGACGTTGGTGAGAGTCATTTTCTTCATTCTAACAATTCAAATGCCTATGTCTTCCACAGCCTTAGAGATATACCAGAAATAATGTGACCTGCTAACCGGTTATCTCGACATCTTCATCTCTGTCAAGTTGACAGATAAAATTAGCTGTCATATAATGACCATCTCAGAAACAAGCAGAGTTTCTTATATCCTCAACCTCTTCTCAAACTCTTCCCTTCCCCTTCTTTCTTTGAAATCAGACCTCCCCTGAGAACGCTTCTTTATTTGCAGCCCTCTCTAATGTCAGTTGTCTCAGTTCCTGTACTCCTCAGGCTTTTGGCCCTGGAAGGCAAGGCCTTCCTTTGTTTTGAATTGCTACTTCCAAATCAGTCTTGTTGCTCCAGACTCAACAAATCTCTTCATAAGTTGCTGTTAGTTAATAACCTTGCTTCTTGTTTAATTTAGGAAATAGAAGCAGCTGAAGAAGGCCTTCCCATTTTCACCACCAAATATAGTAAACTACTCACATTTTACCCACTTACTTAGCCATCTTCTTTTTTAATGAATTATATAGGAGCACTCTTGTTCAAAATTCTTCACATATGTACTGGATTCAAATGCCTCACCCTGACTCAGAGACATTGCTCCTTCAACTACAACCTCTTGCTCCAGCATTATCAACATTCTTTCCCTACTGACCAATTCCTACAACACAGACATGGTGAAATATCCCCCACCTGGTCTCCTTCACCTAATTTTCTAGCATATCTCCTAGAAATAATTGTTTGTCCATACTATTTTCATTTCTCCTCATCACATTTTATCTTCAACTTACTCCACTCAGACTTTAATCTGATATTTCTATCAACCATCTCAGTAAGATCTACACTGACTTCCAAGTTGCCAAATTCAGTGGGTGATTCTTAATTCTCATTTTAATCTTTCTAAAACATTAAGATGTATTATGTACATGTACCAACTCCTTACAAGGAATGTGATCATTACTACAAGTACCACAAACGTATAAACTAATAAAAAAAGAAATTATAAAAATATTTCAATAAAACTTGACACAGTGAATCATCTGCTCCTAAACTGCTTTCTTCAGTTTATCTTCTGGTTATCATTCTCTCTTGCTTGCTTTTCTACCTCACTTACAGTTTCTTCTTTGCTGGATTTTCTTTACCTTAATGACTCCTAATATGGGAGCAATCCAGGGTCAATCTTGGATCTCTCCTATCTGATCTCTTGCTCTTGTTACAACTACTCTCTGGGTAATATCTAACGTTGAGAGTTTAAATACCTTTAACACTGAGGTAGTGTTATATATGTGCCTCCCCCTGAGTTCCAGCCTCCTGTCTGCTCAACACTTGCCTGGGAGTGTCAACAGATGTCTCTGTCCTATGTGTTGCAGCCTAAACTCTTGTTTGCCTTTACATGCTTGTTCTATGCTTTCTCATTTCAAAGTCTTCTGCATCTCTACAAGTCACAAGTCTGTATTTTAACTGTTTAGGCCAAGTACTTTAGTGTTACCCTTTAATCTCTTCACTTCTCTCACTCTGCACATCCCAGCCATCAGCTAATCCCCTTGCATTACCCTTATAAACTGAGACTTTGCCTTTCTCATCTCCGCTATGACCACCCTAGTCCTTGCTGTTACCATCCTTCACCCTGGTTATTGGTTAGTCTCCTCACTGGCGTCCCTGCTCACTGTCCTCCAAGCCATCACCACTACTACCTCGCACCCCTATAGGCTATTCTCCACTTACCAAAGTGGTCTTTTAAAAAAGATGCTATGCTTAAAGTCAGCTTTTGATTCTCCTTTGCTGAAAGCACTCCAGTGACTTACTACTTCAGAGTAAGTTACTTGGATTCTTTACTACTGTCACAAACCCTAAATAGTCTGTGTCTCCCTCTTACCTCTACACTGTCTCTAACCTCTTTTTAAAAAAATGATCTTCCTGTTCTCATTGTTCCAGCTACACAGGCCTCCTACCAGTTCCTTACAAGTCGCACTCGTCTCTTGCCCTTTACACTGTTACTCCCTCTGCTTGGAAGGTGCTTTCCTCAGGTGCCCACATGACTCACCCTTTCACCTCCTTTAGGTCTCTACGTTTCTTAAAGTCAAACATTGACCTGTGGCCTCCTCACCTGACACTCTCTCATTCTTTCCCTTGATTTATTATTTTTTTCATAGACTATACTACCGTTTGATATTTTATGGATTGCTTATTTTCATTTTTCTGGGATGCTCTATATGTGAGTTCATCTATTTACTGAAATTTATCTGTAACTCTCATGTCAGTACTTATGTTTCTTTTCTATCCCTTGCAGATGTTCACAGAGGTGAAAGATTTGAGTCTCTTGATGCGTATGTTCCCAGGTGAACTTTAACACAGGAATCATATGCTTTCTTATGTTCAGCTCGAACTACATACAACTGTCCTTTCTCTGTGGCACACTATTTACATTTTTATGTTTTTCTGGTGATTTCTCTGTTAAAAATGGCCCCACATGCATAATGCTAAATTCTGTCAGAGATTTTCTGTGCAAAAATGCTGTGTGAGGTACTGTGTGTATAAAACCTATGTGTTAGGTAAGGTCGGGCATGAGTTATAGGTTTGTTGACAATGAGCTCAATGTTATTAATGATATTGGATAAAGTACCTTTAAACAGAAACACACATAAAACATTATACATTGATCAGTTGATGAAAAAGTGATCAGAGGCTCACAGAAACCTATCTCTTAATATTATTTCTCTTGAAAGTAATGGTTCATTATTCACAAATTCATTGTTTTTGCAACTTAATACAACATAACTATTGTGAATAAAAAGAATTTACTGTGCTCATTTCTTTGGTCACCATTAGTCTTCCTAAGCAAAGTTCTATGAGACCATGGACACTGTCTTTATATTCCCTGCTATATCCTTAGGATTCAGAACTATGCCTAGTATATAGTAAGCAAGTGCTCAATAAAAATTTTTTTATAAAGAAGGTCACTTCAGTAGTCCAAAAATCTTCATACATTTCTAATATGTGCACATTCATTATAGAGTAAAGATATTATTGAAATAAGGATACTATTCATATAGGGAATATTACAAATGCTGAATTTTTTCATTATACTTTGGAGAACAATTAAATTTCTATTACTTTCTTTATCCTGATGACTTGTTCTTATATACCCCTAAGGAATGTGCACCTCATCTTTAAAGGTCACTACACTTGACAGCTCCTAGAAATTGCTCAAAGTTTTATATGGGACTGTTGCTCAGTGGCATCACATGGTTTGATGATGGGAAGCTCTTATGCTGAGAAATTATAGAATATAAATTTTGGGAGGGATTGCAGATTCTTGTAGGTTTACACACACAAAGAGATATCTCTACATCCATCTCCTGTTTTCATCTACTCTTAGTTCATAATTTCTTATGTGTTTGGACAATTCCACAATTTAGAAATATTTTCCTTATAATTAGTTGAAATTTGACAAAACTGTAACTTCCAACCATAAGATCTAAATTTGCTCCCTGAAATGCCTGTGACATTTCCGTATACATGTACAGACAGTTATAGTTGCTCCCATGTCCTTGACTGTTAATTTTTTTCAGTTCTTTCAAGAGTTCCTTTTATGAGGGAATATTCTATTTGTTCAATGTGTCCTGGCTGCTCAAAAGAGAAGAGGGTTTTTACAGAGACTTGGTCCGAACAAAGATAACAAGCTAAAACAAATTGGCCAGTGATTATGGTAGAGGAATTTTTAAAGAAGAGTTGTACCTAGTGTTCCATTTATGTTGTTTTCTGTTGTACACTGTGTTCTAATCACTACTTCCACCCCATTATCTCCAAATATTCAGTAGTTTATTGTCCAATAGTCCTGCCTTAATGTGGTGCCTTGGGTAATATAGGAGAAGAGATGGGTCCACAGAGAGATGGCAGCCGTTTCAGGAGGCCAGATAATTAGCAAAGTCACAGAGAATCCAACAAGAGAAGAATTTAGAGTGCATTAACAAGGGAGTGCACACTACTAAAAATCCGGAGAGATTTTAGGGAATTGAGTGGGAATCTGAGCAATGTTACTTGGACCTTAAAAGACAGTATATGGTAGAAAAATTGCAAAAATGGAACAACTCTTTCCTTCTCTATATTCGAACCCTTGCAATGTAACTTTCTAACTCCTTCCATTAAGAAGTGTTGATATTTCCTACCTCTGATCTGGGAGGGACTGGTGATGTGTTTTTGTGGACAGCATACTGCCAGGCAATCTATGGCATTTCTCTGCTTGCATCCCTACTTTCATTCTCCTCTCCCATCCCTCCCCCATCCTTCCCTTTCTCCCTCCCTCTCCCTCCCTCCCTCTCTCTCTCTCTCTCTCTCTCTCTCTTTCTTTCTTTCTTTCTTCTTCCACATTACCCATACCAGGCTTACTTATCCAAATATAGCATCAAATTGCAACTTCTGCCTTAAATTTTGTTTTCTGGAGAAGTCAGGTTAAGGTGTGAGAAAAAATTAAAAAGATGGTTCAACATTCCATGAAGAACCTAAAAAACCCATCAAAATATGAGCTATTCTTTCAGATAACTAAAGTATAAGAGCAAAGCAAGCACATTTCATAAATGTTTAATAAATCTTTAATTAAGCTTATATCAGAGGCATCATGTAATAAAATTGTTTTATTATAGACTCCTTATTTATTTTACAGTACAATAAGACCCCTTCTATTACTCACTTGTCTAGTGTTTTATATCTGTTTTGTAGATCTTAGGATAATTTTACTATTTTTAAATAACTGTGATTATGGAAACTCATAAATGTTAGAACTTGTACACCCAAGACAAAGGTCAGCCTTCAATTTTTGTATTAGACAAAAGAATGCTATGGTTTGTGTATGGATGTTCCCCTAAAGCCTCATGTGGCTATGGGGGTGGCATTTTGGAGGTGGCTGAATCTAGAGTTTGTCACTGGTTCATTGTTTAGTCCTGGGATTTGGGGTATGAGTGCTATACCTGCTCTAGGGTAAATAGATACAATATAGGAGAGAAGAGGTTTGCTCTCCCTTCTGCTCTTGTTGCTTTTGCTGTCTTCTGCTGCCATAAATGGTTGCCTCTCTGTAATGCCACCCTGCCTTGGAGCCAGCTGATTATGGACTGAAACCTTTACAAACTGTGAGCTAAATAAACCTTTCTTCCCTTATTTTTGGGCATCAGGTATTTTGGCTCTGCAATGAGAAAAAAGTAACTAACATACCTTCCCCCATTAAAATATAATTCCTATGAGACAACAGTATTCAGTTATGTGTGACATACATTATGACAACTTAGAATATATATAGGGTTAACCTATGATGGCAGAAAAATAAAGAATTCAACTCCTATTATGAAAGAATTATCTTCTTTTTGTATATAATATTCTTCTTTTAGCCCTTGGCATCATCATCTTTTATAGTTTGACAATATCCATTAACTCCTTATCCCCATTGATCATTAATCTAACAATATATTAACAAATACATCTAAGAAAATATTTTTCTCTTTTTTCCAAAGTATTCAGCATTTCCTTTGTGGCATGTTGAAGAGGATGGCTTTTCTGTAATTTTGCATATATAGGGACAATTAGAATACATCTCTCAGTGGGTCTTGGAGAAGGATTGGGCAATAGATTCCTGCCATGGAAGAAAGGGATGGTAAAGGGGGTCCGTGGGTAGTGCAAAGTAAAGGACAAGGGTGGCCAAAAGAAAGGAGGTAGAATTTAAGAAAGGAAAAACAAGAATTATAAAAGCATGAGAGAGCAAAGGAAATGAGAGACAACTTGATTGAAACAACCTGGCAGACTTGGCTCTTTTTTGAGTTATAAGCAGTCTTGAGAAATCACTGGTCTTGTTTCCAACCTTGGGGCAAGGAAACTATTGGTATTCTTCATTTTGCTAGTGGTGAAAGCAAATATTTGGTAAAGCAACATGTCTAAGATTTCAGAGTAAGTGGTACTGGAGGCATGACTTCTGCCCCTCTTTTTTGGTATACTTTCTGCTGTGACATAGAAAGGAAGAAAATGTGTATGTGTGTGTGTGTGTGTGTGTGTGTGTGTGTGTGTGTGTATACATCCAGGGTGTAGCTATCTATAAATCTTAGTATTTAATCTCTGAGGCTTTAATAGCAAAATCAATTCAAATCAACAGATATTTATTTAGAATCCATAAAATACATATTTATTTAGCAAGGAGTTATCAGGTAAAGTAATGGAAGTGCTTATCTCCAGCCCTAGATTATCCAGGGAAATATTGACATAAAACACTTTTACTCTCCTTCTCTATAACTACATATATCCCTGTCAACCTAAGTACCCAATTCTGGTTTCTAAAATAGTTAAAGTAACCTAAGACCCTACATCTGTCTTTAAATTCATTTGAGGCTATCACACATGTAATGCGGATGGATAAAAGAAGTGGCTGGCAGCTCCCCTTCAGTGATCAGGTTAGGTGTTACAAGAATCTGGCTTCCCTGCAAGGTCAGAGTTCCTCCTATCCAGTTCTGAGTGTGACCAGTGTAAGCAGTGAGTGTGCTGGGGTGCAGCCATGTGGTTTGGGTATAACTGTCATGCGGTATAGGCCGGCACTTTACCTCGTTAGATGCTGCCATTAGTTGCCTAATCTACGTTTTTGCCATTTGGAACAGCACTGTTTTATACTCCCACTGGCTTTGTAAGAAATTTCCACTTACAATACATCTTGCCAATATTACCATTGCCACTATTTGTGATTTTTAGCCATTCTGGTAAGTATGTAGTGGTGTCGTTCCGTGGTTTTAATTTGCATTTCCCTGATGGATACTTATACTGAGCATCTTTTTATAGGTTTATTGATCATTTATTTCTCTTCTTTTGTGAAGTGACTATGTAGATTTTTCACTCTTTTTATTGGGTTGTTTGTCTCATTATTCTCTCTCTATATTATATATATATATATATGAGTTCTTAATATATACTGGATACAATTGTCATTTATAAGTCAAGAATATCTTTGGATGTAAAAAAAGAACTTGACTAATGGTGACTCGAGCAGTAGCAATATCCATCATCTGATATAACAAAATGTCCAGAACCAGGCAGCTTTCCATGCTGTTGCTTATAATCTCATGGTTGCTTGGTGGCTGTCACTGAGTCAAGTAAGACACTTGCATTCACAGGGAAGGAAAAGTAGCAACCAGCCAGGCAATAGGAGAAGGTATTTTTACCTGTTTTTTTTTCCTGTGGAAATAAAAATTATTTCTCAGAAGCACTTTCAAATTTCCTCCTCTTTCCTATTGGCCAAAATTAAGTGTCCTGCATAAACACTCCAGTGACAGGAAGGCCAGGAAAATGAGCATTAGGCAATAGCTTACTGTACTGTAGCCATAATTGGATTAGACAGTCATGACTCATGCTGTGGAGCCAGGAACACTGTATGAACACAGATGCTCTGATTTCAAAGAGAGGAATGGTGCTTGACAGGCATCCAGAATGTCAGTATCACAACTCACAAACCTCTATGTTACTCTCCACTGCTTCGAGAGAAGTTCCTCGGAAGATTTGTGATTCTCTGGTAGGCTTATGGAGAAAATAGAGGCGAGAAGGTCAAGCCTTTGATTTAAATGCATAAAATACAACTGCCACCAGTACTAATGCTTACTAACTGTCGGATCTCAGTGAAGCCTGACTGGCGTGAATGGCTGAATAAGGGATTAGTTCGGACCTTGTTTGACTGCTACAATAAGAAGGCAGGCTTCACAACTACACTATCCAAGGGGACAAGGCCAAGTGAATCCAACAGGAGTGTTGATGAAAAATGGGGGGGCGGTCTAGGCCTTAAGCTGGGTTTCTTTGCAAAGCAGAACCTGAGACCAGGGTATTTCAGGTAGTTTGTTTGGGAAGTGGTCACAGGAAACAAGAACAAGGGACAGAGAACATAAAGTGGAGGAGGAAAAGGCAGGGCAAAGCACATCTTCATGGGTGACTGGAGCTGAATTGTGTCTGGAGCCTCCGAGGACTATGCAGAATATGTGTCAGTATTGTGCACTCTGAAGTTCTCCGAGTGTGGATCAGCTCCCCTTGACTATGCTCTATATATGTATATGTATATATATATATATATATGCAAATTTATGGGCTCCACCCTGACTTCTTGAATCAATGCCTTGGGAAAGAGGGCACAGGATATCGTATTTAAACAAACACTTTGGATAAATTCTTACAGATATTCACATTTGAGAACCACTGCTCTAGTCCACAGAGAGAGAGTGTTTATTGTTCAGCTCTCATCCCCTTTATCAATTGGCTCACATTCCCCATTGGGCAAACCACAGAGCGTTAATGATGCATTACTGTCTCTCTCTCATCACCTCAGTGATGCCTGCTGTGGGAAGCAAGGGGTTTTCAGTGCAGCTCAGCCGAGGCCCAACCACATGCACCTAGACAAGGCTGGATTCTGCTGTGGTGGCTGTAGGAAAAGGTGGGCCCTCACCAACTGGTACAAGACATCCCTGAGTCCAGACAGGAGAACAAGAATAGACCTATTTAGATTGTGACAGCCCCTCCAACATTCAAGCTTCATGGAGGGAACCAAGAAATTACTTTCTAAAGCATTAAGCTCTCTATAAAGGGCCCTAAGCTCCTAGAAGGAAATACACTGTGTAATTGCACAGGACTTCAGTGTACAGAACACATTAACAAGACACACGAGGGGCTGGGGATTTAGCTCAGCGGCAAAAGCGCCTGCCTGGCAAGCGCAAGGTCGTGAGTTCGGTTCCCGGTACCGGAGAAAAACCAAAAAAAAAAAAAAAAAAGATACACGAGAAACAGTAGCTGTTTATGTTGTAGTATATCCTTGAGGCAGGTGCAGTGTTTCCAACTGTTGAAAGTGGCCTCAGTGATCTCTCCCTGTTGGTATCAAATTAAAGATAATAGATTTCTCACTTTATTGGGAAAAAGCTTCTCAACAGCAGATATTCATCATCCTTCCCTCAGTTTCCTTGGGAATTTAAAGCCGTGCAGTTTTCCATCTATATTTCCTTTTATATTGCCCCAAGAAAAAAACCCTTCTACTTCTTTAACAGCTATTGCTTATTCTCCAGTGTTTTCATTTTCTCCTTTGAACCTAAAAAGTCACCAGTGGTCATGATTTACTTTGAACAATTTGAAAAAAAGGAAAAAAAATATTGCTATTGAGACTAGAATTAAAATGGGTTGGGGCTCAGGGAAGATGGATTTGGGGTGAGGTAGGGGTTTCTGCCTAGTCTCCGGTAAGTGGTATTTGATTCCACACATACAATTTCAGATTTTTGTTCAGAAACACCATTAGGTTGAAAAGACAAGAACATGAGATACAAAGGTTGTAACAATGAATATGTATGTGTACTTTTTCTGTTATGGGTGGGAGGTACTTTAAAACTCAGATTTCAGTCATTGCAATTCAGATTTTGAGAGTCTGTGTAGGCAGAGTTTTCCCTGGGAAAGATGATCAGCCTTTTCCTTCTTTCCCACCTGAGGTCTTCCATTCATTCCAGGGACATCTAAACACCAACTATATCTGGTGATGACACCTAGTGGATTCCTAGAGCCAGAACTGAGAGTCTCTTGCCATGGAATAACTTGGCTGAGAAACCAAAATTGGCATGTACTTTCTCAGCTATAACCCAAGTAACTCTGATTTTTTCAGCTTTGTCTTAGGAATCCCTTTTAGACTTTGGACATTGGCGATTATGCAGATTTAAGGCTCCTATGATTCTTTGTTCTGTTTAAGGCTTTGTGTTGACTCATGAGGAGCTTTTCTCTCTCCATAGCTGTGGTCTAAGAAACCCTTGCTCATTTTCAGTATTTTCAGTTATTTGTGCTTGTCAGGAAGCCAGAATTTAAGAATAATAATCCTTTCATCAAACACATGCTCATGGAATTCTTGCTGTGCTCTGGCCATCACATAAGGTGGTAATACTATATTAAAAAGGGAAGAGTTTTACAACATTACTCAAAAAACGTAATGTTGGAGACACAGACATGAACACCAGTTGCCCTAACATGTATCATGGAAGAAGGTTCAATGCAGGCAACAAGAGGGGACTTTTGGTGCAGAAAAGGATGTCCATTCTTCTTGAGAGAGGAGAGGAAGGAGTTAGGAAAAGTACACAGTGATAGTAAAAATTCAGCTTGGCTTAAAGGATGAGTAGGAGTTTGCTTCTTGAACCACCTGGTGAAAAGAGGTTAAAAAAAGGCGAATAAGTATAATTTACACCTTTAGGTATTGTGACCAACTGGAAGAAAAATAGATGGCTATTTCTAGGGAAAATATCCAAAAATACCTTTCCCCCTTTAATGAAAGAAGGATTTAAGAGAAGATTTGAGAGAAAGGGGGATAATTCAGTGAACAATATTTTTGGAAAATAAAGAAGAAAATTGGGTTAAAGTTGAGGGTTAGTCTGAGAAAGGACTACGAAATCCTTCACATGGATATTGAGGGCAGGAAAAGGAGATGTGGATGGATCTGCTTATATTGTTGAAGGGGAGCAAAGTAGAAAATTGGGGAAGTTCATGCTTAGCTACTTCGATGTTATTTGAAAAACAGGAATCAAAGACATCTGGCGTGAAAGTGCTAGAGGAGAATATTAGTGTTTTAGATCTGCTGCTATCAAATAAAGGATTAGGATCTGTATAAGGGAAAACACAAAATTTGAAATTCTATACCCTCCTCATTTTTAACATGAGAGTGACCTTCATGCATATAGGGGGCTGGACCAAAAACATCTGGCAGTTTTTCCTCAGTTTCTACTTCCCCTTAGGATGCTCATTTTTCCATTCCTGACTCCTCTCTCTCTTTGGCCTCTTGGAAGTGGGCACCATCTTGGAAGTGTAGCAGAGCAGGATTAAATCCCCTTCATCATGACTGAGGCAAGTCAAGGTTTTCAAAAATGGACCATGTTTTTATAAGTGAAACATAAGAAAGACTACACAAGGAAAATATTGGAAACAGGTTATAAAATTCAGGTTGTTGAAATGACCTGTTTCTAGTTCCCTTCGAAGCTCATACACTTCTTCACCTCTCAAATTGCAGCCTAGGAAAAGACCAGTTCACTATGCCTTAGTCTCTATCCTGGCTTCTTCCCTGATGCTAGCTCTTCTCCACAGTCACATTCCACAAGTGGCGCTGCTGCCTGTACCCCTCTGTGCCCACACAGTCAAGGTGTCACAGAGACCTCATCCTGCTGCTTGACTTTGGCTATGTGGCCCAGTGGGAAGCCTTCCCTATAAAACACGGACTGGCAAGCCTGCTGAAAGAGAATGCAATGAATGATAGTCCGATAGTCTGAGGCCACCATCTATGGGAGTCACTCAGAACCCAGTAGAGGCCGAACAATGGGATGTTAAAATGGAAATATTACTCAGACTTCAAAAGCCGTGGTAAAAATATCTTACCTGAAAGTCCAAACATTGCAGTCTCCAAGCGATGAAACTATTCTAAAAAGACTGAAAGATGATTTCTCTACTTTAAATCATAATATAATTCCGGGTTAGTTTTATAGTCTTGTATTGATCATTCTATGACTGCATACTTGTTCAATTTGATAGATATATTTTGGCAGCCAATGCTTTTTCTGGGTAATTATTATGAAAATATAAATTATCCTTCTTCTTATTAAATGTACACAGTAAGTAAATTACAAAACTGGACCGGAATTTAGTTCTGTGTGGCTTTAAGTTTCACTTGAAGTTTAATCAAATCAAAAAGTGTTATTGAAAATGATCACGGTGCTAGCAGCAATAATTGACAAACGCCCGAGATACTTTTGGGATGGTTAACATCCTGTCGTGGCAGTCATTTCCCAGTGAGAATTAATACATTTGACCCTTTCTTTATGGTGGGTTTGAAGGAAGAGGAAGAGGACAGTGGTACATAGAACTGAAGGGGATTAGATTTAACGGTGTTTTCTGATAGCTTCATAGGTCACGATAATGTTTTTAATCTATGATCACAGCATGAATGTAAAATTGCATGCCTCTCTCACCTCAAAAAATAGTTTTAATATTTCCATCTCTTCGTATATTTAGAAAATGGCTTTTTCCCCTTGCAGACAGGATGAGAGGATGATAAGGAAGTGAATTTAGTTTCCTCTCTAGCATTTCAGCCCAGAAATAAGATTTCTAGCAACACATTGCTTTTCCTTAGAGTCCAGCAGGTAAAGTATCTTGGTGGTCTTGTGGGTTGAGACAGCACACATTTTTATGCTGAGGATTTCTTGGGAGTATTTGAGGTTTAGTTTATTGTCAGGAGATGATCTGGCCTTGTGCCAGATGGGGACGTGCCAAGAAGGACACCAACTGTGAGAGGCTCACATGCAATGGAACACCTGCCCCAGGCTGCCCAGTGAGGATGTCAGGAGTCCTACACCTGCTAAAACCCCATCACTTTGTGCTGTGCTCCCTGAGGGAGGAAAGGATGACCTCAGCCTTCTGGAATGGCAAGAGAACTCTGTCTTGGAGAGTACTGTTGGGGAGATGCGTTTCCACAGAGACCCTAGATGACCTCACTGGTCCTGTGCTTATTCTAGACTTGCAGGCAGATTCCTGTCCCATTCATTTCCTGGTCAGCCATAAGGGGGACTTACTCCTCTGGGAAGCTAATTAGAAATCTGTAGATTATAGACCCGGTGTGTCAGAAAAGTGTGTGAAAGGAATGGGGTGAAACATCCTCTTGCCTGAAGCTATAACGAATGCTTGAGGCCTCAAAGCTAATTGGAGGGATGGAGGTGATAATGAGAAAGGAAACCAGAACTTTTGTAGACCTGCAACAGAAAGCTGTTCTCCTGTTGCACAGAATACAAAACTATCAAGGCCTCAATCACTACTGGAATACAACAATAACTTTCATATAAGTAGAAAAATTACTTGTGTCCAAGTTTTATTTAATTTCTTGAAAAAAAACATAATATTTTATCTTAAAGCACCATTCATACCAATTTTATGAATTTTCATAATTTTTTTGTTTTCAAATTCAAGGATCCTCTTAAAAATATTCACTAACAGAATAACCTTAGCCATTTTTTTTTTTGTTTGCTTTTTTTGGTGTCATAGTTTAAATGGTTTTAAAAGTTCAGACAAGTTTTGAATCAATGAGAGCTTAGTTCCAAGGAAAAAGTGAATACATTAGGGATCAAGGAAGAAGAAGAAAGAAAAGGAGGAGGTGGTGAAGAAATAAAAAGACAGTAACATAAAAATTCAAGATTGTTAACATGGGCTGTGTTGCTAGTGTGGGTTTTATTTTTATTTTAAAAATAAAATAAAAGGACGAAAACATTAACAGACAGACAACATTTTACAAAATAGCAAAAGAACAGTACAGACAATACAAAGTTACAAACAAAGTGGTAGGAAATTAACAGTGCTTGTTGTATTACATATTGATATCTTCAAAGTGTTTGTGTGTGTGTGTGTGTGTGTGTGTGTGTGTTTTGACACTATCACTTTCAGTGTTTGTATACAAGTATTCCTGGGCTTTCAGTCTGTTGATTTAACTTTTATTAACCAGGTATATGACCAATTTATCTGAGTCTCAGCTTTTTTTTTTACAGCTGTACTGTAAAACTGTAGAAATCTTTTGTCTTCTCATATGCTATAAATAGGGGTAATTCTTCTTTCTTTGGATTTAAAATGATAATATAAACTTGGAGGTTTTATGTTCAATTTTACTTACAATTTAAGAGAACACTTAACTGTAGTTAATTCCTTATGTTAATTTTAGTTGAATAGAACCTCTTAGCTTAGCCTTGTCTTTTGATTTCCCATGGTCCTTGATTTGAACATTATCTGACCCGGAATGACATCTTCCTACACCAACAATAGTGGATCTATTCACTCAATAGCTGCTCAGAGCCTTCTTCCCTTCAAGCAAGTCATACAACCACTGTAAACCAGCCTAATTCTTGAGTTAGATATTCATTCCTAGAACTCGCCTCATGTGACACTGAGGGCCAGGACAACCAGATACTTGTTATTGTTTCCTATTCACTGACTTAAGCTGCAAAGGTACTGGAAAGGGATTTGAGGTCCCACTCCCAGTAGAGAGACACACTAGGCTGGGGAATAAATTAGCAGATTTTCTTTGTGATATGCACAGGGAAAGCAGTGCCAAATACTTTCTATATTATCATTTATCAGTGGGAAGATCCCCTGTAGGCTTCTTTTATGAGTGTGGCCCTTGGAATCATGTAGTGGGAGGGAACTTGGCTAGAACATTAGGTCAAATTCTTGGTCTAGTTAATTAGTCAACTTGAGAAACTCTCCTTCTCTGCCTGGCCTCCAACTTCTTTTTTCCCATCCAGTAAGTGAGGAAGTTGGGCTGTCCCAATATTTTCTTGATCAGATTGAAATTTTCCAAAGTGTGTTACACCTGGAGAGTTGTTAGATGTTACAATGAAAAGGGAGTCTATGATCAAATGATTTGTGAAATCATGCATAAAGTAAGGTTACTAGTTTTTCCTTTTTGTTTGTGGGGATGGAACTCAGCCTCACACATGCCAGGCAAGCACTCTACCACTGAGCCATCCTTCTCCCAGTTCACCAATTTTCTTTATATCAGAAGTTCTTGTGGTTTCCACTGTATGGTATATTTCAACTCTAATAAGGAAATTTAACACGAAGCATTGTCAGATGTTTATTTCAAAGTAATCTTTTTTGGGAGGAGGTGCATCTTGTGGCAACATCAGTGTTCACCAAGGTTCTTTTGTGTTTATGAATCGAATGGTAATAGATCATGTTTCATCATTTTAGAAGAAAGGTTTGAATGTCTGTCAGGGCCTACTGTTCTTCTGGACCCTAAAGAAGATCTAAGATCTATGACCCTGAGAAGTCACTCGATATTTCACTATTTTCCAACGGGAAACTTCAGCTTTACTCAGTGGAAAGTACATTGTATATGATCAGCTGGAAAGGGAATTATCAAAAAGAGTGTTTCTGAATAATTTGATGCCATTTCCTTGACTTTTATTGACTCTTACACCTCTATATAATGATGTTTTATTCTCCATCTTGTGAAATACAGCCAAAAAAGTCAATACATGAAAACCTGCACATATAAAGCATAAAATGAGAGGAGAGGTATTCATATAAGAGAGGAAAATTCTTCATGTTACAAAATGATTCCTCCCAGGGTTTAATTTTAAAAGAAAGGAAGTTTGTTTTACAATGATTTCTTTAAGTTTTATAGCAGTTTGTTAGCTCTTTGGCAATTTTAACCTTTTAAGTATTTTCCTTAAGGGAATAAGGGGTAGGAGGGAAGGGCATTGTAAGAAAGGGTAACGGAGGGTGGAGATAATTGAAATATGTTATATGCATATATAAAAATGCTACAATGAAAACTAGTATTTTAAAAATGAATCTGTACTAATACAATGCATATATTGCAAAAGAAATATTTTCTTTAAAGTCTGTTTGTTCTCCTATTATTGACACCCATTCCCTTCCTTTATTCCACTGAACACCTGATGGATTGATTGAGTATATCTAGTCTTGGCGATGTGACAGCTTCCTCCTTCACCCTGCCTCTGGACTCCTTTGCTGGGTGAAGGGGAGTTACCCAAGGAAGGGGATCACTTCTCAGTGGGAATCAGTCACCCATATACCCACATCATTCAGTTTTACAGGGTTGTTTCCTGCTTGGAGATTTATTTATTTAATCTTTCTTTGAGAAAGGGTCTTGCTGTGTAGCCCATGCTGGCCTTGAACTTGCAACCATCCTATCTCAGACTCCCAAGTGCTAGGATTACAGGCATGCACCACGATTTCCAGTTCATTTATTTATTTCTTTTGCAGATATTATCATCTTTAATTAAAAGCCTTTGTAAATCAATTTTTTATCCTGCATCTGGAACACGTGCTCTATTGTACCAGCTGTCTGTGTTGCTAAGACTTTCCTCCTGTTGCTGGGAAAACAGGTTCTACTTTGGACAGCTACAATGAATCAAGATGTACACAAACTTGATTTTAAAGGTGTTTCCTGCCTTGTTAACCCAATCATTATACGACAAAGAAACAGTTGGATCGTTTCTATGTTGGCAAAAAGCATTAGATTTCTTGTAAGGGTGATTTGCCACTTCAGGCATAATTAGGCCACTTAAACACTTATCTTTGTTAGTCAATGGGCTGGGAAGTCTTTATCTTTATCAGGAGTGATGTGGTTCAAAGAAAATCTGGGCTCTAAGGGAAAATGCATAGCAAGATAGTTCCTACTGTGTTGCTGGGTATCTTAATCTGTGGACCTTATCAGCATCCAGCTTATGTGGCCTCCAGAAGTTTATCACCTTTAAATAATCTATCCTTTTCCAATTAAGTAGAATCTTAGATTCTAATCCTTAGATACCCTTTTTCACAGGGGTAAAGTGGGAGCATAAGAAATGCCCCGTTATAGATTGATAAATCCAGGGGAGGAGAAAACAATTAGAACACTACATCTCAGAGTGAAAGTTATTTGAAGAAATTTGGGATATGATATGTAGGTGGGGGTGGAGAGGAGATCAGGGTATCTTTGTGTTCCTCACACCCACATTCTGTAGCTGAGGCTCCAGAGAGATACAGGTGATGACAGGTGAATGAATTTGGTTGATTTCTCCTTAGACAGTGAAATAAAATTACCTATTCTGGGGAGAAAGTGATCCCCAGTCTGGTCCTGGTTCTGACATCATGTGAATAGGTCAACTTCTCAATCTGGTTATGCTTTTAAAAATGTATTCATATGGTTATAAAAATAGGCAAGGCTGATTCTGAGATAATGATTTATAGATTATGATGACTAAGTGTGGATTTTTCTTTGCTTCTTTTATACTCTGCTTAACTTAAAAGGAAGAATGTTGGTATTAGAATTGGACCCGCTTAGTTTTGAATTCCGGTTCTGCTAACTACTCAGTTTCTTTATCGATGAAATAGACGTGATGGTACCTTTTCTGTGAGGTTATGATGATGACTTGGACAATTTCACTCCCTTTAATTGCATTATTTGGAGCTGTGTCAAGCAATTTCTCTAATATCTTCCCACTTTTGTGTGGAAGATGATAAATATAGCTTTAGCAACTCTTATATAGGTCGTTTATAGCACCTGTAGTTAAATTGTTGATTTATAGAGAAATATTGATTTGTGGCATCTCCATATTCCTTACTACTATTCTTTTGCTTTCTGGCATTTACAATGATCTCAGTGTTTAAACTTTTTGAAGACATTTTAAGCAATATTAGTAATCCAAATTCAAGTTAAAATGTAACTTCAGATTAAAACCACCATAAGATACCACCTCCCACCTGGATATAACAAACAAAAGCAAACACAAATTCCCTTCAAAATATACATAGAACAAAAACTAAAAAACAACACAAAAATTAAAAAGTGTGATTAAAGGCTGATAAGAATGTGGAAAAGTTGGAATTCTTATTCATTATTTGTCTTAGTTAATTTTCTCTCATTGATGAGACAAAATACCCAACACCCAAAGTTAAAAGGGAAAAAAGGTTTATCTAAGTCACAGTTTATGGAAGTTTCAGTCCATAATCCACTGACTCCAAGGCAAAGTGGCACATTGCAGAGGGGCAACCATTCATGGCACAGAAGACAGCAAAAACAATAAGAGCAAAAAGGGGAGGAGCAAGCCTCTTTCCCTCCCTCATATTGCATGCTACCCTAGGGTGTGTACAGCACTCACACTGCCCATCCCAGCACCAGACAATGAACAAATCACAAACTCTAGATCAGCTGCCTCTGAAAAGCCTGCCCCCACCCCATGATTGCATGAGGCTTTGAGGGGACATACAGATACAAACCGTAACACTACTGATGACAATAAAAACTGGTGCAACAATTTTGGAAAACTTATGTAATATCTGAGAAAGCTGAGCACGTATCTTATGTCACACAAATAACTACATGCGTGCAACAAAATTTACAGCAATGCTCTTCGCTGCTTTATTTATAAGAAACAGAAACTGGTACCAGTTCAGTGTCTGCTAGTATCAGAATGGACAAACTCACTACGGTACACTCATGTAACAAACACTGCAGCAAAGAGGGAGCAGTAGGAGACCTTTTGTTGCTGGTGATCTTTTGGGTTTTATATCTTGATCTGAGAGGTGGCTACATGGAGAAATTTATTTTACTAAAATAATCAAGCTGTACACTAAAGTGCAGGAGAACGTCTAGTGCCAGTTCCTTGACAAAGTCAAGAGTGGCAACGGGTATCTGCAAAGCAGGGACCACATAGGATGGGTGTGCTGCCTCTGTCTACTCTCTATTAATCATAGCTTTCCAGATATTCACTATGCTATTGGTAAAGGATGGTTGGGGACCTGAAGGATCAGAACTGAAAGTAGGTAAGAAATCAGAGCTCAGAATGAAAGGCACCCCTTCAGGGATGACAGGGGAAGTAGAAGCCATCACAGAGATTTGCCTCAGTCCCCTACCTCCTGTGTGGCGATGTTCACCTACCAGAATGGGAGAGGAGTGCTGCGCGGGCCTCAGTGTGTGGGAAAACATTAGGAGAAGGTCCTGTGTTTGCTGGGCTGGCCCTAGATGGAGATATTGTAAATGTGGGTCCTGTTGTCCAGTAGAAAAGTGAACAATTCTGTGAAAAATTATACCTAATCAAGAACACCTAGTGATTGATCTTTTTGCTTCCTTTTATGTGCCTTAGAAAAGTGGATTTCTTGCTAGGGTTGCTGCCAGGCAGTCAGTCAACCATGTCTGAATCTGTAACTAAAATAGAAAGAGTTTCATATGTAATTGCAAAAGTATATAATAAGGCAAAAAACATTCCTCTGTGTCAGAGGAGCCTTGCTCCCCTGTCCCATCAGAAGGACCTCTGGTGTCTATGTTGTTTGTCTCTTCACCCACATCGTTCTCTCCTGCAGGAATCTCCTGGACCTGCTGCAGCCAGACCACGGCACCAAAGGTCTGTGATATGTGTTATATTTTAGTAAAAGTTTACTAAATAACTTACAAAATTTAATGACAAGTGTTTAGAAAGTTTCTTTAGAACAAATTAAACTATGACGTGATTTTAGAAATCCTACCATGCAGACAAAAGAAAATGCAACTTATAACAATTCACTATTTGCATATTCATCCATTTATGTATGGTTTTTATTTGTATATTGTTTTATTGAGGTATAATTTATGAACAAAGATGCAAAGATATTAAATGTACAATTCAACAAGTTTTGATGCATGAATACATGTGTCCGTATATTCAAAACCCCAACCAAGATGGAGAACACGTCTATCATTGTTTCAAGTTCTCTTTTGCTTCTTTCTAGCCCACAGCCCTCCTGTCAACCCTGGAGGAACCAGTTCTTCCTCATTGTGTCACTTTGGGTTAGTTGTGCTCATCCTTGAAATTTTGATAAGTAGAGTAGTGATATATATATATATATATA
>NW_004955402.1:36464275-36473477 GCF_000276665.1 Chinchilla lanigera
ATATATATATGTATATCTTTTTTCACTTAGAACTTTTTTTGAAATTTATCCAAGTTGTTGAATGTTTACTATTTAAACATTTTTTAAACTAATATACCACAGTTTTGTTATCAAGTTCCCTGTCATTGGATATTTTTGTTGTTCCCAATTGGAATTGTTTTGAAGAAAACTGCTTATGATTCTTGCACAAGTCTTTTTTGAAGTATGTGGCCTGCCTAAGAAATCTTCATATTTTCCTTAAGTTATGAAGAGTGTTTCTTCTATTTTCTTTTAGAAGCTTTATTGTTTTTAATGTATATGTCTATAACCCATTGACAGTTTTTATGAACACCATGAGGTAGGGATCAAGATTCACTTTTTCCATTTTGGTCATTTAGTTGTTCCAACCTCACTTGTTGAACAAAACCTTTCCTTCTGCCATTGGATTGTTTTTCCTCATCTACCAGAAACCAACCAGCAGTATCCCCCACCCCCCATTTCTCTCTGTCACTCTGTCTCTGTCTGTCTGTCTGTCTCTCTCTGTCTCTGTCTCTGTCTCTCTCTCTCTGCCACAGCCCACAGTTTCTTTTTATCAGCTGGAAAATCTTTTAAAGGAATTCCAAGCTGATTCCCAGCACCTCTCATTGGCTGGAATTGTACCATATTTCCACAGCTCAACAAATCACCAACAAAAAGCTCTATATGCTCTATACCTATTTTGGGACTTTCTATTTTGTTCTGTTGATTGCCTTGCTCTTATCTTGTTGTCTTAATTATTGTCATTTTACAGTAGGTCTTGAAATTGTGTAATGGGTTTTTAATTTACATTTAGCTAATACCAACTGTCTTTGTTACTTTTCTCATTGCTGAGACAAAATACCAAAGCTAGAGGAGGAAAGAGTTATTGTATCTTACAGCTTGTAGAGGTTTTAGTCCATAGTTGGCTGGTTTTAAGGCATGGTGGCATGGCAGAGAGCCATCGCAGAGTAGGTAGGCAGAAGGAAGCAAGGAACAAGTAACAACCCTCTTTCTATCCCTAAGGGTGGGTAGCACTCAAACCCAGGGAGAATCTTTCTATTATCTACTTCCAGAACTATGCCAAGCCAATCAGTGGATGAATTTAATGATCACACACCCTTGATCCCAGCATCACAAAATTAATTGCAGTATCACACACTCTAGATTCAGCCACCTCTGAAAAGCCTCATCTATGACCACATGAGGCTTTGGAGGGGGGACATCTAGCTACAAGCTATAATATCACTGTATTTGTGAACTTTCTTACAATGCAGAAATCTGCTTCTAGTGTCTCAGATTGTAACATGATTTTGTTTGAAGAGAAATAATCATTCTGATTTCAGAAACCTTTCAGGGTAATAATGCACCTTAAAATATAGACATATCAATGCTACTCAGTAGCAGTTTTAATGCAGTTTATCAAATAAATTGTTCATAGTCCTGTTGAAATTTCTGCCCTTTCTGTGAGGGCACTACTAAACAGTAACTCTGACCATCTCAAGTAGTAACTTGGGGACAAAGTAATTGATGGATGTACTTTTATTTACTTTTTGTCTCCAACATCACTTATAGCTGATTTTGTCTCCATACATATTCTCCCTTCTCTTTTCTGGTTATTTATTTTTTTATGATTCACTTTCTTCTGCTCATTTGTCTTTGGGAAAGGTACATCATAATCTCAGCCCGAGGCAAATACAAATTGGCTTTAAGATTATTAGGCAGTCGCATTACCCTTTTGTCAGTGATTGGCTGAGATGTGGATATGTGGGGTAATTCCAGCCAATGAGAGGTGCTGGGAATCAGCTCAGAATTCCTTTGAAGGATTTTCCAGCTAATAAAAAGAAACTGTGGGCTACGGGCAAAGTAACAATTTCTCTGCTGCTGCTGTTTTTGATGTGACAGATTGCTGTGTTACTCGGAACTGCCACCCTATGATCAGGAGAAGGTTTATAAACTGACTTGCTGAATTAAACAGAATAGAGAGAAGGAAGAAATCTGTCTCCTCATGTGCTAATTGGTCTCCAGGCTTCCAGTTATGAAAGTTCATACATTTTGTTCATTGTTCTAACCATTTGAATTGGTTTTTCTCTTATTTGCTTCCCAAATCTCTCTGCTGGATAAATGCATTTTACCATCCCTCAGTGTGTTAAGAACTCATACTGAGAATATTAAATAAACAAGGCATTAGGTTGAGAACAAAGCATGAGCAAAGGCATAAATTATTGGTAAACTTTAGCCATTTGGATACATGATTCTAAAAGCAGGGAAACCACTTAACTTTATAAAGTATGACATATAATTGAAGTAAATTTATATTGTTAAGTGTTGGAACATAGCTACTTATGACCCTGGCAAATGAAGATGAGTAGAATATGGGAATCAAGTAAAACAGAACATTTGCAGATAGTGAGAGAAATTCTCTGATTATATATTACTCCTGGCTGTAGAAACTGTGTAAGGCTTGAACTTGTAAGGGGAGTGGGTGTCGAGTAGCTCAGCTGGGAGAAAGCAGGACCAGACAGTAGTGCAGGAAGGTTTAAGGGTACAGGAAAGATGGGACTCAGAGCTTCTTTTGCAAAAAATGTTTTGTATGTCCTTCATACTAAACAGCAGAGGAGGGACAGTGGCTGTGGATCTAATAACTTCCTTTGGTACAGTGACTAAGACAGGGCTAGTTTTCCTGCCTTGGGCTGAGAAATCCTGCACTCATACAAGCAAGCCAACCTCAAAATCTATAGCTATTTTATTTTAAAATGAAGTCATTATTTCAAGTCAAGAGTGCATAGAGAATTCCTGAAGAGTTTTTAAGGCAGAGAATTTCAATTCTGATTGGCTTGAAATCACAGGTAGTCTTTTGGTTTTCAATTTCATCGGAGGTGATGCTCTGTAATTTGAACTCCTGATGCTGAAAATTGAATGAAAATGAGACTCTACTATAGTTCAACCACTGCTGCCTTACTGACATTACCGTGATTGCTACTAGTTT
Organism: Chinchilla lanigera; assembly: GCF_000276665.1. NCBI lineage: Eukaryota > Metazoa > Chordata > Mammalia > Rodentia > Chinchillidae > Chinchilla > Chinchilla lanigera. The sequence goes on from NW_004955402.1 coordinate 36,467,259, forward strand.
ATCCTGTCCGGGGTGGGGGAGGAATACAGAAGGGGAAGGAAGACAGAATAAGTCCTGGTTGTGAGAGAGAGAATCGCAATCCTAGGAAATATCTTTTCCAAGTAGCCTGTTCAAGGTGAGGAATGGGTTCTTCTGCTGACTTGAGTCATGTTCTTTTCTACTCTCGAACAAGTCATTTTTTTGCTGGATTTATATATTTTATTCTTCCAATGGAGGGGGATTGGTATGGCTGTTATGAGGGACCAGCTATACGGAGTTCACAGATTTAATTGCCTGGATTCATTTTAGCGCCCCCACACAGGTAGGCTTGGAAGTTTATCCAGAGACCTTCCTTCTTGTTAATATGGCAATGTGGTATTCTTGGCTAATGCATTTGCATATTTACAGGGTGTCTCTGGAAAAATAATGTGAAAAGCCAGTTGTTTTCAACTCATGTTTATTTTACCATAAGGTGAATCAAGTTTAAGTAGTTTTAAATATGCAATATAACAACCATTGTTGAGTTTTATTAGTTTTAAATAACAGTTTTAAATAATTATTAGTTTTAAATAATATAAGTCACATGAAAACTATAGATCAAGAAAAGGATGCATACCATTTTCCATTTTAAAAAATTACCATTGGAGACTAATTTCTTTCCTTGTGTTGTCAGGATTACTATGTGTGTGTGTGTGTGTGTGTGTGTGTATGTGTGTGTGTTTGGTTATAGCTCTCAAGATAAAGCTTTTCTACCATTCTTGTGCACATTTTTTCACATAAAAATACTATTAGCTTTACAAAAAATTCAGGCCTGCCTCCAACTAACTGCAATTATACCAAAAGAGTTTAGCCCTAACACCATATGGGTCGTATGCAAGTAGATGCCAGGTTCATTGCATGGAACCTGTTCATATCATGTTGCTGTAGTCATTCATGAATAACAAGTGAACTCAAAATAGATGACATGTTAATGACATTGAATGACATTTTTTTCTTTTGCCCTTATTGTACTGTCTGAATTCTACGACAGGAGTGGGAGCTAGTGCTCAATATTATCATGTGACTGAGTAAAAAATACTTAATCATGACTTCTAATAGACTTTTTTCTACTTGCCTTCAGGTAAATATCAAGTGTGTCTTTCTAACTCCTTTTATACATCAAGATAATGAGAGGAAAGCCAATGGAGGAATCAGGCCCAGTGATTGTGGAAGGAGGATGGTAGGAGGGGGAGTCAGAAGAAGATGCTTTTCAAGAGGGTTTTTGGAACAGAGAGAGAAATTCTGGGGGAAAAGTGTCTACAAAGAATGAGATTCTTAGGACAGAATAGGAAAATATTTTTAGTATGATTTTGTTTGTGTCAGGTAACATTTCTATTTTTAAAAATCTTCAGAAAAGATTCAATAAGAATTACCAACTGTACTGCTGATGTTTAATGGTTTATTGAAAAGAACAGTTAATACTTAATTTTTTGGACCAATTTTGCATGCTTATATCTGGTAATCTGAACAACTAATTTGAAGACAACAATATGCAATATAACAACCACTGGTGAGTTCCTACCATCTTGTCTAGTGAAGCTCTGTATTGCTTCTAGTGGTTTTTTTTTTTTTGTTTGTTTTTATTTTCTTATTCTCTTTAATGGTTTGATCAGTCTTGTATTCTTATATATGGCAATATGAGCAAGTTCACTGAAGATAGCAATATGTAATATAACAACCACTGTTAATTCCTATCACTTTGTTCTGAAACCCTGCATCATTTTTGTTGTTTTTGTTTGTTTTTGTCTGTGTTGTTGGTATTTTGCTGTTGTTCTTTTTTATTATTCTCTTTAAAATAAAAAAAAGAATCATCTTTTGCCACAGAGAACAAGTGGAGATGGCCTAGTTTTATAGATATATATTTATTCCACTTTATACAAAATGCCCCTATTACTTGTACTTCAAGCCTCCAGATCATTTATTGAAAAGTTTCTCAGAATTATTCCCTGGTCTTGTTCCACTGTCAGGCAGAGTCCTGTATCCTTATGAAGGTCTGGGAGTGGGGATGTGGCCCAGATTTGGCCAATTAGGTGAGAGAAAAAGAATGAGAATGTCTGTTTCTGTCCTGGCTGCCTGCTTGCTCTTGCTTTTTAATGGCGTAATCACTGATGACCATGAAGTGGCCCCAGCGGTAGAAAGATGGCCGGTGATGTAGGATGAAAGGTCAGAAAGATTTGGGTCATTTAAGATTCTGTTGAACTATTGAACTAGTTCTGTATCTCCTTGGGGGTACTGGTTCAAGTCTTTTAAGTGCTATTTCTAAGTGGAGCATATCTCTGTGTTTCCTGGCTTTTGTTAGCAATAAATATCCTTATGGTTAAGCCACTGACATTCAACTCTGACATGCTGCCAACGATGTTACTAACTGGTACAAAATGCATTTAGAACTTGCCATTTGTAAGGTACAATTAAGCAAAACAGAAATAAGTTAGAGCTTATAGGAAACTGCAACTGTCATCCACAACATTTGATTTCAAATGTCTGTGTTTATCAGAACTACTTGGCTCCACTGATTGAATTTATAATAGGCAAATGTCACAAATGAACACAAGTATAATTTTAATTAGTAAGAACTTTGCAGTTTGTCTGTTTTACATTTTGGTATTTCAACTATGATTTTATTTGAAAATGCCAAAATAGCTGAAAATCATACCCCAAACCAAAGAGAAGCAGGATAGTTGAATGTTTGTGTTTGTGTATATATATGTGTGTATGTATGTGTGGGTGTGTTAATCATTGTGTTCAACAGATCATTTAAATCTATTTTTACATTTTTATTTTTGTAGGATTGGAGATCAGAGTCAGGGGACATTGCACACGCTAGGTAAGTGCTCTACCACTAAGATACATCCCCAACCCTCAAATATATTAAACCTCTCCTAGGTGCCATCCATGACTCTGAGAGTTGGAGATGAAAAGTTAAATAGAACACAGATTCTGACATTTATAGGAGAGGCTCCACTTTGTTAAGAGGTACCACAGTTCAGCCAGATGCTCAAGTTGAAAACCACATCATTGGCCTTGAATAGTATGTTTCTCATACATCCTGTATGCAGTCCAGCAGGAAATCATTTCAGGTCTCCTTTGCAGCCCTACCTGACTCCAACCCAAGCTCCCATTCTCCATCACCACAGTCCTGATTCAAGCCACCATCATTTCCACACACATCATTCACCCCAGTTTCCTGTCCACATGGCAGCAAGAATATGTACATTTTAGAATATATTTTATTAGTGTCTATTAATTTTTACAAAATATTGGATTTCAGTGTGGTGCTTTCATACACGGATATAACGCATTTTCATCATAGCCATCCCCGACACCTCTCACCTTCCTCTCATCTTCCCCCAGTAATACATTTTAAATAACAACATAAAGAAGGCCAAGACATTTCTTTGTTTCTAGCTTTTTTACAGCTTTATATCGATCATTTTTTTTTATTAGAAAACAAAACTGAAGTCTTATCCCTAGCATGTATGTTTTCTTTCTGCTCTAATACCAACTGTGCCTCAACATCATTTTCTGCCTTGCTATTCCTTATTTAATCCGACCCCAGCACTGGACTCTCCACGCTGTTTTGCAGCACCCAGAGTGTTCCCTTCTTAGTAAACAAGTGATTTCTGTTTCTCTTCATGCAGGTCTCTGCTCAAAGACGCCCGTGGAGGCATCCCTTGCTCCCCTGATAGTCTTCTCTGACACTACACTGGATGGTAGTGAACATATGTACTACTTTACAGTCCACATGATCCATGAGGGCAAGACCTTTGCTGTCTGAGTGCATTGACTGATGGATGAATAAACTGAGGGTGAGTTGCTCTGCTCTTTCCAGTCCTGATTCTGCCCTGACTGATGTCTTCTGGGTCATTTTCTTTTTGTGCCTCAGTGTTTGCACCTGTGAAATGACGGGGAACTTCAGGTCTTGAGATTTTTAAGAGCCACCTTGTGGGTTCCCTTTTATTTGTACTGCTCAAGTGGCTTCCTATCTTATGCATGCATCAAGCTAGCCTGTTGCCACGAAGACTAGGCAGGTGGGCAATGTACAGGTGCTGACCAATCCAGGCATTGCTCTCTCTTTATCCTTACAAAGAAAAAGTCCAGCTCAGGGAGCCTTGGGCAAACAAAAATGGGAATTCAGCAAAATTCTTTTCTGGATTTGTATCTTTTCCTCACTCTTCCTACCTTTCTTGATCCTCTCCCTTCCAGGAATATAATATGGTCTTCATTCCCTATGCTCTCATCTTAACAGAGTGAATCAGAAACTTTAACTCATTCACAGTGATCCAGGTTGCACAGTATTCATTCCTCATTCAAACATCTTGGCATAGACTTGCAAGAAAAGCAATTTGTTTGAACTCTAAAGCCATGAACATGTCTCTTCAGCCTTGGATGTTTTTGTAGCTGTGTGACTTCCTTGCTTGAGCCTCAGAAACGCTACTGTTTCAAACCTCAGTTCTTTCACTTGTAAGACAGGAATGCTAAAACACACTTCATGTTATTATAATGATTATTAAATGAAATGACACAGACCATACCAAGCAGTGTACACTGTAGTATCCCACTGGACCATGACTTTAGAGAGAAAGAGCTGGGTAACTCAGAGACATTTTTGTCCACTTTGCCTCTTGAGTATCCTTTGAATTAAATGTGTATGCCCTTTCTGTTCAAAGAAATGGCCAGTTTTGCTCATAAGCATGGAATTCGAACTCCTAGAAACGTGGCTGAGCTGAGCAGAATGCAGTAATTAAGGACAGCAATACACTGATACGCCTGGGTCCGTTTCAGCAGAGCCTGTGGCCTGTACGCTGTAGCAACAAGTCAGGCTTCAGATGCTGTTGAGGCCACAACCAGGCTCCTTTCTCCCCAGCTTCCTTGTGTTGTTCTTCCAGGATGGGACAAACTATAGGAGCAGAGCTTGGCCTGGACTCTGATCCCAGCCCCTCTTCTCACTGCTGCTCCCCTCTTTCCTACAGTGGGGGAAGGCGGAGGGTGGAGGCCAGCTCACTCAGTGGCAGTGGCAGACCAGTGAGAAATGGGACAGAATAGGCTCTGCCAATCTGACCTTCACGGTGCCCACCTCTTTATGGTTTTGAGCCCCTTTGTGGGTTTGCAAGAGTGGTGGAAGGAGGAGCTAACTGGAAACAGGTGGAGTCTGGCCAACACTTCTACTTGATGATAGAGTTTGTCAATGAAGAAAACCTGTGTTAAAAGGCCAGGAACCGGCGGCTTCCTGTCTGCTTGTTTTGTTTACCTAGGAGAACAAGTTTTAGAGCTCAAAGCAACAAAGAATTTCAGAGTGGGTGACTCTAAATTGTTTAATTCATACTAAGGGCTGGGAAGTCCTTGGATGTCCCCAAAGAAGGGAGGCTAGCTTCTGTATTAGGAAGATGGATCTGGATCCAGCCAAAGGGAGGAAGGAGAAGAGATTGAAAGAAGCCTGATATATCAAGCTCATTTCTACTTTGGGATCTTTGCTTGTGCTCTCTTTCACCTCCTGTATCCTCAGGCTTCATCATCCCTTCATTTAAGTCTTGCCCTCAGGACACCTAACCAGCTAGGCTGGACTGGAGCATGTCTCTCCTACTATCAAACATCCCTCCCCCTTCCTATCCCCTATAATGTCTCTAAGTGTGTTCTCAGCATGTCCAATGTGCCCGTAAGTTTCTAAGTCAGTGTTTGGTAAATGACTCTTCCCTTCAGGCATTTCCCATTAGAGAATGCATCCATTTTGTAATCATTTTCAAAATATAAGATAGCTGTCTTTCAGAATTAACTTGAATACCTAACCAGTCACTGGCTGTAACCTTCATTAGGCAGAAAGAATAACACTACAGTGGGCCTGAGTGGTGAGCCTTCCCCGCTACCACTGTGAACCGATGCAGTTTATATTTAAGTGTTTTAGGGTTCCCCCTTGATGTACCTCTGTGTGGTTAAATGCAGGCAGATTTTGTAATGTCATTAATTTAATGTAAATTACCATTTTCTTTTTACCTGAGCCTTCCCCAAGCAAAATGATAAATGATAAAGCAAAATGATAAAGGCCATAATTAATAGGACAAGATTCTCTTATTTTTACAAAAACATGGCAGTCTTAGGTAGAGTGAAAACTTTTTGCTTTAGCCACCCACGTGTATTTTTATCTAAATATTTCAAGAAGAGCTGCTGTAGAGCTGCTGTAGATATATATATAGCCTTCCTTCTATA
>NW_004955402.1:36473577-36482671 GCF_000276665.1 Chinchilla lanigera
ATGTCTGATGGTATATTGAAAGGAACAGTTAATGCTTAAAATTTTTTATATTCTGATCAATTTTGCATGCTTATATCTGCTAATCTGAGCAACTGATCTGAAGACAACAATATGCAATGGAACAACCATTGGTGAATTCCTATCATCTTGTCTAGTGAAACTCTGTGTTATCTCTAATGTTTTATCTAATATTTTTTTAATTCTCTTTAATGGTTTGAATAATCTTCCATTCTTCCATCTGGTAATCTGAGCAACATAGTTGAAGACAACAATATGTAATATAACAATCACTGTTAATTCCTATCATTTTGTTTTGAAACCCTGTACTACTTTTAATGTTCTTGCTTTATTTTGTTTATGTTTGTGATGTTGGTATGCTGTGGTTGTTATTTTTTTCTTTTACTACTGTCTTTAAAATTAAGAAAAAGAAAGAGCTGCTGTAGAAATGTCAGTGCTGGGTTGGTATGTCTTACCAGGCTGGGCAATTTCAGGGGAGTTGAATAAATCATTGTGAGATTGTTCCACTTTGGTAGAGAAGAAGAGCAGCTGTACACAGGCAGCTTATTCATGGGTTGGTTACTAAGCTGTGATTAGCTCAACCCCAGTGGTCTCATTCATATTGATTCACAAAATAGGTTTTGGTCACTTAGCATGCTAAGTGGGTTCTAGGGCCTAAGGACTCAGCAGAGACAGCCCCGACAAACATTCCTTCCCTCATGGAGCTTTTGTTCCAGAAAGGGGAGACAAACAATTTCAAAGTAAAGTGTACAATATGTTGGGAAATGACATCTGTCATGCAGGATAGGGATGCAGTTTAAAGTGTAGTTATCAGGGTGACTCTCAGGTGACATTTGGACAGTGAGTAAAGATGGTCAGTCGAGAGTAAGTGATAGGTCATGCTAAGTAGAAGGAATGGCTAGTGGAAGGACCAGGTATGTTTGAAGCAAAGCAAGGAGACCAGTGTGTGTGGACCTTAGGAAGCCAGAAGAAGAGGGCTGCTGGTCACTCAGGGACTGTAGCCAATGGAAGGACCTCTGTGCTCCATGCTGAATGAATCATAAATCCAATCCAGGATTTCACAGAGTGACATGTCTGACTCACAGTTTGGAAGGAGGCCTGGACTGAATCATTTGCCAACCTGTGTTAGTTTGATCAGAATGTCCACATCCATAACAGGGCTTGCATGAAAGGTTGTCCCTGAGTATTCAGGCTCCAATTCCTTTATACCCTACTAATGTATACAATGTGTTATCCATGATCCTTTAAAACTTTCATATTTCACTCTCAGGAGTGTCAGAAATCAAAACCTAGGGAGAGGGTTATTAGTTCTGAAATTATTTTTGTTCCAAGAAGTTCAAGATTTTTTACCTTCCACCCCAGAGTAGAACTGGGAAATGATTTTGGAGGCTTAACCTGGAATATCTGTGCTAATACCCAGCTAGGATATTTCTCATCACGACAGACTTCATGCCAAAGAATCATATGCTAAGATGGCCTGAGTCATTCTTTTTTTCTAAACTTTTAGTATTGATACAATTATTCATTTTCATGGCCTGTGAGCAGGGGTTCATGTAAAACCTGGGCAGTTTGCCTGACAAGGGATTTCTGACCTATTTTATAATGTGAAAAAAGCTCAGGAGATGCTGTTTGTATGACATAAGCTGGGCTTTCTGGATTTTGAATTTGTCATGGGGACAAGAAAATAACAAGTCCTATACCAGTCCTTTCAACAGGTGGCGTGGGCAGAATGGCCTGTCTCGGATGTCCTCAGTGAGGCAGGAGAAGTACGCAAAGGATTAGGAAGGTGGGAGTCGTAGAGCAGATTGATCACAGGACACTAGCTTGCTTAACCCCTATCTGTGTCCCCTAGATGGTTCTGAGGCACTCCCCTCACTGAAACTGTTAGAGATGTACTTGTAGAGGGAGCTGCTATCCCTGGGGAGCTCTGTGGTGGCTCTTATCCATGGGCCAGGAGTGCCAGTGGGAACTGCTGCCATAGGTTGGACTTGATGCTTTAGAGGGGCTGGGACCAGGCTGACAGAGAGTAAGAGGTTATGTAATCGACAAAGAAAAGATGGGTACTAGTTACTGTCAGGGAAATCAAAGCTGAAGTGGTCAGAATAGTATGGCTTTTGCTCAGGATATTCCTTGAAGAGAAATAGACGGGTAGCCTAGGAAAGTCTTACCTGGTAAATAGAATCACTATAGTAGAATCCCTTCACCCCATTTCCAGGCCCCCCACAATGAAAGGGAAGGCAAGTGTTTGAAGGAATTCCTTCTGCACAGTCAAGAATGCATATATACTGTCATTCTTTCTTCTAACTTTCTCTAAAACAACTTGTGGCTATTAGGGTGATAGTTCTCACAGGGAAGGGAAATAGACAGCTTTTAGGGAATACTGGATTAGAGATCCAAAATGCCACTGTAATTCACCAAGTAAGTGATCAATGTTGTTTGAACTTTATTTGCATCATGGTGGGCTTGGTGTAGTCCCCAAATCTACTCTGTGGTTATATCTTCACTTCTAGAGATCACAGTTGGAAAAGAAATAACATGACTATAGGCAGAGTTCCCACATACATCAGACTGCATTAGGCTATCTAGTTTTAGGTTCCTGACTGTATTGTCTTCCTGAACTTTGATTTTCTCCTCCAAAAGAGGAAAGTTTGGGCGATAAATTAGTGAGTCTTGACCTTGGCTGCACACTGGAATCACCCCAGGCAGTTAAAAATATGCACATACCCAAAATCTGCACTGGAGATTTTAATATAATTGGCCTGGGGTGGGGCCAAGCACTGGTGCTTTTCATGTCTCACCTGGTGATTCCAATGTGCCTTCAGGGATGAGCTCTTCTAGCTGAAGTCATCCCCAGAGTCCCTCCCAGCTCTGACAGGTAGTCTGCAAAGTATTTCTTTGCTGAGAGAAACAAATAGAACCTGAGATACTTGAAGTCTAAGTTCCAACTGGCCTTCAGAGGAGAAAAACCTGAAATTTCTGTTCCCAAATTACAATCTCCAATATTTGTTTTTGTTTTTCTTTTTTTTCTGGAAGAAATGTTAGTGGTGAGATCACAGAGAAGCTGGGTTGAGGAATGGTCATGCTATGGTCTGAGGATTTGTTGCCCCCCAATTTATATGTTGAAACCTAATACCCAATGTGATAGGAGGAGGTGGGGTCTTTGGGAAGTGATTAAATCATAAGGGCTCTGAGTAGTTATTCTAACCATCTTAATGATGTTATGGAGGGCCATTCAAGAATTTGTTCACAAGGTGTACCCACAGCCTAGACACAGGATCAAGTCTGCCCTGCTGTTTAATCTGCACCTTGATATACTCCTGATAGTATGCAGCAGCTCCCCCTTAACTACGCCTTCACCTTCTTTCATTTCAGTTACCCATGGTCAGCCATGGTTCAAAAACGTTAAATGAAAAATTCCAGAAACAAACATTTCATAAATTTTAAATTCCATGCTGCACTGAGCAGCATGATGAAATCTATTGCTGTTCCATGAATCGACCCTTTTTTCCCAGCATATTTGTGTGTATACCCCGCTACCCCTCTTAGTCCCTTAGCAGCCATCTTGGTTACCAGATTGACTCTTATGATAGCATAATGCTTGTGTTCAAGTAACCCTTATTTTACTTAGTAATGGTTCCAAAGCTCAAGAGTAGTAATGTCTTCAATTTTGTTACAGTATATTATTATAATTGTTTTATCATTACCTGTTATTAATCTTACTGTGACTAATTTATACATCAAACTTTATTTAGGTACATAGCTGTAGGAAAAATGTAGCATGCATAGAGTTTAGTACTATGCACAGTTTCAGGCATCCACTGAGGTTCTTGGGAGTATTAGCTATGGACAGGAAGGCATTAGTGTGCTATAGATTCAGAAATCTACCCATTCCTCTGCCTATTGCTAGATGCCCTCATTTCTGTGACTTTCTCCTGTTCCATTTCTAGCTAGCCTTTGATAAATTGTTGTTCCTATTCTGAGACTGGTGAGAATAATGCTGGTTTCTGAGCTTGATAACCACAAACTAGATGTGTGACTTTGAAGAAGCACTTTATTCTCCCAGGGCATCAGTTTTCTCATCTGCATTTTCTCACTGTACTTCCTTACTTCCCTAGGAAATGCTCATTGTCCATACAATTTTACAAACCTGCTGATACATCCAGTGAGTTCATGAAGCAAAAGTGTCCAAGCTGTTTCAAACCACTTGTATGATTTTCTGGTATGAGAGGTGGGTTTGTGGGGAGCATCATTCCAAGTTAGTCTGCCTCGAAGGAACTGTATGCTGTGGCAAGCTATGCTATGGTGTGCTATGGCCCAGGCAAAAAGGAAGCCAGCTTTGTAGTGCTTAGATCAAGGACTGCTAGATGGCGCTGTTTTCCCAGATTTCAAAGGAATCTACTTTTTAAGCAGATGGCTTTTGGAGAATTAACAATTAATGTCCACTGTATTAGCCAAAGCCTGCTGAAAATATATTATACTCCAGAAACAACAGAGGACAGAGATTGTTCAAAGATTGTTGCCAGCCCAAAACTACTCTGGCCAAAGCTGTAATCATACACATCCCAGCCTGTTCCCAAATCAGTCCCACAAACAAGGAACATTAACAACAAGGGTAAAGAAGGAATATTATAATAAATAACTTTTGACTTATTTTTCTGGCCCTATTACATTTCCTTCTAAAAATTTTTCTGAATAGAAAAGAAAATACTTGTTACTGGGCTAGAGAGTGATTATAAGGTGAAACTCATTCTGATGCGAGTTCACACTTAAACAGCTTAAAAAAAGAGCCACCAGCGGAGACACATGTGCTGCTTCTCTGAACCTGTGTGGTTGCTTGTATGGATCACAAGTGGAGATGCAAAGGCTGTGATGGTGGCAGATTTCTGGAGTTTTCTCGACCTTTATGTTTCTATAATAAGGCTATTTGAGTCAAGAGCTTAAGAACTGCAGATGCCATTCTTTTCAACAAAAGCAAAGATGTTCTTTGTCATCTAGGAGGAGAGGTAAAAATGAAAGTTGAAAAAAAGGGCAAAGAGGTTGTGTGTGGCCCACTCCCAGCTCTGCTTTGTCTATTTTTCCCCTTTAATATTTTCAATTTTCATCATCACTATTTCCACGTATGCCCAGATGAAACGTAAACTTATCCTAGCGATGACAGAAGTTTGGGAGAGTGAGGCACTACAGGATTCTGCTTTCCTGTATCCCATCTGACCATCTTTCCTTGTAGGTAGGTCCACACTGAGAGTAGCAAGGGGTATAGTAGCAGGTTGATTAGCAGAACCAACTCTCACAAGCATTGGTCGTGCTCTGAAATATAAAGCTTTCACCTTCCACAGCATTCCCCCTCTCCTCATTGTTTGGTTCCTGACTTCTCCCTTGCCTAGAAGCAGCAATCTGTCAAAATTAAATGATTAGTTGCTTCACCCTCCCTCTGCCATGCCATTTGTAGCTCACTTGTGCAGCATGTGGGGACTGAAAGAATGAAATCCATGCATTTTCTTCCCATTTCCCTTCTGGTTAAATTTGTCCTCTTGTGAATTCACAGTGTGAATTTGGTTTAGATTTAGAAAAACATTCCGAGTGCCAACTCTTTTGGTGTGCATCTTAAAAAATTTTTTTCCAATCAACAGCATCAACAACTCAGACCTCAGGCTGGTAGAGGAAGGTGCACGAAGGGTTCCCTTCTCCTGGCAGGGAAAGGCAAGGCCCCTTATCCCCAAGGCACCAATTACTATTTTCTCCATCCTTGCCTTCTCCACCCAGGGCCCCAGAGGCAGCTGGGAAGGAAAAGGCACACTGGGAGTTCCCGGAGTGTCTTTCTGGTTCCCGAGACTTCCAAGCATTTGGGCATCTGGTGAGGCCTTCAGAGCAGGGGGCCTAATTAAGTGTCATCTGGCCACCTGAGAAGGCTCGGTGGGCCTCCCCAGGCTTACCCCACTTCCAGGCAGAACTCTGCTCCACCAGCTGCGGATCTCTGGAGTTAGTTTGGTTTAGCAGCTGCCTTGGCTAATTATTGGATAGCAGGGTCCCCAGGTGGCTGCCTCAGACTGGAGGGGAGGTGCAGAGGAGGAGGCCCAGGGACATAAAAGCACAGGGAGGGAAACAACATAAAGGGTTGTGAGAGAACCCTCCGAGGGAAAGCAAATGGAAGGCTGCATTGGATGAACTTTGCAATTCAAATTGCTTGTACTGGAAGATAAGGAAGGGGTTTTCTGACCTGTAACAGGAGAGTTGATGCCGTAGGACACTAGCCCTTACATGCTACCTCCCACCACACTATGGTAGTCTGTGCTCCTGCATTTTTCTTATGTTTCAGCATGATCCTCGGCCCAAGCTTAGATCATGGCCTTAAAATCTGAGTGTGTGTGTGTGTATGTGTGTGTGTACAGGGATTGGTATTGAGAGTGCAAGGACTTTAGAAAGAGAATGCTTAACTCTAAATTATTATTTGCTATTGTTGAAATTTTAGGCCGCAAGGCATGTGTGTGTTTTAACATCATCACACCCTGGTGTCCCTAAGGCAGGGCAGGTGGCCAGAGAGCTATGCACTTGCTTCGAAGGAAGTCAGGTCTACCTGCTGATGCTTGAGTATTTCCCTTTTGTCTACTGGGTAATCACCACATGACATAGACAAATAGGAAAAACGTTGGACTAAGTTAAGGAGAAATAGAAAGGAGAGTAAAGTCATTCACAAGGGGACGTGTCAGCTAAAGATGAAACTTCTAGGTCACTGAAGTCCTGTGTCCGTGTCAACCCTCTCTTCCTAAGAAGCTGGAGTGGACCATCGAAACACTTTCTTCTGTGGTTTTATTTTTTTGTAATGTGGAGTTTTGTTTGAAACAACAAAGTCAAGATGAGGGGTGGGTGTGAGCAGCCCTAGACTGAGTCAAAATGTACTTTCGTTCATTTCTGGTCCTGTTACATCTGTGGTATATTACTTTGGATCAGTTGTTGTATTTCTTCTCTGCTTCAATATCCCCATCTTGCCTTGAATGTGTGAGATTATACTTCTTTTAGTGTGCCAGAAGATCCCATTTTCTGAGTCTATTAGAGGTTGGAATCTTATATTTATTTATTTTTGTGGAACCAAGCCCAAGTGAATCCCATTGCTGCCACATGGAATGGAGGGTATTTTGGTACTATAAAGGAACACCTGGTAATGGAGAACAGCTGCTGTGGGATTCATCTTACATATCCCAAACATCAGAAGGGTTAGAGCCATACAAATGTGCACTAGTAGTTGACAACTGTATCAATAATTGGAAGGGTAGTGGGACTGTCAAGGTGGCTGGAAGATAATCTTGTTAAGATTTTGAAGTCCTGTCTTGTTCCCTCATAACTTCGCATCCTTTGTGACTCTGCCTGGAAAGGACACATTGGCTTGGGATAGAAGGATTTAGTGACTTGGATCCATCAAACAAGACCCACAAGAATGAACAGTTCTCTTCAAATGCTAGAACCTTGGATCATTAGTTCTTTTTTTTTTTTTTTTGGTTTTTCTCCGGTACCGGGAACCGAACTCACGACTTTGCGCTTGCCAGGCAGGCGCTTTTGCCGCTGAGCTAAATCCCCAGCCCTTGGATCATTAGTTCTAATGTTCATCATTTTTATTCCTTTCCAAGGACCTCTGGGTGTAAGCACCAGGCGCATAGAGTGAGCCCAGTGGAAGCAGAAAGGAAGGGAAGTGAGGAGTCTCCTTACTAATGGGAGTCGGCTCTCACACGGGTGTGAAATGGTGGCAGGTTGAATTTCTTCAGTATTACAGTCTTAAGGTCATTATTTAAACTTACTCTGGGCGAAGGTAGATTTTAGAGGATAACTGTTACTGTTTTCTGCAGCTTGCTTAACATGTTTTTGTTCTCCAGCTTCACATAAAAATGATCAAATCTTTAATTAAAGTTTGTAGGTTCTTCAAAGGGGCTATTACTCCTCAGAGTTTATTTTGACTCAGCTTGTCACTCTGGTGTGATACTCTGAGGGACTGAAACTCATTCTCTGCTTCACTACCCCGCCAAAGAAGGAGTCCAACACTTTTCACTGTGGGCAGTTCAAGTACTGAGAGGACAGTTCTTTGAGCTGAAATCTGCTTGCTCACTAATTCTAGTTCTGCCTTCTGGAACTACACAGGAAAAATATAATCCTCTTTTCCAGGGAAAGCTTTTCAGGCAGATGAAGCTGGTTGTCATGTTCTGTTTTGTAAGAGACACATTCAAAGGATGATGTGGTATCGAGCTCCCTCACCATCCTACTCTAGGCATTTTTTTTTTTTTTTTTTTGCATTTGTATCTTCTGAAACTCATGGAGGAAGATAACTGGAATTAGTACCTTTTGGAAGCAGAAACCATCCCTAGAGCTGGCAAATGAATGAAAGAAATTGTCCTAGAGCTTAGAATCACAGAGGGCTCCTGGGCCAGAGCTGGAACCAGCAGAGGGACCATGGACAGTGCTGGTGCTGACCTCTCAAGAGGTGCTCCCTCGCTGATGCTGGGACTGCCGAGGCACCTACCACCACTGACATGCAGCTCAGTACGTGCCACATAGGAAAAAGTTTCTCGATGCGGATGTGGAAACAGTCAAAAGACATCAGACATGAGTTGCCACCTGTAGCTGGAGGGATGCCGTGAAAGAAAGTGCAGACTCAGGAAGCAAGCTGCTTTTTCCTCCTCCCACATCCCATTTCCTGCCAGGACTTCCACTAGCAGAGCCTAACTGAAAGCGAGCTGGTGAGCGACTTGTGCAAATTGAGTTTCTAGAGTTTCACACCCTCTAGATTATAGAGGACAGAAGAGAGGGAATAAAAAGTAGGACAAATCCCTTCAGTGTCCTTCCAAAATTATAAAATTAAGAATTGGAGACTGAATTCCATATAAGATGGGATCAGGCTGAGCAATGGTGTTATTTGTTCCCTTGCTTTGATCATAGAGTGTGATTAAAATGCCAAATATATAAAATACAATGCACTGATCTTGCAGTCAACTATACCCCCATTTGCATGAAGGTGAGGAAAAATCTGTATTTTTGAAAATGAGTGTTGGATTACAGTTCAGATCTCATGTTCTCTCTATACATATACATA
>NW_004955402.1:36482771-36501824 GCF_000276665.1 Chinchilla lanigera
TTTTTTTTTTTTTTCTTTTCTAGGATACTTATTTTTCCTTCTGATTATAGTGCCCTTATTTTTCCCCTGGAGAAATCACTTTCCTCCACCCATGCGCCTGTCAGTCTTACGAGCCCAGCAGCGCAGTCTCATGACCCCCGAATGCAGGGAGGGTGCATGAGAGGAGCTTTGAAACTTGAGCCGAGGCACTGAGGGACAGATGGCTGGTGGAGCTGAAGCTGTCATGGCAGCTCCCTGGAGATGCAATCTTTGGGTTCTTTACTGACATCCTGGAGCTACTCTGTTGATGGGATCTCTTGAGACTTGGTTGCTCACTTTTTCTGGTATTGTATGCCCTGCCTGGTATCATCCTTATAAAAATCATTCCTTGCTTAGGTTAACTAGGACCTTTTCCTGTTGCTTAGAACTGGAGAACCTGGGATGACATTCAGTCTTTGCTTGTATACTCTACAGGCAAGAAAGTATGGTCTGGCTTGGTGGAGGTAGAACAGAAACAGACTCTAAGGCCAGCATACCACTTATTCCTCCATCTTTCTGTCCTCAAAAGTATTATAAGGAAAATAAAGTACTATAAACTTGTAAAAGAAAGGTCTGGTGTATGCTAATGAGTTCTGGCCTTATTCGAAGAAGTTCCAACCTCTGTTATAGAAATGAATACGTGGAAATCAGATCTGGAAAAAAGATTATTGGTGCAGTCATTTTGATGCAATTATTTGATATGGTTATCACAAAAGTACCTTATTTTTTCCCAAAATATTTTAAATGCTTCATTCTTTCCGACTTATGTGGAGAATGGATATTTCAGAGCCTTACCCCATTCTTGGCATTGCAGTGCTTGTATTTCTAAAAATCAATCTAAAATGAAATGAAAACCAGGAGTGTATTTTTTTATGTAATTTTATTAATTGCCACTTTACAAAGTTCCTTAAAATTAAATTGTTTTTTCAGGGCCGTCAAAATGTCTTCAAAATGGCTACATCAAAATATCATGTATCTAACTTCTATGTAGTCATTTGATTCATAAAACATGTGCCTGATGTCAAGATTACTCTCAGAGGGAGTCAAAACCCCACCACTGCACAGTACTTTACCTGTGGACAGAACTGAGTTTATAATAGTTTCTTCCTCCAGCCCTACAGCTTGTTATGCCTCTTCATTAAGTAACTGACATTTGATCCGCATTGTCCATAGCGATAGTTTGACAATGCCATGTTGAAATCTGGGCAAAGAAAAATATGTTGACTTCTCACAGTAGCTTTCCAACACAGAAAAAAAAGCAGTTTGGTACAACATATTTTTATAAGAACCATGTTGGCATAAGTAATTCTGTTGAATAATTATCTTTTATTATTAACAGATATTTGATCTTGAAATTTCTCCAGACATCAACACTTTGCAGCTTTTTAATCAAGAAACATCCATTCTATATTTTTCAAACATTGAAGCCTGTTCCTGTTCTCGCCAAACCTCCAGCTCTCCCTGTAACCTCCGCACCTTGCACACTTGCTTTGGTGGAGAGGACTGCTGTTCACCTGGGTCTCTGGCCTTGAACTCAGTCAGAGTGGCCAACTGTTTTCTTACTGTCTTCTTGCCTATCTCAGGTTTCAATTTCCTCCTAACCATATTTGTTCTAGCCTTTCCAGTTTGAAGATCACGTTAGTGATAGAGAAAGCAATATAGAAGTTGAATTGTCCTGTTTTTCTGTTAGCTTTCAACATGACACCGTTTGACCCCCAGTGGTGGGCCTTTCCATCCCTCATTCTTCTGCCTGCTCTGATCCCAGTGCGCAGACCGCTTTAGTGCCCTTACACTATTCTTTTAAGTCCCTGTGCAGTTTGTGCTCTATTTTTCCACATATCATTCTCGCTGGTTTGTGTTCCTTGGTTATTCGTGCCTCTGTCTATATTCCAGGCATTTCTTTAAAAATGTGAGATTAGAGAGCTCTCCATAGAGATGTTCCTTTTTTCTCCTTCCCCCTTGATTAATGTCATTTATTATTGCTTAGGTGGAATTCTTGTCTGAACCTTCGTTTCTCTTTTAGCTATTTTAACTTTTATTGCATCACCAGGAGTCATATCTACCTTTCCTCTGAACTTTTAAAAGCTGTTATTTTTCCCTGAGGCCCACAGTGTATATCTAATTCTGGCCAATGTGCCTTTTTTTGGATGTTAAGAGCTCCAGAATGACACTTAATATTAGTGTTTCTTTGATTACACCAGGCTCATTGAGCCCAGCATGTTAGGAGCAAGGCTGGAGACGTAACAAAAGATCAGTGGCTTCTGAATTGGGCAGGTCTGTGTTTGCATGGCCTTCCTGATAATCTTGAGCAAACTGTGGAAATTGTTTGACTAATAGAAGTTTTTAAAAATTGAGTCAATTATATATATATTTTTTTTTTTGTTTGTTTTTCTCCGGTACCGGGAACCGAACTCACGACCTTGTGCTTGCCAGGCAGGCACTTTTGCCGCTGAGCTAAATCCCCAGCCCAAGTCAATTATATTACTTGCAAGATTGCTGTTAAAATCATTAGAAATACAAAATGCCACTAGCTCAAAATACAGTAGGTGCTGTTATAGTCTAAATAATTTTTTTGATCTTTTAGGAAATGTTTTAACATTTGTGCTATAATATGTGTGTGAGCTGGCAGTACAGAGGGAATAAATTAAAGCTACAGTGGGTAACATTTGGGCTGAAGTTTAAATATATTGGTGGCAGATAACATATTGATTGAGCCTATAAATTCTGAAGCTAAGCTAGATGACTGAGAGTCCTGCAATACATATATTTGCTTTGTGGTCTTGGGCAAATGGCTAGCTCATTCGGTGTTCCCATTTCTTCAATATAAAATACTCCTCATTCATGAGATAGTAACAAAAATTTAAATGAGTGAATATATGCCACTGTTTAGACCATCACCTGGCACTCTGTCAGCACTGAGTTCTGTCTGACTATGATCATGTGAACACAGACCTGAGAGCCCAGCAGCACCAGCTCTGCCATGTAAGCTGCAATATCTAGAAAAATACTGAGAGCCCTTTAGGGATAAACAAGGCTGTAGAAAATGAGAAAAGAAAGCCTTTGGAAAATGTTGACAAGGAAGCATAAGTGGATGTCATTCCATCAGGAAACAGATGAACTCTTCTGGAAAAACTGCTCTGAGAAATGGCACTGTAAGAGATTAGTTTACAAGGGCAGCTGAGCATGATTTTTGGTGTGCATCTTGTTAAATCACTGGATCCCTGGTCTGAGCTGCCTAGACAGGTGCTCTATCCTCTTAGCAACTGGGCATGTGCACCATTCTTGAAGATGGACCGTCATAAGGCATTTCTCTTTATGCACCTTTCTCTTTCCTTTTGATTTGTGACAGTCGATGCAGCTTTTAAAATATGAGTTTTCAAAGGTTAAGCTGTGGGCATAAAGTCATGGACAGTCACAAAGAGGGGTAATCCTTGAAACAAAGTCAGTGCCCTTGAGGACGATTCCCTAGATTTTTAGACAACTAAATATTGTACAGGGTTAGAATAAATTTATTTTCAAATGTGAGGACCCCTTATCCAGAAATGGAGTTATTTGTAGGAGGAATGAGACAAATACAGTCACTTCTTCAATATAATCACTCAGTGTTTTACTAAAAATGATGCCCTTCACCTTCAAAACAATTATTTTATGCACCCCAATGTGGTTGTTTGGGTCAGACTCCCCAAATCTCCAACCATGCCAGATGGTCAGCATAACCTGGTGGTGGTTAGAGGGAGCATATTGATGGTGGACCATCAAGGTCTAAGTCCCGTCTCTACCATTTCCTTCCTCAGTTTATGTCATTTTCAAACTGGGTGTGGTTTTAGTAAAGATTCAGTGAATTAATACAGTGTCTGTGCATAATATGTACTCAATAATTTAGCAATTATGTATCATTCTAGAGTTTCCAGGAATTATTCATTGTCAACTGAAAACTTTTCCAGGAATTTTCCTCTCTACCTTCCATAAACAATCTTAGTAGATTTTAAGAAGATTCTAATCTACTTAAACTCATGCTTTCTATAAGGGTGAGTCAATGCAAAATTCTACAGGTCTTCAAAGCTGACTCAGCATTATTTTCTCTCAGAAGTCTTTTCAGTTATCCCACATTGTGGGAAGATTCCCCTTCCTTGTTGCTCCTTGCAAGTGGGGCCCAAACTACACATGCTGTCAACTGATTTACATCAAGTTCTAATTTCTTCTTGTGTCAACAGAATAAGTCTTTTATTCTGGAGCATATTACTGTATCATTGAAGGGAATACATGATTAGATTTTTGGATATAGTGAATTAATTTTTTCTTTTGTTTAATCCAAGTTTGGCATAAAAGGGAAGATTGTGTGGTATACTTTTGAAAAATATGTGTTAAAATTAAGTAGCCTGCGTCTAAGGCGTGCCTTCATTTCATCCCCTTTTATTTTGAATTATGACTTTCTGCAAGATCTTCACATTCTGTGAACCTTGCATTCATCTGTAAGTGAGAATAAATGAGAGGAATTATAGAAAGCATAAGCTAAAGTTTAATTCTTTAAATTATAGAAAGCATATGCTAAAGTTTTTGAACCAAAGGAAGTGCTAGACCAATGTTGGTTCACAGTATCATTGAATCTCCCCTCCTCCTATCAGACAACCTGAGCTCCACCTACCCCCTTCTCTCCTTATTAAATTTGGTGATGTTTCTGATACTGTTTTGGTACCAGCCTAGAGTTTTGGTTGGACTCTCAAGACTTTTTTTATGGCAGTAAGTATGGTCATACAGTGTATAATGATGTTTTGATCAATGATGGATTACATACACTACGGTCACATAAGATTATATCGCCTAATGACATAACAGCGATCTTAATTTGTATAAGTACACTCGGTGGTGTTTGCACAGTGGCAAGATTGTCTAAAAATGCATTTCTCAAGCATATCCCCATCATTAAATGATGCATGACTATACTACTCGAATACTTTTAAGTATTAAACGTGTAGATGTCAGGGGGCCATCCTGAATGATCCTGTATCTTCACTTCTGAGGAAGGGCTTAAGAATTTACATTTTAAGTGTGTATGAGGCAATTCTGATGCAAGCATTGTAAGGATAAACAGCTTTCATTTGAGAAACTACTATTGAGATTGCTAGGTCCTAGAAATAAACTCATTAAAAATGCCTCTAAGCAGGGCTTCTGTATCAGTCAGTATTTTACTAGAGAAACAGACATAACACAAGATATACAAATGTATAAGAAGTTACAAGATTGGTGTCCAATGTTCACCCACAGAGTTGCATGAGAAATAGTACCAAGGATGTCTAAACATTGGAGACTGAAGGATTCAGTGTAAGATCTGGAGCTTACTGTAGTGTACCGTGCAAGTCCAAATCAGCAAGCCGATGAGTCTGCATTGGAGAGCTGAAAGATCCATGCCAGAAGGCAGGAGATGATGTCCAAGCTGAATGTGAAGACGGGAGCTTTTCCAAAGAACAGAAGCAGATTCACCCTTCCTCTTTTCCCCTTTATACCATCCAGATGATGAGCTGTCCTAGGGTGAATCTTCTACGCCTTAAGGTGTAGAATTGCTGAGCCAATTTAGTTAAGCTTCTCTTAACTAAACTTCTCAAACTGACACAGTCAATCGATTACAGCTTGTTAACCTTAAGCACACATGCAGACTTCAGGGTCCTCTAATCTGAGGGCAAATCACAGGTACATGCATTTCTTTGGAGGAAGACTTTGACTCTATGACTTTCATTTACATAAGTCCATGAGCACACTTGACGCACTACTACCTTTCGCCAAAAGCCAAAGCAACCCAAAACTTTAAGAACTATATCTTCATGCTCAGGCCATTTTCTATTCCAGACTTTAGGGTCTTTCTCTAACAACCATTAGGATAAAGCTGGTGTCAACAACCAGTCTATCCCTCCATGGACTCATAAACCCCCAAATCAATTCTTCTCAGTTTATATTGCCACCAGATGGTTCTTCCTTGGGAGGCAGAGCTGGAAGAAGCACAGGCTAAGAGCACACACATGTGCCTTATCTTTAACTGACCTCCAATTGGTTTAGGCCTTTACTGAGCATGGATTGGAGAAACTTTGCTGTGACCTCTGTGCTGTTCTTACTTGATACCCAGAGATGGTAGTCCATCAAGCCTTCTCTAGGCTGCTAAGATCCATGGTCAGAAGTTCTGGTTTGCATGGAGAACTTGTGGAGCAACCATGGGTATTCAAATCATCTTTCCTAGGGAAAGTCTGATTTCCACTCTCATCCTTGTTATTTGCCCACTGAGAATTTTGTCTGCATGGCAGCTGAGCCTAACTCAGCATAAGGTTTTCTTTCTTCCTTTCCAGGGAGGATAGTCCAAACAAATGGTCTCCCTGGGCCTGGTTGACAGAGCTTGCATGCAGCGCTCTTATCACAGCTCATTTAATTCCATTTTTGCTGTTTCTGAGCTTGTAGGATGGAAACTACCCATAGTCACCCAAGTTTCTTGTTTCCTCAGATCTTTTCTTGGTAGAAAACTATCAAGCATCACCCCCAACTCTACCATCATTGCTAATGTCTAAGTCTCCACTTTTGTGAGTCTTGTTTCACTTTAACGGATTCCACATTGTTCCATTCCTTGGGACATCTGTAAATGGCTAAAGGATATTTGCTGGTAATGCTTCCATAGCATATGTGTTCTTCCTCTGGGCAGACCGTATCTGTCATAGTCTTTAGATTTTATCACTTCTGGGTTTCAGGCTGCTTGCTATTTTGGGGGACTGCTGTAGGATACTGGTGTGGCCATGTTGCTCCACCTCGTGGCCCCCGTTCTTTGATCTTTTTGGTCCTGTACTCCAGTGATGACAGCTTTCCTGAAGATGTCCAGATGTACTGTACTGCTGATAACTACCGTGCTGGTAAAGATGGCACACTGTGCCTTTTGTAGTAATTCCCAGCCCTCCAACTGCTCCACTCTCCTGCCTAATAGCTTACTCACAACGAAGAGTTTAGCAGCACTGGGCTCTGGAAGAGAGCAGGCAAATATGGCAATACGAAATGCTAGCAACAGCAGATGGCAGGAAGTTTCCTTTAGGTTCAGATAAGCTGTTATTTCTTCTGGTGGGATTTTATTATTAAATTTATTCCCATCACTTGGCTTCATAAATCTATCCTTGTGCTCACTTATCATGTGCTAGAATCATCTTGCTTTTAACATTTTAAACAAAGAGCTGTTTATCGTACCAATTATGAATATGCCCATATGGCCCCATGTGCAATTGTAATTTTAGTTACATGGAGGCAGCTTTCATGGTGGAGGGAGGGAATATACACCTTATCCAAAGAAAATGGTTGACAGGAGCTCAGAGACATAAAATAAATAGTCACTTCTCTGGTGATTTAGGAAAGCCAAAAAGTATTGGCCCTTTAGTAGATTTCAAATGCATTATCCTTATCTTTGGTTTGGAAGTCCTGAATCTAATCTCTATTTTACAACTACTCAAAACTAGTCCCCTTATTTTAGCCACTTTTTTCTACCCTTGTGAATGTTTAATTTTTATTTCCAGTTTACACTGAGAGCAAGCAGCATTCACCAAGTTTGTTGAAAACTGAATTTAGATGATTCCTGTACCTGCCCTCCTCCACCCAAAAGTAGAATTTTCCCCTCATCACTACTGCCAGCAGCAGCCCATTTATTACTATCACATCTTCCTTCGCGATGGGTCTCACTATCAGTGTTGATCAACTTAACATGTAGCAGAAGTGGCATTATATTACACATTGTTTTACATTTCCAGATGAGGAATCCTAGAATCACAGGATTCCAAGAGGAAAAATGGACACCAGGAGATGGCATCTACCCCAACCTCCTGACTTCCAGAAAAGAAATGTTTAAACAAGGAATTATTTCCAAGCAAAATATTCCTTGGATGAGATGGATAGTGAACGGATAATGGACATCAACAGGAAGTTAAAAAGAAATGCCTCCTCTCTTTTCACAGGGCCTCTAGTTAGTAGTAAAGGGCTGTTAGTGCTGGGGGAAAAAGATACCACAGGTAATTTTTCAAACCTAGCAATAATCTTCCTATTGTAGAGAGATGAGCGGGGAGCCTGATTATTTCTCAAAGAATGTCATTTTCCCAAGAATTGACATTTCCAGCCTCTTGAAGAACACCAACCACTGTTATCACAGGTCTGACTTGAGCAATCAGTCAGCGGTATGAAACATCAAACTGGAATATATACTTTCAAAGAGGATAATTTTAGCAAAATTCACTCTGAACTGAAGCAGATTTGTCAGCCTTTTCCAACAAGGGTCATTGGCTGCTTTTTTTTTAGTGTTGACAATCCCTCTCTGTACTCACCCTATTCTCCTCCCCAGCATAGGAAATGAGGGGTGGTGGCCATGGGTTTATGAGATTTGATAAGGCTGGACTTGGTTCATTCACAAGAAGGTGGATCCATGCCAAGGATGGTGCTCATTGGAAAGATGCCAGGAGAGAGTTGTCTTAGTCACTTTCTTGCTGCTGGACAACATACCCAACACTCATAACTTCACGGAGGAAACTTTGTTTTCACTGATGTTCTCAGTCCACTGTTGGCTGACTCCAAGGCAGGAAGGGCATAGTGGAAAGACCTGGCTGGAAGAAAGCTGCTCATGTCATGGTGGCCAGGAAACAGAGACAAAAAGGCAGAGCTGGGGAGGAAGACATGCCCTTCTGGGTCATGGTGTCAGTGACCCCCCCAACCAAGCCCCACCTCCTAACAGCAAGTCAGCTACAGCTCTTCCATGATCCAATGGGCTTCCAAAAGCCCAGCCTCTGAGTGCATGAGAGTTTTGGGAGTCAGTCTTGTTCTAAGCCATAACAATTGTGGTGGTTTCACAACCCCAGATGTGGAGTCTAAATGTCTCCCTATGTGCACAGTGGAATTTTTCTTCCACAGATAAAGTATGCAAGTTTATTGGAATGTGAACCAAGAGTTTATAAGCATTGTATGATGCTTGAGTTTTTACTATAACTAATCTATGCACTTATATATTGTATTCCCAAGGATGTATTGTCTCTTGGGCAAGAGGCTACTGAAAAATTTGACCTCATTCCTTCCAACCTTCCCTAGGCCCAAGCTGAACAAAGAATGGCATTCAGAATTAATGGAGCAAAACAAACTCTGTACTTAGTGATTTCTGCTGCTGCTGGTGGTGGGATGATGATGATGAAGATAGTACTGGTAATAGTGATGTTAATGACAAAGGTCATGGGGTTTGAAGGCAGAGTACTGTTTTAGGACCAGTTGATTTTAGAACTTCCACATACTCATTGTAATTTTGGATTTTCATATCCACTGTGAATCAGAGTCTAGTTAAAACATCAGGCTTGTTAGATAATTATGGTAGGTAATTACAGGAACCAATGAGTGGAAGCCATTTGGAACAAGTTGAGGGCAAGAAAGAGTGAGAAAAGAAAACTTTTACACAATGTTGACCACGTGTTGCTTGCTCCCCACCCCCACCCTGCTCCCTCCCTCCCTATCTCTCCATTTAGTCATTGTCTCAAGTCATCATTTCCATTTTACATATAGGAAGCATGGAACAGAGTAGCTGCAACTTGAACTGATTGTTAGTGTTCAGGCCATGCATTTGTGGGGAGACTGACTGAGTGCCTGTGCCAGGGCTGGGCCTTGAAAGACCCATGTGTATCAGGACTATCATGTGTCCTTCTCCTAGTGAGTGATTTGGGTGACCCAGATCTAAGCCACTCATGGCATTGCCCTTGGCACAGGAATGAGCGTATTGCCAATATATGCAGAAAGACACAAAGCGAAGGGTGTTTAAAGATTCTCAGAAAGAAACATCTTTGTTTTTCTTCAATAGTCCAGCATGTTGATGTGAACCAGTGCATCCTTTAGTTGCTTGAGGTCAGGAAACATAGCAAAGAAGCTGCTACTGAAGGCAGAAAAAAGGGATCTTAAGATGTACAGTCTTTCATGATACTATTTAGGCTCTTGATTAAATAACCTGAAACTCATTGTATCGCTGTAATTTCTGTTATATGAATCCAATACTCCTGTACAGTTTAAGCCAAAGGTCATAAAACTTCAATGATAAAACTAAGAATCTGTATGGCTTGTGTATCCTGATCCATTTCTTGAAGATGAGGGAATGTATTATGGTGGACTTTTGCTCTATGATGAGGGGATACAAGGTTGAAAGTCTGGAGCACACCAGAGGATGCTGGTTAAGTGATGAATCTGGTTGTTTCAGGAACAGTTTACCATATCACATGCATGCCAGGGGAGAGTTTTTGGTGCTGCTGCTTCTAACCCAGCCTTTGTTTCCTCAACCTACAAAATAAGTGAGAAGGATGGTGGCCAGGGAGATTCTTGGCTTCTAAGAAAAACAGTAGCCTTCTGTGCGTGCTCACAGGAAGCAACCCTGGCTGTCCTCCTGGCCGTCCCCCTGGCCAAAGGCAGAAGGAAATCTAGAGTGAGTCAAGCAAGCAGCATGGTGGAATGGAGCTCATGGTGGCTGGCAGAGTCTAATCCTCTTCTCTTCTCTCTTGAGTCACTTTCTGAGGGAGTTCTTGGCTGAGACATAAGTTTATATCTGAACCTCAGAGCTCCATTTTTACCCTTTAACCTGATGTCCAACTGCTGCACAGCACCTTGTCTCAGATTCCTTAAAGCACCTTGAACTTGTCATGTCCTCAAGCCAAGATTCTAGAACAAGCCACTGACAGCCAAGGTGGAAAGTATCTCCTAGGATGAGCTACCAGGGTAAACTTTCAGACCCTTTGACACTCTTCTTCCCCTTTTCTCTGCCATTAACCTTGCTATTATCATACTTTGATGACATGTATTAACAGAAAGTTTTACTGATATAATTAACTTTGTATTTGTCCTTTTTCTTTTGACTTCCTGTGATCTTCAACCTTTTAAGTGAAACTCCTTTGATGTGTTTTTCTCAGACCATGGTTATTGCTCTAAATATGCCAAAAACATAATAGTGATTCTTTTGAAAACTTCACAAGGTAGTTTTTTTTTTTTTTTTTTTTTATAATCAGGTTCATTTTGGCTCTTAAATTTTCCTCATATAATTCATCTCACACTTCAGGGTCATAATTAGTGAACCTTGACCTCACTTCCACAGTGTCGCTGCTGGCATCATGACATCCCTACTGGCAATGCTTTCCTTTTAGAAATGGAGCAAGTATTGGAGATCTTGTCAGTTTGTTCTTTTCAGAGATTCATCAGCTTATTTTTCAGCAATTTTAAAAACTGTTCTTAAGGAACCTTCCCATATAGGGGGGAGGCAAAAATGTGTCATTTCTGTTGTGATGTATATTCAGAGCAGGGATGAGAGAAGTAGAAAAAGTGGTCTGGGATTTGTCTCTGACCTTACCAGGTACCATAAATGTACAACTTCTGCTCTAGAAGTTCAACAGAGCAGTTTTAAATTTAAACTCATTAGCTTATGTTGTCATGGGCAATCACATAGCCCTTCATCTGTTCTTAGATAACTATGGGAAAATTTATGCTATTGCAAATACTTTCAGATGCACCTAGGTAGAACAGTCTATAATGAGGCTAAAAAAAGCCATGTAGATCTCTAGAAGAGACTATTTGGTATTGTGGATGTGTTTTCATTGCCTACGTTTGATAATGTAAGTTCCTGACTTGAGGGACTGTTACAGGAACTAATAACCATTTTGTTCCTGTTTCCAGTAATTGCCTGTGTTGCAGTTGGCTGATGTATCTTACTCAGAGCCATTAATGCTACCGTGTAGCCCTTGGCTTGTTAGGTGGTAGGCAAGTCGTCCTTCTACAAGGGGAACAGGACCGGTGAACCTCCAAATCACTAATGGTGATGTAAGAATCTTTTAGATAAATGTCCTAAGCTTACCTTTGTCTTCCCTTGGCCTGAAAGGGAGCTGAGGTAGAGAAAAGCTGCTTTGAAAGCCAGGAACACACCTGTCCCTGTCCCTTAGGCTGTGGTATTGCTGGGTGCTTCTTGCCATTTACATTTACACTGAGGCTGTGGGGTTCTCTTATTGACAGTGAACAATTCTAGAGAACACTAATGTCAGGTAAAGCCACTAAGTTGAGACAAAACCCTGATCACTTCATAATCCTGTGTGGATATCAACAAAAATGTAAATTTTGTGCCCAACACAAGAATGAACAAACATTACCTCCTGAATACTATAAGTCTGTGTTGTCTTTACTGATTCTGATAGGGCAGGAGAGGCTCCATTTTCTGTTTTTAACTCCATATTAAGAGAAGTCAGTTAAATTCACTTATGCTGTAGTTGACCCACTTTTCACCCCTTTGCCTTGGTTAGTTACCAACCCATTTAAAGGAAAGAAGTCATAAAATGGGAACAAAACAAATAGGACAAATTGGGAAGTAGGCTAATAGCCAAACTGCAACGGTCATCTGGAATTCGGCTGTGCCGTAGCTCCTGAGAAAGATAAACTTTGTGATAATTGTGTGAAATTCTTGTAAGTTCCCAAAATGAGGTAATGTTACTGTGGAAGCCTAAAAATGTACTTAAGCTCAAGGTGAGACCTTTCAGCTTGGACATCTCTGGCTCCTGGTTAGAGACTCTCCGTCAGCCGGCTTAACAAAGCTTTGTTCATTTCTGCTCTCCTGATCTCTTGTGAATGCCGTTCTCGTTGAACTCGCTTGCTGTGTCAATTCCAATTTTAGTTTCACTCCATTCTCATGCTCTTCTAGGTAAGAATTATGAAAGTACCCAACATAGAATTATCTCTACTTCCCAACAGCAACCAAAGCACAACAAACTTTCATTTCCTTGAAGTGTCTCCAAACATATAGCTGAAGCCCCAATTCTATATGTCCCTTAGAAAACCCTCTCACTGAGACACTCTGTGATTTCCCTTTGTGAGCATTTTCCTTTGTTGCAACAAGACAGTGTAGCCAACTGTATTCATCTACAGGAGTACCCCTGTTGGTCTCTGGCTGAAGGGCACCTACATTCACTTGAATTATGTCACATCTCAGTGGTTACCGTCATCCTATCCATCTCATTAAAAGTACAGGGGTCAAGAACATCTTTACATCTTCCTTTCAGCCTCATACCTCATGATTTTACTGCAAAATAGCTCTCAGCACCATTTCCTTTTCTATCTTCACAATAGCCTATGTGGTCCAAGCTCTGAGCATCCCTCATCGTGTCTGCTGCAATAATCTCTGAACTGGACTTCCTACAACCACTTGACTTTCTCAAATCTGTTTTCTACATGGCAGGAATAGTGCTTACTCCTTTCTAATCAGAAAAAACTATATCTCTGTTGAAAGCACTTTAACGCTTCCTGATGGTCTTTAAAGAAAGACATAGTTACTTAATATGGGTCACAGTGCCCTGAAGTCTTGCCAATTCTTTAGTCTCACCTCATGGTACTACTCATCTCTTTCTGTTCCATGCTTCAGGCTACCACAGGGTCTTTGCCCATGTCCTGTGTCTAGAATTTCACTCCTCTCTTCTCTTTAGTAAATAACTATTCACCTTTCAAATCAATTAAACTGTATCTTGGGATAGCCTCCTTTGGACTGAGTAAGTCAGTTTATCTTATTTATATTTCATAGCATCATACAAGTGTCTTTACAAGGCATACTAAAAAATACAGTGAATGCTGCTGCTCAGTGCCATCCAATAGAAAGGCAGACTTATATAAAAACATGGCAGTGTGTCCTTATCTGCCTTATTCATCAGATCCGGTACTGTGTAACTTTTGGCTCTTCCCCAATGTCAAAACGACCATGAAAGGTAAACGTTTTGAATCAGTTCAGGTGCTCTAGACAGCCACAAGAGTGTAACTAATGACATGGAAAAGGACATCCAGAACTGCTTCGGAAAGTGTTGAGAATGATAAGATAAAATGTGTTTGAATGAAGATAAGTATTATGAAGTGGATCAATGGCAATGTATGTTTTGTTATAGTAAGTCTTTTAAATTAAGCATCCACTGTATTTTTCAATCACATGTCATATATTTCTTTAGTAGTTTCTGAATTTGTATTAGCACACTTTCTAAATTTGTATTAGTGTGATTCCTTGTATTTTTCTCCTTCTTTTAAAATAATTTATAATGAAGCACTTCTTAGATTAACATTTATCTCCTCACTAAAGCTCCTTGTATGTCGTAGGTGCTTAATAAATATTTGTGGAATGATTGACTCTCCCTGTCATGTTTCTGGAGAATTGTCTTATTTTGATCATGTAATTTAACTTGGTTAACTGTATGCATCTTCTAAGGATGCCATAACAAAATGGCACTGACAGGGGAATCAAAGAATTGAATTATATTTTATCCCAGTTTTAGAGTCTAGGAACTCATGGTCAAAGTACCATCAGGGTTGGTTTCTGATGAGGTTTCTCTTCTTGACTTGTAGATCTTGCAGATGGTAGTATCTTACTGTGTCCTCATCACCTGGGGAGATGTTTTAAGGGCAGAATGGAACAGTCAAGGTGTAGGCCCCTGAGATACAAAATGTTAACCCGTGAAAAGGAGTAGGAGCTCAATCTCAGATGAAGAAGCATTGTGGTTAATGATCTCTCAGTATAGAAAATGTTTATAGATAAGATAGCCCATACTGGATTGTAGGATGGAATAGTTTAGTTCAACATTAAAAGCATTTTTCTCTAAAGGTAGAGTCAAGGTATTTAATAATGAGCTATGCCTCTTGGAATTGTTCGTTCCATTCCTGGATGGCTCCTGTAGGACATTCTGTAAAACAGGAAGCTGGATCCAGTACCTTCCAAGTCCTCTTCCAACTTTAAGGTTTGTTTCTTGTGCTGTATTAGGTGTTTCCTTTATCTCATTAGGAATGGGTCTTGAATTACTCTTCTCTGGATGTGTATAGTAAAGGTCAGCAAACTTCTGACAAGGACCACATAGTAAATAAACATTTTAAGTTTTGCAAGCTATGTGGTCTTTTTTGCAGCTATTTAACTCTGTCACCACAGCACAGAAGCAGTCTTAGACACTACATAAACAACATGAGTGTGGCTGAATTCCAATAAAACTGTATTTACGGAAGCAGTTATTCAAAATTTGTAGGATTTTTCATGTGTCACAAAACAGTATTTTTCCTGTGGCTTTTTTCAGTCTTTTAAATATGTAGAAAACCATTATTCAGTGGTGAGCCTACAAAAATGGGCAGGGGGCTCTATTTAGTCTAAGAGCTACAGTTTATCAGTCTCTGATGGATGCTATCAACTTAGATCTTGAAATACCATTAACTTCCTGGCCATCCTTGGACCACCAAACTACATTGATTTTCAGGCCTGGCTGGAAAAACCCCCTCTTCTCTAATTTGACTTACTGGCTAGACAGGACATTTACTTTATTGTTTCCATAAGTTTCATTTTATTGCTGGCTGTGAAAAAATTACTTATCCATTTTCCAGGTTACAGCAGCTGATGCTAAGGCACTTTAGCCAAGTCTAGCCTTTTCCATGTTCCTTTTGCTTCTGGCCAGCCTTAATCCTGGCCAATTCTCTCAGTCCCTTAGCTTCTGCCAATGGCAAGCCCCCAACCTGTAAAGTAGCCTCTTCCAATAAGTACTTCCAATCTCTACATTTTAAAAATACCCCAGTGCCATATTTAGATTCAATTACAAAGCACATGCATGCATGTAAAAGAGAAGGGTAAAAAAATGATAGATGTTCCAGCTGCAGTTCTTAGGTCACTTAGCCAGGAATGACTCCATCTTATGTAAAGATTGTAGTAAATAACAGTATCACATTTTCCCAAAGACCCTCAAATTAGAGCATACAAGAGCTTCTTCAAGTGCCTGGGCAGACATAACTTTGTCATGGGTCTTCTTGGCACTGGCAAATCATTTGGTGATCAGGTCAAGAAAGGCATAGAAATGTAAGCTCTGTAGGTCTCCTTGTCTACTGAATGGTTAGTCTTGCATTAAAGCCTTCCTCTCCCTTAGAGGAGTATGACAGTAGATATGACAATGATTATGGGAATATCATAGCAGCCCAGAAATGACCACTTATGGCTTATAATATGTGCTTTGCCATGGGAAAAAAAAACAGAGCTGCCTGGGGCCAAAGTAAGATGAAATAACTGGGGTATTGTGTTTAAATGTCATGGTTTTAGTTTGGGGGCTATTCTGAGAAAAAAAAATTCAATCTCATTTATTGATTAATATTTACTGATCATTTCTTATGTTTAGTGTCTTACAAAAACTACCAATCAGATGGCTATATGTCCACATCCTGATTTTAAAAGTGCCAATTTGGGTTACGCATGTGTGTGACAAACTCAGCTAGTCCAACTGTGGCATTCATCTGGGCCCCTTTTACGCCCGAGCAAGACTTTTCCTACAACAGTGCTTTAATCATGTCCTTACTTCACCCATAACTTCTGCACTTTCCCTTCCTTAGCATGTCTTCCTGGCTAGGCTGGCATACAGTGAACTTGGATGAAAAGCAGTGGAAGACAGATGTTATGTAAAGGAAGAGACTTGAAAGCCAAGAAAACTGTTTTCAATTTGTGGTAACAGATAGGTTTCTCCATAGAGAAGTTAGTAAATGTAAGTAGCATTACAGAAAGATCTGAGTGTGTATAAAATGGGTTGGGAGGAAGAAGCCGGGTGTTGGCATATCAAGTAGGCAATGATGTTAGTGTCATGCTTGCTACCTCTCATAGCACCATGCAGGCCATGCTTTCAGGGAGGATCAACCCAGTTAGGTGTTGTCTGGCTGGGGGTGAAGGAGGTGTATCTGTATCCTCTACTACATCTCTGACAATGACTGAGAACAAGGCAGAACCTTGGGGGAGAAGCTTAACTTATAGCTCACTCAGCCCTCCTGGGAAGAGTCTGGAATTACTTAGCAATCAGGGAAATGTGGCCAACGTGGCAGATGGGTAGGAGCAACCCTTCTGCTTGGCCTGAGGTTGAAAATGAGGTAGGCTGCCATCATGCTGAGCAGGGATGAGGAAAGCAGAAACCCCCAGGAAGGATGCTGCGAAGGCTGGCGAGGTACATGTCAAACAGGACTAACACAGTTCCAGGGGCCTGAGCCAGGAAGAGGAAGTGATAAGTAGATACAAGGTTCCCTGCAGAATCCTGGCAGGTTGCAGAGTATTATCACGAAATTTCCTTTTCTTTCTGCAGAGGGGAATTTTTTACTTGCTCAGTCCAGATATTTTAAAAGCTGCTTCCTTTGAAGGTATCATCAAAATTAAGTTACCAAATGACAGCAACTCTGCAACACTCTTTTGACAAGATAAATAGATCACAAAACTATTTCCAGATTCCTAGGAGATAACGTGGAGAACTGGGACTCAGCAGACCTGGCTGTAGTCCAGCTCATTGCCCCAAGTTCACATGGCCTCGGGCAAACCATTGCACTGGCTGGACTTGAGTTTCCTGATGTGTGAAAGAAGGGAGGGCCAACTAAATCATCTCTAAAATTTTTCTCATATTGCAATTCAAAACATTGTGATTATATGTGTGTGTTTTAAAGAAATTGCCAAATTTAAAATGATAGGATTATCCAAATCACTGTTTGTGGGAACAAAAATTAGCACAACTCATTTGGAAAGCAATTTGGCAATCTATGTCAGGATTCTTGAAAATGTTCATAGCCATCGACTCTATAATTTCTCTCCCAGAGAACTACTGCAAAAAGTATTCTGAAATTCAGAAAGAAAAAAAGGTGCTCTCTATCTTATTATTTTTAAAAGTGAAAAACTGAGAGAGAGTGTTTAACTGATGGTCTATATGATGGATTATTTTTAGTGATTAAAAATAATTATCAAAGCATATAAAATGATGATTTTAAGTTATTAAACAATAAAAAGAAAAATTATTGAAGTAAACAGAAAGATGTTTGTTACAATATTTAATTTAGAAAGAACAGGATCCCAAGTTATATAAAGAATATTATTTCAATTATGTAAAAAGACATAAACAGGCTGGAAGAAAATATTAAATTTAGATGTTTCAGGATTATTGATTTAATTTCTTTTCTCTTTGTTCTTTTCTAATATTCTATAATAAGCTTGTGTTACTTTCATTAATATAAAAACTGAAATAACTCAAGTTTATGGTTATTAGTGGATCATATATATTAAGAAGCTGTCAGAAAAATGGAAATAACTGCAATTATAGAACTTCATTTGTTGTATGAAATGAAATTATATAGAATATAGCTCATCAGTTGATGAATTTCTAGAGAGGCCCCTGTGTTCATAGTTAAAAGCTCTAGATTCAAATTGTGGTTCTTACATATCCTGGCTATAGGTCTTAAATACCTTAGTCCCATCTCTGAATCTTGGGAGCATTATCTGTAAAATAGGAACTCAGCAAACATTTAGAGCATACCTACCTTGTGCTAGGTACTTTTGATCTATACAACAGGGATACTAAGTCAAACAAAGTGTAATTCATACTAATGAAAGATTCATACCATATTGGTTCTCTTCCCTGAGTCTCTCAACTTGAACGATATGTAGAAGTCAGTAAAATGAGGTTGCTATAGCTAGAGCAGGTAGCAAACTCACTATGAAGCACATCTTGAAGTGTTTTATGCAGGAAAGTAACCTGGCAACAAAGCATAAGAGAAGGACCACCAACTTGGTGTCAGGGCTGTGTTCAAATGCTGACTCTGCCTCTTACTGCCTGTGTGATTATGGGGAAGTTGCTCGACCTCTGTCTCAATTTTTTCACCTTCACGTGGAGACTTTGTTACTTATTTCTCAGGAGTATTGTGTTTAGAAACAGCTTTTGTAAAGTGTGTGACAAAGTTGTAATTCATTTCACAAAAAGTATCTATTAAATGCCCAGTATGGACAAAATGTGCTCATGAACCAGACAGACACCTTCCCTTGCTGTTTTATCTAGAAATATACAGTGTGATTATTGAAAAGAAGTCTCGTCTCTTCTTTTCTTTTCTTTTCTTTTCTTTTCTTTTCTTTTCTTTTCTTTTCTTTTCTTTCCTTTTCTTTTCTTTTTTCTTTCTTTCTTTCTTTCTTTCTTTCTTTCTTTCTTTCTTTCTTTCTTTCTTTCTTTCTTTCTTTCTTTC
>NW_004955402.1:36501924-36572792 GCF_000276665.1 Chinchilla lanigera
TTCCTTCCTTCCTTCCTTCCTTCCTTCTTTCTTTCTTTCTTTCTCTCCCTTTCTCTTTCTTTCCTTTCTTCTTTCTTCAGTACTAAGGATTAAACATAGGACATTCATACTGAGCTAGTCCTCAACTCTTTTTATTTTTTTATTTTGAGACGGTTTTGCTAAGTTGTTGAGTTGTTCAGGCTGTGCTTAAACCTGCGATCCTCTTGCATCAGTCTCCCAGAGCCCTAAGATTACAGATGTATGCCATGCCCTGCTAAGTCTCACTATTTTCTTTCTACCACGTCATCCCGTCTGTTTTCATTACTGTCATGATTTTCAATCCACAGATATGTGAGATGGGGGAAAGATTACAGGTTGCTGAGACGTGGTTTTCTCATGTACCCTGTTATGCATCTATCTCTTTTCTGCCCCACTGAGTCCCATCTATGGAGAACAGGTTTGTGCCCATGGGCCAGGACAGGAAGCATGGGATCTGCAAGGGCCTCAGGAAGTGAGATGCTTCCAAACCCCTTCTAGCCAAGGACTGATGTCACCCTGCCCAGAACGGAAGCGATAGAGAAAGAGAAAAGCACCAAACAGCAGACTCCTTCCAGAGAGTTCCTTAGAGACACAGAGAATAATTATGGCAAATGTTTCAACAGCCGCAGGAGGAGGTGAACGGGGAGGAGTGTGGGGTGGAGGGGAAAGCCTGGTTAATTATGGAACAGATGCCCAGCAGCACCTAGGGGTGAATGCATTAGGGGCGGGAAGCTGTCATCTCTGCCTCCCCTTCACATTTATTCATAGGCTCCTGTGGGCCCCCAGCTGGGGCTGGGATAGTGTGGCTTCTGCCTCTGTTGGAGAGATGTGCAAGTTCAAAGCATCCTCCTTATTTTCAAATAGGATCTCCCTCCCTCCTTCTCTCCCTTCCTTTTCCAAAGGGCTTCCTATTGTGACCTTTCACATCCCATTGTGCTTCTGCCTTCTGCAAACAACTTGCATTATTTGGCTTGAACTGCTTTGGGAAAGTGCCCTCCAGACCTCCAGGCAAACCGAGGAGGGGGGATTTCCAGGCCTTTGTGCTCTGGGCCTCCGCTTTACTCTGTGACCTGCCCGTGGCCAGGAGCCAAGTTCAGGCAGCAGGGCCCTCTTACAGACTGTGCCTCTGAGGGGAGGCTTCAAAGCCTGGCTCTGGAGACCTGGTGCTGTGCCTGCCTCGAGGCGGGAGATATGCAAACGAGGCAGCAGAGACACAAAGAGATGCTAGTCCTGCCTACGCTGCACTGCCTGTGCTACTCAGGTCTCCTGATAGTGTGCCTGGGCCGTGTGGTACAGAATGTGAAGAAGACTGGATTGCTCTGCACGCTCCTCTCCTCTCCTTCATTGCCCTTCCCCAGGTCCTTCCTTGCTGCATTTTCTCAGACTTCCCGATGGAGATAAAATCTGGAAACCAGGAGGAAAACGATGTGTATCTCACTCTTTCCTCTCAGCGTCTTTCAACTTGAACCACTTCTTTGAGGCCCAACTCGGCTCACCTTTGCTAAAAAATTCCAACTCCCTCAGCACCTCTTCTTTCTCTTCCTGCTGAATTCATTCCTCAGTGGGCACTTACTTTTCTGCTAAGGTTTTCTTGGGATTATCTCTTCTCTCTCTGAGTGGATGTTGAGTTTCTGGAAGAAACTGTCCACTTCAGGGCTACTCCAGGTTGCTCTTTCCACACATCCGACCCTGCTTTACATGTGCCCACCCTGTCGGTGACATTTATAAGGAGTCAGTGAAGTCAAATACCTTTAATTGTCAGGGATGTCTGTGAGCTGTAGCGTAAGTGTCAAAGAAAGTGGATGGGGAGCAAAGCAGCTACATATTCATAGTTCCCTAATTCAGTGATAATTTTTCCTATATGAATGAGATGATTGAATGCTATGAGTAATTTCAGCCAGAGTGCCCAGGTGAACTCATTGGAAATGAAACACTTAATGGGTCATTGGCTTTATCATTGTTATGCTGTCATTATTCTCCTAATTTCAAGATGTGGGTTGTCAATTAGATTCAGAAGCGACCTTTGGGGTCACCTAGTCCAAAGTCCTGCCTCAAGACAGCTCTTTGGTTAGCATAAAGCTAAGACAAAACACTAAATCCACTCTTATGGCAGAAACATAAGAAGAATGTGAAGTTGGTGAGAGCCGTTTGCCATGTTGCAGAGGAAGTGGAGGGCCTGGAACAGTGGGATCTGTCTGCATTCGGAGGTCTATAACCTTCCACAAGACCCATTACAGCAGAGGTTGCAAATTGGCTCCTCAGAGTTTGACTCCCATGTGCTGGTGTTTGATTTGCCCTGAATATAAATAAAATGTATTAATTTTAAAATATGTCAATGTTAAAAATCAGGAGGGACCACCTAAACAAGTCAGAAGTTTTTTGTTTGTTTGTTTATTTGCTTGTGCTTTTTCTTTAAATAGTAGATGATCTGTAAACAAAGGTATTGCAATTGCCCTTGGAAATAATTAGTTTCCTTTACATTTGGGTGACCTCTCTGGTTACCATGGTCCTTACCACTCTCTACCTCTAAGGCCAGAGATCAGTGCAACTTACCCTTATGCTTATTTAAAAATATTCCCTTCCAACCCCTTCCCTTCTCTTTTCCTTCCTTTTTCCCTCCCTCTCCCTCCCTTTCTTCCTTCCCTCCCTTTCTTCTTTTATTTCTTTTTTCTGACAAAATTGGGATAACAAAAGGTAGACTGATATCCTTTATCCTTCAAAACTCTCCCTGCCCACGCTGTGCTTTCCCTCTGTAATGCTAATATTTATATCACTTCATTAAATGCCATCTTTCCCTTGGGAGTTTGAATTCCTAGCAGTCAGGAACTGTCTTCACAGTTCATATTCTTATACTGTTGGATTGATACTGCATTTCTTGTACTTTTCTTTTACTCACAGATGGCAAGGTACCTCATCAGCCAGAATGGACTGACCGAGACAAGATAAGTGATGCCTGAAAACTCCGTGCTATGAATGGGAGTCCCATCATTTGGTATCCTGTCTGTACTATCCAGGGGCCGAATGGGGAAAGACTGAATAGTCACAGCGTCACTTCCTCACTGCCTTCCTTCCAGAAGATGAGGGGTTACCCTCCCTTGTTTGAGCATGAGGATTGAGTAGAGAATGGGAGCTGACCATCAATCTATGTAATGTTAATCAATCAGCAATGTTCACACACCCATGATCTCAGGAAAAGCTTTCTCTGTCCTCTCAAATCCTGACAGTTATGCAATGAAAATCCTAAGTCTTTTCTGGCTCACTGAAATGCTATTACTACTTCACCCTTAGAATCATTGTGGTGTTGTCTCCTTCACTTGCTTATAAGCCCAAGAGTCAGAGTTTTACCCAGGCATAGCTCCCCAAGGGCACGTGGGAGCACTTGCTTCCTGGTCCTTTGTAGATTCTTGGGAGGATGTCATTCTTTTCTTGGCCCTGTTGTCCAACTGTGAGCCCTGAGGCATCTGTTTTTCTGAGGGACCTCAAGATGACCTAAGCAGGGAATTCAAGCAGTCAACTTTTAGGCTGTACATTGGAGCTCTGGTGTGTCAGCAGGTCACCCTCCTTTTTCGGAGGTTTAGGGAAACATTGTTCATGGGATGCTTATCTTGGAATCTATAATCCATGCCCTTCCTTGCCTGACTGAACATCTGATTCTTGCTCTTGCTCACTGTCTTCTGCCGTTGGGCTGTACTAACATTCTGGGCAGGGGTGATAGCAGGAGCAATTAAAACTCACTGCCTACCCATCCTCAGGCCCCTGGCTCCATCCTGGCACGTACCTGAGGCTACTGGGTTACTTGTCTACTCAGTATCTGCTCCATACCTGTCTGCTTCCTCTCTCACAACAGGGGATAATTCAAGCTGCGTGGTCCAATAGGAAAAACAAAGGGGACAGTGGCCTACTCCATTTGGGCTCTTTGTTCTGCTTTTTTTTTTCCTGTGGAGCTGGGGACCAACCCAGAACCTGAGATATGTTGGGCAAGTGCTCTGCACTGGGCTATACTCTTGCAACACTCTTTATTTATATATTTATTTATGTTGAAGTACTGGAGATTAAACCTTAGACATTTGTGCTGAAATGCATCCCTAGTCCTTTTTATTTTTTATACTGAGATAGGGTCTTCTTGAGTTGACCAGGTAGGACTTGAACATGTGATCCTCTTGCCTCAGCCACCCAAGTTCTTGCTGGAATTATAGATGTGAACCACTGCGTGCAGCTTTCCTTAAAAAAAAAAAAAAAAATGGAGCCCATAAAGGAAGGGCTTCTCTATGCCCTTCTTGAGCACAGCAACTATTCATTATTAGAATAAGTCAACAGTAAGGCCAAAGGTGTCCCAGTGTGCCTGTGGGTTGGAGGTGGGCTTGCAGGATGCCATGATGAGTATCTGAGAGGGCAAACATAGACTTAGGATACGGCACATTCATGACTGATGGTTCTACATATCTTCCTTTAAGACAATGGAGACCACGTTGGGAATAAAAGAAGGTATGCTCCTGAGTCCTTAACTTGTTACTGATAAGCATGATTTTTGTTTTCTTCTGAAACCACTTTTGTTAAAAAAAGCAAAACAGAACAAAACAAAGCAAAACAGTGTCTCTTTACTTGGGCTTATATGTGGCCTGTGGGTAACAAAAAACAGAAGGGAGTTTGACCTTCACATTGTATGTCTCCTTCATTATTTTAAAACTTTGAGTCAGATCCCTGCTCACCTGTCCATCTTGAAATGTTAGTCATTTAGGGAGTATCTATCTAAAAGCTGGAATTAAAAGGTTGATTGGCCCTAAATTCACATAACCTAGCTCATCCCCCTTCAAGACTGAGGACACTAACATAAGATATTTATAGAGACATTCAATTACCAGTGGGCACTTACAAATTTCCAGTCCTTGCCCTAAAGTTGCAATGGCAAACAGAAACACTGAAGTGGAACCCAGGATTTGGAGGAGGATTTGTTTACATCAATGGACACTGATCAAAATATCAGGCCCTGATCTCTGGTGGTCTAGGGCTTACATAGGATAAGGAAGCAGGAAGTACACAGGCAGAATGGCTCATCAATTGGGGATTGGTTCTTATAATATGCGTCATAGTGACCAGCCATTTCTAAGAAACAAAAGTAACAGGAACTATAACCGGGACTATTACCTGAGCAACTAACAGACTGAAATATACTGGCTGGGGTGGGGAGGGGTGGGGTATCTTCTGCTGCAAACCTATCATCTTCTTGTGTTGCAGCAGAGCTTCTGTAAAACTGAGGCTGGCCTAAGTAGAGGCACTCATCTCATGAAGACTGGGTTGCCCCCTTAAGCAAAACATACTTTTCCAGCCCTTCCTTGCAAAACCAGAACTGAAAGTAATGATCAGTCAGATTCTAGCCCACAAAACAAATCCATAAAAGCTGGTCATAACAGGCCAGTCTGATCTTTTCTGTCAGTGCTTTGTCTCCTTCAACTCTCCAAGTAAAAACCCTTCCTGCTTTAACTTTTTCTATTAGTCAGCCTTCTATTTATGGGACAAAATATCTGGCATAAACAACTTAGAGGAGAATGGTTTATCTTTTGTTTTTTTGTTTTTGTTTTTCTTCTGGTACCAGGAATCGAACTCATGACCTTGCACTTGCCAGGCAGATGCTGTACCACTGAGCTAAATCCCCAGCTCGAGAATGGTTTATTTTGACTCATCATATTAGACATTTAAGTTTATGATCTACTGGCTCTAAGGCAGAAACACTGTAAAAGAATATAGTAAAAAAGTGCTGTTCAACTCATGGTAATCTGGAAACAGAGAGAGTAGTGAGGCAGGAGATTAGAGTGTGGCTGATTGGCTGGACAAATAGGCATGCCAGGTTATGTGCAAAAAACCACTTCCAATCAGAACGTGCTATCTTCAGTTCTTCTCCTGGGAACTCAGGCCGGTTTTTGATAGAATGGCATAGACCTGATGTCAGCAAGAGGAGTGGAAGATACAAAAGATGGTTGCAACTGAGGCCTTGGCCTCTGTGTTCTCTTTTTCACAGTGGTCTACTCTCACCTTAGAAAGTGTACATCTTTTCCTAATTTTTTTTTTTTGAACATGACTCAAATTCAGGACCTCACACTTGCCAGGCAGGTGCCGTGGTGCTGAGCTATACCCCTAACCCCCTCCTACTTTTAATTGGTCCATACTTACTTAGTAGAGCATGCATTTTTCTTCTTTTCCTACCTATAGTAAATATACAACTTCACTACCTTTTGTGCTTGTTTTGTCCAGTTCTTTGTTCAGGACAAGAAGAACCTAGAAAGAATCTCCAAAAGGAGATCCCAGAACCCTAGAACCTGATAACAGCAGAGTGCAATGCTGAAAGCCTGAAAAAATGAAGCCATGGACCAGATAAAATCTCCAAGGTCATGCTCCTGCAACCCTCCAGAGACACCTGAAATGCACTTGATTAATCTCTTAAGCACCTCTCAAGTCAATCAGAGTGACAATAAAGATTAACCATCACATTTTCTAACTCTGCCTAAGAAACCAGCTTACATCTCACTGAAATATTCTAAAATTATTTTCTGTGACAGGATGCCTCAAGCCCAGGATGAGATGTGTTCCCCATCTCCTCTTTAGGGGGATCTCCTTGGGCCATACCTAGTGACACTTCCACCAGGAGCAGTGATTGTGCATTCAATTTTGACAATCTGAGCTGCCCGGCAAGTTCAATTTCTTGTACAGGAAGTTAGTAGAAATTCTACCGTGCTGAGTTGCAGGGAGGTGGTTCCTAGAATTTGAAGGTCATGTGGGGAATCACCTCTAATCTTTTCTGATATGGGATGTGCTCTCCACTCCTTCTCTTGGGCTCTGCTACCTCCACTAAGTCCTCCCTGGTCAGGAACTGCCTATTTCAACTTTGGCTTTATCAAACTGCATACAGACACAGTTAATATCTTATATTTGCCAAAACCTTTTGCAAAACCACTACTTTTGCTATCTCAAGCAGTTTTTGCTATGCACATCTTTTCACGAATGCCCCATTTCTCTGATGAGCTTCTCACCCTGCCCTTATCCTGTTCTTCATCTGTATAATTTGTTTCCTGTGCACTTTGAACCTTTGCCCTGGAAAACATGGCATAACACCACTTATTTCTGCTTAAACTGTTATTCAGGACATGTTTGAAATGTGCATTATTCTTGTATTATTCATAGGCATTTTTGGAATCAGTGTGCAAATCAGCTTTATTGGGCACCCTGGAGACTGCAGCAGAGTCATCTGCCCTTATAAATTGGATAGTATCATTTCCTGAAAAGCAGACTTGCTCTGTCTTCTGGGGGGAAAAATGACAGTTTCATGGAACTGCAGAGAACAGTCATGCCTTTGAAAGAGATCACATGGGCATTTCATTTACTGCTGAATGTACATACTTCAGAACACTTCACTCAGGGTTGATTCACTTGGTTTTGAGACCTTATTCAGACCCAGACCTTGGCCCTCAGAAGTCATGAGAGAGTTGTAGATTTCAAAAAAAAAATTACATACAAAAATCTTCAGTCATTTTTGCTTAGCAGGACTTCCCCTATTTAAGGACAGTTGTCATTAACAAAAGCAGTTGGTAGAGGGAACTGGGGCGGGCACGGTTGTGAAAGTAAGGTAAAGTGATTCTGATGCACTATGTCATTTTTCAGGTTCCCTTTGTGCCCTTGTGCCATACAGTGGACCTTGTGTCTTGGACATAGTGATTCTCACACTGGATGGGAGAAGTTTACGGTAATGCCTGTCTCTTTAGGAACATCTGAGGTTAGAAAGACTATGTGGATTCTCAAGGGGGATATTTATGTTCACAGAGAGTAAGGATTGTGGCTCCAGGGTCCAGAGCATTTGAAAGCACAGAGGCCTTCCTTGCACTTCTCTAAATCTGCACAGGTGACTTCAGCCTTTGTGTTGGCAGGCTCTGTGGCAAAGTAAACTATGGTCCTTGGTTCCATGATTTCTGCATGTTTCAACAGATAATGATGGTAAGTTAGGGATTTTGGAAAGCACTATTTTCTGAGACTTCTGTACAAGTATCTACTAGGCAAATTTCTTTACTCATAAGAAGGCCAGATTAAAATAGACTTTTCAATTTATTCCAGGAGTCCAAACTGGAAGTATAAAATTAGCTACTTACACTGTAGATTTGTAATCATAGAGTTTATGTACCTCTGCTGTGGGTCCTAGCTTGGTTCTATCTACAGAAGTTATCAAGTGGAAAATTTCAAAGGAAGGGCCTTTGTCAGAGGGTGGTGCTGAATGGCTCTCTAAAAGATTTAAGGGCCAAATATATTGCTCTTTAAGACCTCTTATGGCCAGAACTTAAGAAGCCACAAATTTTGGTTTATTAATTTAATTGGGGGTTTGTGAACGTTCACTCTGTTCCAGAGCTGAGCTAGGCACAGGGGATAAACAGATGGAAGACAAATTCCTTAGTACATATATGTGCATGAGTGTGTGTTTGTATGTATATGTGAACATAGGCATACATAATTTGAGATCACTAGTTCCAAAATATAATTCAGTGGGATATGGGGTAGGCTGGAGGGAAGACAAGAGTGTCGGAGAAGAAGGAGGAGGAGGAGGATAAAATTGCTGGGTATAACACTAATGGGGAATGGATGGAGAGATAAGCCAAAGACCTGGATGTTCTAATTGGGCCCTCATACATGATGAAGTAGGGAGCGATAACAGCTTGATCAAAGCAGAAGAAGCTCTTTGGTAAAGGAACAGAAGCAAGAGGGACAGAGTCATTCAGGGAGCCTGGAAGTAGTTGTATAGCTGGGAGGTCTTGTGCTTTCAGGGATTCTGTGAAATGAAAATGTTGGAGAAGAAAACGGAATTTGAATTAGAGGTGCTAAGAGGTTGGGATCTCATCCTCTAAGTGAAGGGGACATTGCTGAAATTTCATTAGGATTGTGCATGTTTAAGAGGTTTTTGGAAATAGTGGAGGCTGGAATAGAAGAGAATGCAGCTAGGGAAGTCAGTTGCATACTATGGCTATAGTCCAGGTGGAAAAATTTCCTCAGAGACAGGGTGGGGTGGAGAGAAAGGATGGGCCAGTCACTGGGGAGGGAGAAGTGGCAGAATGGTTCTTGAGGTGTTGAGGGGAGACAAGGTGGCTCTCAAGCTTCCAGTGTGGGTCACTGAATGACTCTCCAGAGACAAGCACCTGAGGAGACTTCCACAGAGGAAAAGAGACCTAAGTTGAAAGAATATGTATC
Source organism: Chinchilla lanigera (assembly GCF_000276665.1). Taxonomy (NCBI): domain Eukaryota; kingdom Metazoa; phylum Chordata; class Mammalia; order Rodentia; family Chinchillidae; genus Chinchilla; species Chinchilla lanigera. Next base: position 36,511,165 of record NW_004955402.1, read on the forward strand.
ACCCTGAGTGTTATTTAAGATGTATTTTGCTTGTGTTAAGAAGAGAGGAACCTTAAAAATATAAACCAAACAGCCCCTAACTGTGAATGAAAATCCTAGATTTCATGGAGCAGCCTTTTTCAATCTTGTCTCTATCCATGAGGAACAAGGCCAGTGATACTTAGGATAGTGACTTTGAAGCCTTAGGAAATCATACTCAAGGCTGAAATATTCAATGATATCCATTAAAGCAAGAAAGTGAATTTAGACATTTAAATTTGAATTTATTACAACTCTGGACAGTGCACACTTGGCAACAATTTGAGGCAGTTTATAGAGTTAGACTATTCAAGATTACAATTTCTTGGCAGAAGAGGAGATACTTTTCAGTCATTGGACTTGAGCAAACACCACCACTTAATGATAAAACACCAAGACACAGAAGTCTTGTGTTCTTTCTACTAAGACATAAATATTCAACCAATTCTTTTTGAGGAATATAAAGTATGTAATTTTATCACTTGTAAAATCTGTAGTAAAATTTAAACAAGATCCATAAATACTTACTGCCATCCAGGTAATACCAGTCTTGATATCACCCAGACTAAAACTGGGACTTTTTGTCACCCATATTAGAAGCTTGAGAACCATCACTTGAAGTCCTTAAGAACCTCTTCCTTCCATTCCAAGGCCAGTGCTCCATCACGTGGTGCCCACGTCACTGCAGTGGAATCCTGATGGCCTTTCCCCCCACTCAGTCTCCATGTCTCTGACTCATCCTGTGCGTGCTCTGGTTTGTTCATCAATACATGGATGACACTCTAATTTATGTTTCCTGCCCTCACCTCTTCCTTGATTCTACTCACCATGTGCATGAGGGATGCCTGAGAAGCATCTTCAGCCCAACACATCGAAAGTCAACTACTGCTTTGACACCTCACTTGCTTTTCTTGCCATCTGCTCTTCCTAGAGAGTAGCAATTCCATTCTCTCAGTTGCTTATTTTAACAAGTTCTGTTTGCTCTATCTTCAAAATATATTCAGATTCTGACCACCTGTCACCACCTTCCACCACCTCCATCCTCCCCGCTGCACAGCCACCATGATTTATCACCTGTGTTGAAGTAACAACCATCTACTTGATTCTTTGCGTCTGCCCTGGGCCCTGCAGGATGTGACCCTATTAGTATGTGCAATACATTGTGAGCGTCTTCTGCTCAGAGTCCTCCCACAACTCCTTTACCCTCAGAGTAGATCTAAAGTCCTCCCAGTGGCCTAGTGGTCCTCTTCATCTGGGCTCTGGCTTTCTCCAGCCTTGGCTTCCCACTAGTCAGCCTGCACTCATAGTTCCATATTGGCTGCCTATCTGTCTTATATCCCTGATTCGACCATCCTCTCACAGCAGTCCCCTGCCAAGTTTTCCATTCTTGGCCCAAGTTGCTGGGTCCTTTCCACCTGCCCAAAGCTTCCTTGTACTTTAAACCTCACCTCAAGCTCACTTCTCCATGAGTCTCCCTTGAGATTCCAGTAATCTTCCTGTTGTCCAAACCTCAGTGTTATTTTTAACCATTGTGTTCCTCACTTGAGGAAAATGGCCTGGGTTTTTTTTTTTTTGCTTGAGTGATACAGCTGACTTAGTGGTAGCCAACCACTAGGATGATAACTTCCCTGAGGCCAAAGGCCATGCTTTTCATTTATTTCTCTCAGAGACCCTCAAAATGGGTACTTATAAATAAATCCATTTTGTAGTCTCTAGTTTGCAGGTGCAGGGAAATGGACAAGGATGACTCTTAGAATAACTCTGATGATCATATATGCAGCAGTTGGGGAAGGGGTTGTACACTGATATGCACAAAGGCCTGGATGAATCTCATATGCTTTGTAGCAAGAAACTATATGCTAAAGAAGGCATAGTGTATGAATCCACTTATATGCCATTTTGGAAAAGGCAAGATTACAGGGATGCAGCATGATGAGCCGTGGCTGACAGGGGCTGAGAGTGAGGAAGTGTCTGACTCCAAAGGCATGATGGGAAGGAGTCTTTGGGGGAAGGATGGAACTCTTTGTTCAGTGAGGTTGTAGTGGTGGACCTAAGACTCTATGTGCTGGCTAACATTTATAGAACTGTGTACCAGGAACAGTAAATTTTACTGTTTCTTAAATAAATTTAGAAAATACATGAAAATAATATTTCTAACACATTGAAGTGTTTAATAAATGTTTGTATTTCCAAGAAGGAAAAGTAATCATATATACACATATTTATCTTATTTATTTATGGAGTATTATCTGAACAAAGTATAAGATTTCTTTGCAAGAAGTCTTTATGGTTTTTGAAATGTCTGATTGCATTCATGTAGGGGTAACATATTGTCTCTTTAAAATAATACAAGGAAAAATTGTGAAAACAATGAACCTAAGTGCTAATTACTTTAAATAATTCAAAATCAGATGACGTGTTTTATTTTTGAAAAAATGTTCTGATGTTCAAAGAAATAATTTCCATTGTTATGCACGTGCAAAAAAGTCTGGAAGCACGTACATAACACAAGACTAATAGCTACTTTCCTTCTTTTCAGAGTTAGCAATTGTAAGGGGAATTAATACAGAGTCCTACTTGTGCTACATGCTGTTGTATCCATTAGTTCTTATAAGAATTCTATGAGGAAAGCGGTACTACCGTGTTTTACACAGGGAAGTTATGAGACCTAGAGAGGTGAAGTGATTTGCAGGTGGCAGGGCTGGCTGATGCCTGGGCTGAGATGCACTCAGGGCCTGTCTGGCACAAGCGATGACTCCCCTTGCACAGGCAGTCCCGGCTGTGCACGTGGAAGGGAGCCAGCACCTTGGTCCACACAGGGAAGGATCCAGCCTGGGATGTCTATCCTGATTTTGCAGAGGACCTTTGTTCAGCCACAGACCCAGAACCCTGAGGCTCCTGCCCTGTCATCAGCCTCAGTTTTGTTATTATGGCAAGGAAAATTGGTCCCTTTACAAAGTCACTGAGTTGAGGCTGGGATCTAAGTCACATCTTCCTCAGCTGCAGTGGCAGCACAAAAACAAACAGCCTCCTAGGGGGCCGTTCTGTCAGGAAGATAAATGCTGTCTCATTGATTCCCTCACCGAGGAGCTTGTCCAGAACGGCAGCTGCTAGACTGAAGCATTTTGAAGATTGAACCCAGGAGTCCGGTTCCAGCCTTTCTTGCAGTCTTGCCTAGCAATTCCAACTCTCACAGCACAGTTAAGTCCCTGTCACGGACTAGGTTAATGTAGAATGGAAGAATGACACAGTATTTCCAGGGAGATCCTCAGCAGGCTGCCAGACATGGGAAGATCGTAGCAGACTCTTCTTGCCATAGCATCGACAGCTGCCCACCCCGGGGTTTACACAGGTTGACATGAATGTCAGGAAAAGAGGGACACTGAGCGCCATTGAGACAGAAAAAGGGATGGTATAAAATTCACCTCTTGCAAGAGAGGGTAAGAGGAGGAGTCCCTCAGGATTTTATGTATGAATGAATGAATGTATATGTACATACATGTATGCACACCAGAGTTTTTGTTTTTGTTGTACAAGCTAACGTCATCACCCCTTTCCTCTACAGTCCCCCTGTCTCATTTTCCTGAGTTGCCCACTGCTCACATCGAGTTCTGAGGGTGGGGACTCAAACAGTTACCCCAGTTCTCCACACAAGGACAAGGAACAATCACTTTTATGAGGTTGTACTTTGGGCATTGAAGAAGATCATGTCCATTTGAGTCTTGTCCACTCAGCATTAACCTGGTCTCTCTGTGGAGGAGCCTCATGCAGTGGGAAAGATGTCCACCAGGTGGCACTCACAGTTTAGCTTTATTTTTATTTCTGTTGACAGAAAAATTTGCCCTAGTACCACTGACCGAGAATGCACGCCTTACACTTCTCTGTTCATGTACTGATTTCGGGTACTCTCAAGTTTTCAGTTCTACTGTGTTTTGTACAATTGCATTTTTTTTTTCTTTTGGGACCTTGGCAAGCAATACTGCTAGGGGGTAGATATTATAACCTGAGGGGAAGGGTCATTTCGTTGCACACAGGCGTGCCCTAATTGCTCTAGGGATAAACCTTCTCATGTTTTTTCTTTTCTAGTTTCCTGTATTTCCTGCCTCCCTGCATCTTCTGTGTTCATCTTGATGGCTAAAATGGTATGATCAGCTGAACTTTGTTTACTAGAGTACAGTATAGGATCCTTTTTCCAGGTTCATTACATCTTGGCCAAGGTTTGGATTGATAGCCTCAGGAACGCTCACCTATCTATGAGCCTTAGAGATCAAAATGCAGAAGGAAAGAGTTGATGGAATACTTGGTGTATCAATCAGTGCTTACTAAAGAAACAGATTTAAGGCAAGATATACAAATATATGAAAGTTTTGAGAATGGTTTACAGTGGCTGCCAACTGAATCAGATATAAAAGAGTACAAAAGATCTTTCTGGATGCTGGACATCTGAAGGATCCCATCAAAATCTGGAGCCCACTGTAGTGTCTCCTGTGGGTCTGTATCAGGTGGCCAAAGGGTCTGTGCTGGAGGCTGGAGTATGCACTGGAAGCCAGGAGACAATGTCCTAAGTGAAGGTGAAGACTGGAGCTCCTCTGAAGAAGTAGAAGCAAACATTGCTTCTTTCTTTCCCTTTTATACCATCCTCATGACAATCCTCAGTAAGATGCATCTTCCACACCCAAGACTATGCTTATTCAATTTAGGGAAGCATTTCTTACTCAAATTGACAGTCAATTAACTATTACACTTGGCTTTGTATGTGGACACCGAAGAGGTATGTGTCTCAGAGGTGACCAGATTTTTTATGGTGGTTCTTAATGGGGGAGCTGTGTAAAGGGTTGAACTAAGCTTCTTGAAAGCCTCAGAGTAATATTACTGGAATATGACTCAATTACTCAAGTTTAAGATGAATAATGTAAGCTGTCATTCTTGCCCTCAAAGAATCCGGTACTTAGGAAGACAAGAAATTTATTCATACAAGTAGCACACACAGTAATTCCTGCTAAGTCCTTCATGTCAATAAATGTGTCTCAAGGGTTCATAGGAAAACATGTTCCTGAGTTATAAGAGATTGGGGAAGCCTTCAGGGAAGGACAGGCCTTGGTTCACCCCTCGACAAGATTGTGGCAACAGGGAAGGTGGAAGGACTTGCCCAGGAAGCAGGGGGAATTGCACAGCAGAAGGACGTGTGTGGACCTGCAAAGCCACAGGGAGCTGGACCTCGGTTCCTTCCTTCAATAATGAATGGTTCCTTTAAAAATTCTATTTCATGAAAAGACCAAATCTCAGTAAAACCCCAATTCCTTACTTTATGGAATAATGGTGTCCCTGAAGCCCAGGGAAATGATTAATCTTTAAAGCAGTATTTATTTCTATTCTTAATAAGTACTGAGACTGACCTCATTCATTCAACACATATTTATGGAGTATTTTCATTGTGCTGGATGTTTTGTGGGAAACTAAAGATATATCAAGCAGAATTATTCCCTCTGGAGCCTTTATGCTGGTATTGAAGACAAGAAATGTGAATATAAGTATACTGTCAAAGAGAAAGACAAAGGCTCTAAGGTAAGTACAGAAAAAATATTACAGGGGTTCAGAGGAAAAGAAAAATAATTTCAGCAGGGGGTTCAGCAGTGAGATACGTTCATGTAAATTAAGTGGAGAGAAAGGGTATTTTGGATCAAGGAAATGTCAGGAACAAAATCAGGAGGCCAGAAAGAAAAGACTGAGTGAGAAACAGCATAGGAGCAGGAACTGCGAGGAAGGATTTGAAAGTCTGGGCTGGGGCCAGGGAGCAGGCAGCCTGGCACAGCAGGATGGTTTGAATTTTGCAATTTGGAATGGGAATGTTTACCCTCTGCCATTGTATATGGGAGGTATTTAAGATTCCTTTTGACTTTTACAGGGCTAAGAATGAACCTGGAGTCTCAAAGCAGACTTTGGACTTGGATTTTTAAGTAGTGCTACAACTGTTAGGACTTTGGCAGTTGCTAATGATGGAGTTAATGCATTTTGTATGAGATGGACATGAGCCTTTTGGGGAGTCAGGGGTACAATTTTATGGTTTATATCTAAAATGCTTCCCCAAAGTCTAAAGCGTTCACAAGCGGGCTTTTTGAAGGTGATTGGATCACAAGCACATTATAATCATTTATGGATTAATCTATTCCTGAGTTCATAATTAAATGAGCTGTTAGGAGGTAGGACCTTTGTTGGAGGAAGAAGATCACTGGGAGTGTAACTTGGAAGGGTACATTCCTGTCCCTGGTCATATGCTCCGTCCCTGGCTCTTTCCCTTTTCTCTGTCTCCTGGTTGCCATAAGAACAGTTTTCCTACACCGTTCCGTTCCAGCGAGATGTTTCTGCCTTGGAGCCAGCCAACCGTGGACTGAATTCCCTGAAACCATGAGTCAGAATAACCCTCTCTTCTTTTAAGTTGGTTGGTGTCCGTACTTTGTCCAGAGTTGGAGAAATAGGTAATATAAGTATTTTTCATTGAGGAAATGGAAGACACAAAATAAAGAGGCTGGAGAGAAAAGATGGAATGGGGAACAGGGCTTGGGAACAGGAAGAGTGAGAAAGGATTCCAAAGTCTGGGCTGGGGTCAGATGACAGGCAGCTTGGCACAACAGGTTCAGTTTGAGTTCAGCAGGAACTTATATACTTGTGTTAATTCAAATGGATTCCCGCTTGAAAGGATTAGGTAGAGGGAAACAGGTGACGGACAAATTTATGAAGTCCTATATTCAAAAGTTCAGCATATAATACCAGTATCTAACAGACTAGCCGGGGAGGGAAGGGAAATAGAGGAGTCAAGTTAAAAGTTTACCTTATTGCCTAGGATGAATAAGACTTCCGAAATTGGCATTTATTCTTGTCATTTTAACAATTATCAAAATCCTGAAAGAACAATTAGAGTCAAAGCCATAGAAATTCCTTTGCAGGAGAAATTGGAAGACACGTACAATTTACAGATCCCAAAATACAGGTTAACAGCTATGAGAAGTAGCATAAAACAGAGAGAAGTGATGTAAGAGATACAAAAAAGAGGCAAGGGGAAGTGGGGGACAGCTGTGTCAGGAAGCACCAGAATTCTTAGAGGTGAAGGATATACTGGAAGTACAGAAACCACATCCTGCATTTGTAATAATGAATGTTGGAACTGGGTGAGTCAGAGATGCTGGCTGAAATGTCACAGGATAGATTAGGTATAGAGAAGCAGCTGATGGAGGTTTCATGAAGAATTGTACCTAGGAGCCATATTTGAAAGCATTTTTCTATTCTGCGGTGTTGCAGGTTATGATGTAAATATTTTCTACATTATCCACCTGCTACAGTAAAGGGACTCTTGCAAATAGCCCGCCCAGGGGTTCAATGATAATCCAGAAAAATTTGATAAGCACTAAATCAATACAAAGTACTTTAAGAATAAAAAATAGCAAAAGAGCATACAAATTTATGACCACTCACCAGAAAAATGCTGCTACAAAGTAGAAAACTATTCTGATCAAATATTTCACTGCCAATTGAAAGAAAAATACACACAAAGTAATCATTTCTACAAACAGAAGAGGTGAAAAAAAGACAAGAACTCAGAAAGAGATGGCAAGATAACACAGGAAGACAAAATATGAGGGGGCAGATCTCAAAAAGAGGTAGAAAACAGGTATCAAAGAGAAGAAGACAAAATTGTAAGGAAAATAGAAAGTGTATCATTACATAGAAAAAGAAGAAGGAATGAAAACGTTACAGAAATGAATTCTAACAAATGTTTAGACAGAACATTGTGGGTAGAAAATAATGGCAAAAGAACTTCAGTATGTGTACAGTTATCATCTTTAAAGAAGAAAATTTTAAAAATGGAAATGAAATATTTAAATATGCAAATTAATGAAATTTTATTTAAATAAAAATGACAAACATTTTTTTGTTTGACAAACAGTTTTTGACCTATGTCAAAAAGTCACACCATGTGACAGGAGACATGGACATAGGAAGGTCACCATTGAGACATAGCCAAATAAATGTGGAATATGGAACAATTTGAAAAATTCTCTGGGTAGCTAGGCAAAGAGATCAAAGCACATATAGAAGAACCACTCAGGTCTTAAATTTCTCTACAGCCAAATTCCATGTCAAAGTATAGTGGTACAATACTCAAGAAAACAAAAACAAATGACTAAAATTCCAGCAATTGGGAGACCCAGGCAGGAGGGTGGCAAGTTCAAGGCTGGTTTCAGGTACATAGTAAATTCAGTGGTTGCTTGGATTGCATAATAAGACCCTGTCTCAAGAAAACAAAACACAAAACAAAGAAAAATAAAATAAAACAAAAAGTCCCCTAAAATCACAAAGAAAGAAAACATAGTTATGTAAGTCAATATTCTATGCACTAACCTGTCCTTTAAGCAAAATGATTCCATGTAGCAGTTATGAATCTGCAAAAACTAAAGAAATATAGTTTTCTTTCTTTTTTTTTTTTCTTCTGGTACCAGGAATAGAACTCATGACCTTGTGCTTGCCAGGCAGGTGCTTTGCCACTGAGTTAAATCCCCAGCCTCAAAATACAGTTTTCTTGAGCTATTTCTGAGTAAGTTTCTAGAGGAAAAACTTATGTTAGCCAAAAGTTAAGGAGGAAATGTTACAGTAAGAAGCAGGAAGTATCGAACATACAGTGTTTCACTCTAGAATTAACACTATTACGAATTTGAAGATCAGAGCAATGAACCGTACATCTCATGTTCTAACAGTGTAAGAGAACTTCATGGAACGAAAAGCTAGAGGAACGCTGAAAGAGGTCGGAAGTAGAATAGTTTTACCGACAGTCTCACTAAATATTAGTGAAGGGCTGTTATTTAAAGCTGATAGTATTCGGAGATTGGCGTACTTAAGTACAGAAAGGTAAACATTAAAAAAAGGTAATATTAATTAAGAAGTAGGTGGTGAGGAACAAAGAGATGTGCTAAATTTATTGTTGCTCAAAAAAAGGAATTAGCTGGGTGTGGTGGCACATGCCTGCGGTTCCAGCACTGCAGAGGCTGAGGCAGGAGAATCACTTTGCGTTTGAGGCCAGGCTACACAGTGAATTTAAAGCAGGCCTGAACTGTATACAGAGATCCTGTCTCAAAAAAAAGAATAAGGAATTAATATTACTATCTTTGAAAAAATAAAGGATAGAGAGCAGTTATATGTAATTAAAAATAAAAAGTTTAAATATCAGAAAAATCACAGCTAAAAATATGAACATAGTAAAATAAACTAAGAGAACAAAATAAAATGGTAGCTCTAAGATAAGGTAAATGTATTTCTCATATTAATATAAATGAACTCAATTCAATTATCAAAAGAAGAAACTTCAGACTGGATCTAAATAAATAAAAAAAAACCAAACTATGGAGGTGTAGGAAGCATCCAAAAACAACGTAACTCTGTAAAGTTGAAAATAAAAGGTGAGCGAAGGAATACTGAAGAAAAATATCCCCCTTCCCTACCATCCAATCAAACAAATAAAACCAACTAACCAACCAACAAAACAAGCAAAAAACCCTAACTAAACAAACAAATAAGAAATTAAACAAAGGAATTAAACAAGGAAGGACTTTCATATTAGAAATGGTAAAATTCAGGCAAAAACAAAGAATTAAAATAAAGAGAGGCACTTTTATCCAGTAATGTTCAGCTCATGAGTCTAACAATTATGTTTATTCTTACGTCAAATAACATGACATCCAAGTTCATACAGTACAAATTAGAAGAGAGATGAAATAAAAGAGAAGCACAAATGGAAAGGGACCACAGTTTACCTCTTACTATTTGTAATAGATCAAGTAAAACATTGAGAAGAGACAAACAGTATGATTCAGGGATATTTGAGGTGAATATAAATTCTGGTATACTCTGAGAAAAAAGAATACATTTTTTTATATGCCTAGAGAACAGTCACAAAAATTGACTAAGCCACAGAGAAAAATTTCAAAACATTCTGGAAGTTTAAGTAATATACACATATTCATTTTTTACAATTTAATAAAAATATGAACAAATTCAGACAGTAAAAGATGCCTTCTAACTTGGAAATTAAAAGGAAAAACTTTGTCCAACTTGTTGTGGAAGGGTGAATATTTTTTTTTTCTTTGCAGTGTTGGAGGTCAACTCAGAGCTTCATGCATGTTAAGCAAGCACTCTAGCACTTACCTACATCCCCAGCTCCGAGATACACTCTTAGTAAATGCCTTAGCCACCGTATATCTGCTGCTTTTCAACTGGTAATAATAGTCATGTGACCACACATAACTGGAGGAGTGGCTGAACCTTGTGGTCTCCAGTTGGGTAGCCTTTTTCCACAGCAACTTAGAACTATTTTAGTGAACAGCTAACAGCTTTGTCACTATCTAATACTTAATACATAAGTATGGTTTCCAGAATAAATTTATATATCTTTTACTGAAAGATTAATTATATTAATAACCTTAAAATAAATGAGCAATAATCCTAGCTCTGTTAAAGTGCTCAGAACATTCATCACACTCATTTGCCAAACATTTACTAGATGCTATTATTTGTATTTAGTAAAAGAGAATGAATGGAGTTCAATTTTATGGACTATTTATACTCACACACTCATGCACATGCGTCCCCATACCCACACATGTGCACATACCAAACATCCTTTCTCAATATGTTCTGAGGCTGAAAAGGACTAATAATGTCTACAGCAGGAAGAAGTAAATAAGAGCATATTCATGAATCAGATTTCTGCTTTTTGTTCTATTGTGAGTCATAATTGTTTGTTACCATAAATAACAGCATATGCCTTGGCTGCAATTTTCAGCATAGGGAAATATTAACTGTCTACATCTTTTCTGGGAAATGCAAGCTTCTTGATTTATTTCGGAATAAATCTAACACAATATCATTTAGTATCAGGCAGTGATTACTCAAATGGATACAGGGGACTTTATTTCACCCAATAAATAGCAAACATCAACAGAAGTAGCAGCACGGTGGCCCAAACTACTGGCTCTGTCACCTAGAATATCATGCAGGACAATCACAAAAGACAAGTTCATTTGAAAATTTCCAGTCCCATTTCTTTTCAGGATGGCTGATTGACCTCCAAATCCAATTTCAGATGTTTTTTTGTGTCCTTCAGATTTCTATATTTGGTTCAAACTAGTCAATTCTTTCAAATTTTATTTTGGAGTAAATACCCTGCCATTAGCAGGATACCAAAATAATTCAGAAGAAACTAAAAGAACACTTTGAACTATTACTGAAGAAATGTGTTAATTATTCTCTTTGGCCATAAGTTTTTAGTTCAGCTTTTGTCCTTCACTATGACATACATGAAATACTGGTTATAAACCTAAAGGACTAAGAGCATGGGGCTGACTGCTGTAATACTCAATTTGTAGTATCTAATCCTGACAACGTAGATCTTCCAGAAGTGGCTCATGAATATTGATTTTGCAATGGAAACCTCCAGAAAGAATATAAAAATCATGCTAAATACATGGTATTCTAGAGATGTTTGATTTTTCTGTAATGCGAGGGCTCAAAACAAGCCAGTCTGACAAGCTCCTCATTGCCCTTGTTTTGGCTGGTGGCCTCTTGGTCTGTTGATCTGGCCTTCTGCTAAAGAGTTAAAGCCATTGGCATGTTTGTCATACTCCTGCCTAACGGTCCCTTAAGCAAGCCACAAATCTTCCTTGCTCTGGATGACAGTTAATGAACTGTAAAAGTCTTGCACCAATATTTCTACTTCATCTGCAAGCTCGAGGAAGGCAAGTTTGTTTTTCACCCTCGAAAAGGACCAACTGTATTTCTTAGGCAGACAAGGATGATTTGTTTTCATGAACCTTTTTTTTAGTTCAGAGGATATCTTCTGAGCGTGGGAATTTGATTGAGAAAAGCACAAGCTTCTAATTATTCTCAGGATGGTTTATGTGCCTGATGTATTTTATTAGCCTAACTATATTGTAAGTGCTTCTAACTCTGTGACCTTGAGCAAGCCACTTATCCTCTTTGGGCCCATTTTCCTCATCTATAAAATGAGGATTACAATACTTTATCTTACTACCTACAAAATTCCTTAGAAAATCAAACGATATATTGACTATTATGTTTTCTTGAAGATCATTTAAAATTATGATTATTATATTTAATCTCAAATGTTTTAAAATCAAATTTATCATAATATGTATATACATGTGTGAATACATTTTTATATATAATATATATATATGTAGACATATATATATTCTTATACCCAGAAGTGGCTTATAAATATTGCCTCTGCTGCAAGTTTTAGCAACTCGTTTTCAACTGCACAGGTTCTGTGAAGTGTAATCCTTTTGAACACTAAGCAAAAGCAAAAGGAAACATAACTGACCATAAGGAAGCAATTGACTAGTAGGAAGAGCAACAACACAGTTTAAGAAGCATCTACTGCATATTCTGGAATAATTGTTGTGTTCCTGCCTCTAGCTGTATGGTTGCTTGTATTGACCTGTGTTTAATATTTACCAAGATGTTATCATTAGAAATGTTACTAACTTATTCATTTCTTATTGCTTATCCTTCTGTGATGTAAAAAAAGTCGGTTCCTTTATGTTTTTCTGTCCATTTCATAGATGATATTCTGTCTTGTCTTATACAGCTGGGATCAGGCAGTACAATTATCTGAAACAATCCAAGTGTTTAAGTTGATCTTTGATGTATATTTCCTGATATTTTCAGGAATGTATTAATTTCATTATAACATGTATTGAAAACAATCCTTGTGTCTGCTTTAAACCAGATTTAGGTTCACTTTTGTATTGGATAATTTGTTCAGTGTAGCTTTTCTAGCTCTTATTGCCGGTCTAAACTATGAGAGTCTATATCCACTGTAGAATCAAAAAGAACTACTTGATTGGCAGGATTGTCTATTCCAATCAGTTGGTGTCTTTAAAATGTTGAGAGATCAATAAGGCTTTTACTATTATCTCTCTCCTCTTTCAAACTTTCTTTATGTACCTCTCAAAAAATTAAAATTCATACTATATGTAGATTTGCTTAGTTTTAGCTGTTGTCATTTGTCTGTTCCAGAATCTCACCCAGGATACCACATAACATTAAGTCATTATGTCTCCTTAGGCTTCTCTGGACTTGGCATCTTCTCAGACTACTCTTGTTTTAGTAATCTTAACAATTTGGGGAGTACTGGTCAGGTATTTTGAAGAGGACATCCCTGAGTTTGTATTTGCTTGTGGTTTATCATGATTAGATAGGGCTGTAGGTTTTACAGAGGAAGAGCAAAGAAGACACATAACAAGTTCAACTATATCATCCTTCAGTATCTTACCATGTCATACAGGGGTACAGTGACATGAATTTGACTTATCACTGTGGATGGGGACCTTGATCACCTGGCCAATGTAACATTTGTCAGATCTCTGTACTGTAAATCCACGGTCTTCCTCCCCCATTCTTTTCATACTTTACTCTTTAGAAGGAACTCTCTAAAAATAGCTCACACTTAAGGAGTAGGGAGTTATGTTCCACCTAACTGAGGTGAAGTGTTTATATAAATTACTTAGGATTTATCTTTGTCACTTTCTCATCTTTGGGACACAATACCCAGTGACTACAATTTAAAGGAGGGGAGGGTTATTTTGGCTCAGAGTTCTTAGAGGATTCAGTTCCTGGATGGCTGGCTGCAAGGCAGAAAGAGCAGAGTGGAAGAGTCTGGTGGAGGGAATTTTCTCAGCTCATGGTGGCCAGGGAGCAGAGAGAAAAAGGAAGAGCTGGGGAAGGGGATGTGACTTTCCAAGTCACAGCCCCAGTGACCCGCCTCCAACCAGACTCCACCATCTACTGGCAGTTTTGCTATGAATGCATTGGTGGATGAATCTACCCCACGATCCAATCCCCGCCCCAAAGCCCACCTCTGAATACACTGGGGGAGCATCATAAATACAAAACATAACAGAATTCTTCATAGATTTCTCCTATCTCCACTGTTTATTTAGAAGGTGATCTCTTTATATCCGCATGGACTCACAGATTATTTCTGATTAAAGATTCTAAGCCAATATAACTTTATTTCAGTGCTCAAGTCGTCCTAGCTTTGGGCACTGAGATCTCTTGCAGTTGGCTTTTACTGACAGATATCGTCATTCTCCTCATTCCTACCCTCTCTACCTCCTCCACTTGTACTTCCTCACTTTGTAGTACTATAGAATGCTCCGGGCTCATCTTCACTATTTCTTGTGATCTTTCTTCTGTATTTCTACCAGGTCTGCAAGCACTGTTGTTTCCTTCTGTTACAGAATGGAACCAAGCCCTGAGTGCTAGGTGTACTACTGAGATAGTGTTCCTTTTGTGCCCCCTCAGCTGACAGAGGAAAGAAAAAAAATATATCTTTTGTATGTATATAAAGCACATTTTGGAATTAAGCCACCTTATATTAAACTAACAATGAGTTAAATCTGATGTATTCAACTCTAATCCATTACTACACGGATCACTGATGCCCTCTTTGCTTGCCTGTAACCTGCCACTCCAGTAGTGAGGAACGTGACTCCCACATTCCACCTTTTATTTACTTAGTCGATTCCCACATACATGTACAATGGTATCATGATAGAGCATTCATACACAGTTTCTTTTGCCTTTGATCTCACAGTTTCTACTCATTTCCAAAGGCACTTACATCAGCTCCATCCCCATGTCTCTTTCACTGATTGCTTCCGTATACTTGCATCGTATTTCAATATTTTTGGATTCTGTATTCCATACTTGGATTCCCTGAGTGCCTTAATGATTTTTAAACACTTGTTTTTATCTATTTATATGCTTTATAAACTATATCACCTATAAAAATACTAGAAATTTCCTGGACATATGTTTCCTGAATGTGTTAATCTTTTCTGGCATAAATCCATGTTAATACTTCTTTACCTGAAAAATCAAGTACAGAGCATGCTCTCTCTGTATTATGCTCTTACTTGTAGATAAGAGATAGGTGTTTTGAAATATATTATTATTAGTAATTCATCAGCAACAAGAATATGGTGCAACTGACATTAATGTGTTTACTGTGTGTCACTCTACATTCTAAATGCTTTGCATATATTAATTTCTTTGTATCATGCAACAGCCCTGGGAGATAGTTATCTACTTGAGTCATTTTTCAGACAAAGAAACTAAAGCATAAAGCAGATTGACTAAGATTATAAAATTAGTGAGAGGTAGAGCTGGGTTTGGAGCCCAGGCTACTTTCTCTGGCTGTCAAAGATGCTGGAAGGAAAATGGACAATTCTAGGCTGGTTTCCAATGACAACTCTGGGAAACCCCTTGCAGAGCTGGCTTGTTACAGGAGTTGATATAGCTTCTGACTGTAGGACCAAACTGCTCTGGCTACGATGGGGAAGTGACCTCTGTCACTATTCCCTCCACTTCCAGTCACAGACACGTGAGGCCTCTGTCACCAGCCTTGCTTGCAAAACAGAAGCTCCACACCTGCCCACTGCTTTGTTTCCAAGTCATAGACACATGCAAGTGGGCCTGGTTGGAGGAAACTCAATCATAGGCCTGGGCCTCAGTACCTTAGGAGCCTGAGAGTTGTGTTTAGTGCATTTAGGCCGTCATATTGTCAGATGTGCTCCAAGAGGTAATTGTATTTGTAATCATTCAAGCAGCAAGAAAATAAAACATACTGTTTTTATTTCTCATGACAACCCTATGTGAGGAAACTGAGCCACAGAGAAATAAGATAACTTTTCTCAGGCCACACAGCTATTAAATGGAGAACACAAATTTTGAATTCACAGTCTATTGTAAACATGTAAACTCTTAACCCCTCAGCAATACTGCCTCTCTAGAATTATTTTCTCTATATAGAAGGGTAATGCAAATGGTGTCTGGACAGAAGATTTGGTAGATTTTTTCTGTTTGATTTCTTCCCAGTAGTACTTCAGCCATGCATGGTCCCTTCAACCCATGATTTCACTGATGCCAGCTCCAATAATGTGAATAGTGTCCCTGTGAACAGATAGGCAGATCTTGGAGGGTGCCATTGGCAACTTCTTGGTCTTGGTGACTCTGCTTTTATAGCTCTGGTCATCTACTAGGAAACAGCTTAAAACTTTCACAATGCTTTATAATTGTGAAATTCTACTCCTAATAACAGTTTGAGAGGAGCAGGGATGCTGTCTCCTTATTCCCTTTTATTCCCCCTGTATGCTCACGTATTGGCAACTGGTAGGCCCTCATCACTCCCTAACACATAAGGGAATAAAGAAAATGAATTCAGGTGCTCCCCCGAGGGGCCACAGCCTACTACAGACTCTAGTTTGCCTGAACTCTGGCCTCTCCTGGCCAATTTTGAGTTACATCTTGGGAGAAAGTGTGAGGCTCCTGCAGAATCAGTAACTGGAGAGAGAGGTGAATAGACTTGTGAGATTTGCTGTCTCTTAGTCCTCGTGCTTTGAATTTGGCTGGAAATAAGAGGTTACTCACTGTCCCTATATGAATGCTTCACCTTTCTGGGCCACCCTCACCTTATTTTGCTGGCTTTTTACCCAATGCTCCTTTGCAATGCCTTCTTCTCATCAGCCGCTGTGTGCCTGGGGAATACTAATCAATCTTCGTATTGATCTCAGTGAAGCACAATCAGCGAAGAAACTGTGCTGGCTACAAAAATCATGAATAGCATTAAGTATTCAAACATCAGTGAGTTTTGGATTATCCTGTCCTGGATTGTCTGCACCACTACACACCCAAATTCTTCTCCCTTGTATGAATAACCCACCAGTTCTTGAAAGTTTGGGGGAGGGGAAGGACAGGGTAGTTGTTTTCGTGGTTTCTAATGTAAGGCATATTTTAAAAGAGTTGTCTTTCTGAAGTCTATTTGACTCTCCCCCCCTTTTTTTTTTTGGTTTTTCTCTGGTACCGGGAACCGAACTCACGACCTTGCGCTTGCCAGGCAGGCGCTATGCCACTGAGCTAAATCCCCAGCCCCTGACTCTCCCCTTTTGCATTTCAACTTCTCTACCTCCACAATTCTAGAGGATGATTCTTTAGAATATGATGAAGATGATGCATTTTCTCTTCTATAAACTCTCTATAGCAAAAATACAGTGGCATTTCAGTTTACAAACTTAATTTGTTTTACAATTTTGGGGAAGATGGTTGTGTTTATGTTTGTGCGGGGAAGATGCTGTGGTTATGTTTGTCACCCAGGAGACAGTTTGCAAACAAAAGCAGAATTTTGCCAAATGCTTTTGTTTGTGAACCAAATTGTTTGCAAACAGAAGCATTGATAAATTGAGATATTACCGTACGAGGCATGATAGAAAAATACCATGAATGATTAAGTTTTTTTTAAAAAACTTATCACAGTAAAAGGTACATTGCCATAATCCCTCATTGTTTGAAACACAGTTGTCCTATCATTCTTGCCACTTTCTGACGCAGCTCTGGAAGTCATCTTTCATGACTTTTGTTTTGCTGTTGTGGCTGCCTCGATGGCCTGAATCAATTCAAAATTGCTGCTGTCAATAATCATTTTGACTTTGAGGAAGACATAGAAGTTGCAAGGTGCCAAATCTGGTGAATAAAGTGGATAAAGACACACCAAAATCTTTTTTATGAGGGTGTGTAAACATAATCATCAGCAGCACTTACGATATGTTTGATCACAACTCATAAAGTCACTAATAAAAGGACCTTCAGAACTGTTCTAGAAAGTTCCAACAATGATTTGGAACAATTGATAAGTGCATTTGAAGCTAAAGGAATATTTTCAGAGGGATTAATACCAATGTGTCTTTTACTGTAATAAATTTTTAAAAAATTTAAACATACTCTGTACTTTTTGGATCAGCTCTTGTATAATCTGTGGTTCATTGTGTTGTGGCTCTCAGGTATTTGCTCCTTTCCCATCAAAAGATTATACACGCCTGTCCCTGGCCATGTGACTTATAGATCCCTTGTGGGGGCAGTTTATACCCCTCCTTTCTTGACCATGCGATATGCTTTGACTCATAGGATACAAGCAGGGCTACTACATACCTTCTATGAGCAAAACCTTTAAAAGGCATCTTGGGTTTCACCAATTCTCCTGCTCTTTTTCTTCTTCTGTAAATATTTATTGTCCCAAGTAGGGGCTGCTTCAGAAAGACAAGACATAAGGAACAGGGCTTTACTATGGCTGACAACAGTTTGTGTGAGCAACCAATGCTCCTTAGAAGCAGCTGGAAGTTGGGATTCTATATGATCAATCAGTAAAGCTGACTGATTATTAACAAGTATAATTTGAAAACTGTATTTAAAGTTAGAGATGACCAACAATCTGCAATCCTTCCCCACTACAACAGTTACTTCATTTATTGGGAATCATTCAATATCAATTTATTTCCAAAATTATTTACGCTACTTTGTTCTGGCCCTGCTATATGACGGTGCTCCATAATTGAGCTCAGCCTCCTTTTTGGATAGTCTTGGAGAAACTATGTTCAAGTGGACAAAAAGAACCTTCCTCAGGAAGTCAAGACACCCCATGGCTTCTACATTAATCAGCTCCATGTGATTTTACAAAGCTTGACTTGTGCTACAATGCTTTGGTTTTAAAATGCAGCAGCTTAGACCAAATAACTTCAGGTTTGATTCATCTATAAACTTCATGAGTTTAGGGAGATGGTAATAAGTAATGCCCCATTTTTCTGCCCACACTCAGAACCTGTTGTAAGAAAACCAGATGCTCAGGAATTATATATGATGGAGACCAAAGTAGGTTTTATTTCTGTGAAAGCCCTGCTTTCATGGAGGATATTACAACCAATGGGTATGCTGATCCTGCTCTGAATTCCAGTGCAGCTTCCCAAATTTCCGGCCTTCTCTCATCACATGGCTGGAGCAGGAGGGAGCGGACACCAGCTACAAATGCAACACTTGCTGCGGCCAAGGACAGAGGGACTATGGCCAGGGTTCACCCTCTGCTTCTAATCTTTCTAATGAATCAGGTGTCACTCATCCTATACGTCAGGGACTCCTTGTCCCTGGAGACTCATTGTCCCCAAAAGAGTGTGGGAAGGGTGACACTGTGAGGGTGTCCCATCACTTGGAACATGTGTCCTGACAAAAAGAGGTTTCCCCCAGGAGAATAGTTTGAATCTGTGATTCAAAAGCAGGGTCAAATGAGCTTTTCTTGAATCTGTATCCATCACTGACTTCTTTAACCTCAGGTTGTCAATTTATTTCTCTAGGTCTTAGTTTTCACCTCTGAAATTATGACTACTAACAATATGTGCATTGCCTGCCAGATATGATTATTCTGTGAATGCAGTGAGACAATATATGTGAAAAGGTTTTGAAAGCATATGAAGCATAGTGTGAAATAAGTTTGAAGTGAAAAGTACATACTGTGGAATCATGGAAATAGGGGTTGTGTAATAATATTTTAGCCCTAACTCTAGCTTTACTGGTAAGAAAACCAAATTAGAGACTTGAAGCAGTGTTCTCGCAGTCTTTGTATGTCACTGTGGTGGATTAATTAATG
Organism: Chinchilla lanigera; assembly: GCF_000276665.1. Classification (NCBI taxonomy): domain Eukaryota; kingdom Metazoa; phylum Chordata; class Mammalia; order Rodentia; family Chinchillidae; genus Chinchilla; species Chinchilla lanigera. The sequence goes on from NW_004955402.1 coordinate 36,530,726, forward strand.
GTCAACTTGTAACACCAAGCTGTAGTCAGTCAGTGTGGTTCTGGGTGTGGAAAGCCCAGTTGAATATTGTTGTCAACAGCATAAAGGGAGAACTGGAGGAGGCGATGGTGTGCTGTTGATTTTCCCGGAGGAGTTTATCATGCTGGCTTTCCTCATCTGGTCTCATTGTTGGAGGAGCTTGGGTCCTTGCTGTCTCTGAGAATGACTGCTGTTCTCTTTGAGGGGGCTCTGGTTCTTACTTTGAGCCTTGCTTCCTGGTTCCAGTACAGATCCCTCTGCCTGCTGGCACAGATTCTTCATCCCACTGGCTCAGACTTTCTAGCTTCCACCACTGAACTTTGGCTTTCCCAGGGCAGATCCTTGGTACAGACTTGCAGGAGACATGGTTGTGGGCTCTAGGCTTCCAGTTGGACTCATGGAGGACACTGCCATGAGCCCTAGGTCTTCAGCTGGATTTGTGCAGGACATTGCCATGGAATCCAGGCCCTCAGCTGGATTCTCTGGGTCTCTAGTGCATGGACAGATCTCCAGCAGTCTTTTGCATTTGGCTCTTAGGGTGAGTATTATAAAATAATCCTATAAATTATGCTTCCTGTATTAAATTTATTCCCTTGTAAACCTGGACTACAACATTCAGTGTCATAGTTATGGTTCCTGAGTTGCACCAGGAAACCAAGAACTCCAGTTCTTCAAATGTTCTTTCTTATTCAAGTTTCCAGATTCAGCCACATTGGCCGAAGACTGAATCTACTACAGTGCCTTTTACTGCAATGGACAGGGACATGCTCAAGAAAGTAGGGGGGGTAACCTTGGTCATAGTTTTTTGCCCATGGAAAGCCAGTTTGGAAGAATGTCTCAGTTCCCCTCGGCTCTGCCTTCACCCAGCATCTTACAGTACTTTTGGCATTACGATTAATTCATTGTTTTCCAAATCATGTCTCTGGGATTAGCTGCTCAAGATATTCCCACACTCAGAAAAGTGTGTGTGCTTAAACTAGTTTGGGAATTGCCACATGTGCCATCTCCCTCTTGTACAGTTTCAATGTCCATTATACCAAAGCCACTTAAATGTCCTGTACTGCTAAAGCAAACAAAGGTTCTTTATTATTTATGGTTGTTTAACTCAGGAACACCAACATGTATTTAGTATTCAATATATTTTTTCCTTCAAGAAACATCTGCTAACTATCCTAGTTTCTTGGGGTGAATGAGTCTAATCTACACCTCACCTCCACTTCACCACCATATGTGCAAGTTTGGGGAAGAGTACTTATTCTCAGCTATGTAATAACCCTGGCTAGCTTTAAAAACTCCTGATATGTAGGCTGCCTCAGAAAACAATTAAATCAGTTTCTGAAACCACTGGCTCAGAGGCAGTTTCTCAGAAAACCACTGACTCCAGAGGAAAGGACTTAATTTCACTGCTAAGATACTGGGAGTTAGTCTTTCATGTAAGGATAGAAATATTTCATAAGAAATAAGAATGTGAAATGCTCATGTAAGCCACTGGAAATGTCTAAGGAAACTAAATTAAGTTGCAAATACTCACATAGCACATCAACACACATCCTAAACATTTGACATATATTATCACATTTCCATATATTATCACATAGTTCAACAATAATGTGGCATGTCTTTTACTTAACATTTTACACATGGGGAAACTGAGGTTCAGGATTGGAAGTTAAGCCTCTTCATGAAGAACCAGCCACTTAAAAAGTAGGAAAGATCAGATTTGAACTTAGGTTTTCCTGCTTCCACATCCTTGCCAAATGCTATATTCTCTTCCATGACCCTGTGGGAAGCAACACTGATGTCAAGAACTTTAAGAAAACATCAGTTGCAGTTCATAACACGCAGTCCCCTAGCTGCTTGTCTTTATTTCTGTGAATTGGACAGTACTGTCTTCCTCTTTCAGCCAGAGAAACCAGAAAATATAGTGACCAGAGCTCATGTGGGAAACTGGGTAGAAGATAAAAATCACTGATACTCAACAAGTGCCTGAAGCAGAAGCATTTGTAAGCTCTCTGGAATCAAGGGTTGTGGATGGATTTGATTAATTTGAAAAGGAGGGGAGGGGAGCGGGTAAGGCGTGGAATTAGAAAGGGCTGAAAAATAGTAGGCTCCGGAAGGAAGACAGGAACATGAAGCGCTGCAACTCATGTAGCGAAATGTGCCCCAACAGTGTGGTACGTTCACTAAATCCTTTAGCAATGAGCCATTCACTTCACAGGGGATTGAACAGATGTGGAAATGTCTGGAACACAGAGGAGATAGGTTCCAGAGTCTTTGAGAAGAGCTGCATAGGACAAACTATTGGGCAGGGAAGGAGAAGACAACAGAGAAAATGTCTCACCAGAGAAATGCCTCTCCATGGAGTGATAACTAGTGAAAGCATCACACCACCTGGGTGCCTTGTTACAGACAGGCCACTGCATCCTACCGGAGTCTGGGTAGGGCCAGAGAATTATCACTGCTGTGCAACTTTCAGGTGACCTCCATGCTGTTGGTCTGAGAATCACTGAGCTTGTGCTGCCCCTTTGGTGTAGTGAGGAAGGTCTGGCATTTGGGATGCTCTGTGGAAAAGCTACTCTCAGCTCTGACCAACCTGCTTCTGTGCCTTGCCTGGTGGGGAGGCTTCCTGCCACCACCCAGGCCTCTTACTCCAAGAGGATACGCCTTCTCTCAGGTTCCTGTATCTGCTGTGATACGCCTCTCTCAGGTTCCTATATCTGTGCATTAGGAAACTAAGCAGTAAAAATGTCTCCTTTCTTTTCAGTGCAGTCTTTTCAGTCCTACAAGGAAGTAGAGGGAGGAGCCTATCAGCAGGACCCAGAACCATGTCTCCCCAAAGTCCTTGTCCCTGCTAGAAGCTACTGGGGCCAGCTCAAGGGAGTTCCCTGGCTGACCGCTCTTTTCTGTGCATTGCGGTTCAGGAAGCAGCACCTCTTTCCAAGAGGAATTTGAGCTTGAATGTAGGGAACTTTATTAAATCCCAAAGTCCCTTCCATAGGCATGCCCCAGAAGTTCAGAAGGATTATGCAAATGAGCCCCCAAAGCCTGCTTCCAGCATCTCAGCACTCCTCCAGGCAAGTATGTAAATGAGTCCCAAAAGTGACCCCCAGCTTGCAAAAATAAAGTTTAAAGTTAGCTTCCCTTATTCTGCGTTGCTTTTCCCTGCCTCCCTTCCCAGCTCGGTTTACTCAGCTGGAAAACACACGTGCTTGGTTTTATACACCAAGTGACTCTAATGCTGATGCTCACTTAGGCAGCTGCTAGTTAAGAATCATGTTACATTATTGTTCCTTATACTGTGTTATACACAAAAAAACATATGCCAGTGGGGCTTGAGAGCAGGCAGGAGGCCTAAAGGGGGTAGCCTTGAATGGGAGAGACAAAATGGAAAATCTGCAGCCTTACCGATCATAGAATTCTTAATTTGTAGTTTATGTTTCAGTATATTCCGTCTTTCAGGTGCAATTTAATGCAGACAACCTGAGATTAAGACAAAGAAAGAAATAACTGAAGATTATATCCTTTCCCCTTTCCAGTGTGGAATTAATGACTCGTGCCAGTCTCCTGTAAGCCTTCAGATGCTTAGGAGTATGAGGGAAGGGGGTGGATGATGTCAGGCTGATTTACATATTTGCTGCCACATCTCTATTGTTCAAGCGCTGCATGCAGAGGAGCAGGTGTTTGCTTCCATCAATATTCTTGCTCCTGCAGACATACAAGAGAATAACATAATACTCAGAAAGGGCCCAACTGTCCACCAAGCACTCTATAAGGGACTTTACATACAAATCCCATGCAATCATTTTTAATATTATTGCTAAACATGGTATAACTAGCTCCCCTTTCCAGCAGGAGAAGCAGAAGTTTCGAGAGGCTGGGAGAGAGTGTCACAGCCAATGAGCTGCAGAACAGGGACCGAAGTTTGTAGTCTTCAGGCTCTTTGTTGCTGCCTTTTTCCAGGTCCCGCAATCTGCTTTTATCTTCCCAGCTGGTTTCAGGTTTTTCAAACTGTCCTGGCATCTCCCAGAATTCCCCAAATTCCATTTTCCTGTGCACTGCCTCTTTCTGTTCTTTGGAGGCTTTTCTTGTGTACTGGAGACTTATACAGTGTAGCCTGCCCTAAAGGAGGTGTCTTACGTTATTGGTGGCAAGAAGTAATGTAAAGGATGACCTGTGGGATAGGTCTTGGAAGAGGAGAGAGGGGAAGGAATATTGAATGTAATCACCTTGGATGAAGAAACTGCTCTTCCAAGAGATAGGAGTGGGGAGACAAAGTTGGAATAAATGCAGAGAAATTTTCTGGAAAATGTGAAGAGAAAAGTTGGAGCAGTTCATGCCTCATGGCTTCTATCTTCTTTGGGAAGAGGCACTATTTCATGTGGTCTCTCCCTATAGGCAATGTTTTATTTGAATATCTGGATAGAGTCTGCACCAGCATTTTGAGCTAGGCGCACTTTTGAAAGCTCCTTGCCATACATCATGGAAGGGAGACCCCGGCTGAGATTTCTGAATCTTGCTGTCAACTGGACTCTGCATTACATTTTCTGAGGGGAGGAGGTTATTCCACTTCCCTAAGGGAATCTTCAGAGAGACTTGGAAAACTTTGGTTTAAAAAAAATCACAATAAACTATAAGCTTAGTAAGCACTATCAGGAAGAGAGGCAGGCAGTGTATCCAGATTATTAATGACTTATCTCTTCAGAACTAAAAAAAAAATCAGGCTTTTTGAATTAAAATAAGAAACATCACTAAAAGGCACTGAATAGTTCATTTTCTTAGGTGTGGGAGGACACTGAATATAACTGGATCTTTTCTTGAGTCATCTAGACCCAACTCCTCCTGTATCCATTAAAAATCATCAAGGCAGTGATCCTGGAGAGGTTGTGGGTAGTGAGGGTTCAGGGATAAGGAGTCTTCCATCCACAGGCTGTGAAGAATCATTTGGCTCTTGTGGCAGTTTTGTGGCTGTTGTCATAATTTTTGTTTCTTCCTGTTGAACATGCTCTGTGTAGTGTGTAGAAAAATCCATAATAGTAGGTATTACTATGAACTTTAATGACAAAGTATTGCTATGATAAGTAGTAGCTTTCTTAAAATTGGCCATGGGTTTTATTGCCTTCCTTTTCTCGAAGTAAATGCAACCACAGATAAAATTTGAGAAATTGTTTAGAGGATATGCTTGGTGACTGAGTTACCTCTTAACTGTGCTTTTCTTTTTCAGTACCAACAGGTGGAGGCTGCCATTTTCCTCATAGGGCACTAGGGCTCTGTGCCAGTAATTGATTTTGCCATCAGTCCTTCTAGCAGCACTCTAGGTTAACATTCCCACAATGAATTTAATTGGAATTTAATAAGACAGTTAATACATAATAAGTAAAAACAACATGAGCCTAAAAAACATATTTACTGAAGATTAACCACCATGGAGATACAAATCTACTATGTAGAAATTCCAGTAAATATTTTTAGAATATTAAATCATATGTAAACCTTGCGTATCACTTCACGTGTATCCCAATCTGCAACTTCATTTCTTATTCTCTCTTGTAAGTAAACATAGCTGTTTACTACAACTAAATTCAGTTTGTCTCATCTAGTTCAGCCAAACTAGAATCAGGGGAAAAAACTCTTAGTTTTGATGTAAAGCAGACTTTTGCAGCAGTGAGTTTGGGATAGAACCTCAGAATCTGAATTTCTGACAAGTTTCTGGGTGATGCAACTGGTCTATGGTCTACATTTGGAACAGCACGGATATCAACCATTGTCTTATTTTAAGATTAAAGGCAGACTGATTTTTCTCTGCTGTACTTTAATCTCAGGTCTTAGCTAAAAATCTGCAGTAATAGCTTAGAAATGATCACACATACCTGTTATGGTCTCTGTTGAGAGGTGTCGTCATTTCTCTTTCCTTTCAAGCTGGATTAGTTCTGTGAGAGCTTTACTAGTAGAATTCAGAGGAAGTGATGCTTTTTCACGATCAGCAGCTTTAACCCTACCAACTTGGCCTCAGCTGCTGTGCTGTGGGTAAGCCCAAGTAGAGAGTTCCACATGGACAGGAACCAAGGCCAATGACCAGCAGCTTGGCTGAGCTCCCAAGCAACAATTAGCACCAGCTTTCCACTGTACCATCCTGGAAGCTGACCTGCCCCAGCTTGTGCAAGGTGGAGCACGGAAGCTATTGCTGCTAAGCCTTACCTAAACTGTTAGCAAAATGAATAGCATTGCTCTTGTTTTAAACTATTTTGGGATAACTTTATTTTACAGCAACAGATAACCAAAGTTTACTGGTGTAAAAGTCTTCTGCAATAAGTCAAGCATAGATTTTGAGTTTCTCTTTCAAGAGCATGTGCTGCTGTATTGAAAGAAAAACATCGGCTAGTAAGCCATGGGTGGTTTATTTTGGAATATTATTCTTCCAGTTTCCCACAGGCACAGTTTGATTTTATGTGAGCAAAATAAGTAACTGTCAACAAAAGCATCTTTTCAGAGTGTTTGTCCGAAATATTTACTTCCATCCTTTCACATATAATCCCATGAAGTAAGTAATACTTTAATTTCCACAATTACAACTTAACACTTTTGCCTCCAGTAATGAGGCTTTGCTGTTAAAATGCAAAAAGGAATGGACGACTTTAACACCTTAATGCTTAGTGGCTATTTGCACTTAGTATCAGACCAGTGTGCTGTCCGAAGAGTGGGCATGTCTGTTTTGTTCATACTGTACGGGTTGCTCCCCTATCACTGCAATAGGAAGTCTATGTATTTGTGTGGAAATTTTGCTTTTTTAGTAAGAGGCAAGGCCACTGTTCCTATACCCATAGTAGAGCCCATTTCTGTAAGAAGCAGTGAAATTGATTTACTCATACACTCAAGGTCATATCTGGAAAATTTACGCTATGGATCATGAAACTTGTATTCAGCACTGGGGGTGCAGCTTTGTGGTATCGCCCAGGTGAGGTTCTGAGTTCAATTCCCCAACACTGAACAATCCCTTCCCCTGAAACATGTACATTTAAAATGTGTACCCATAAGCACTATGCTTAGCCTTTATGTAGGTGCGGTATAGAGTTTGGTATTTACAGTTTCTTCAAATAGTCAATATTGTATCAGTTTCAATGTGACCTTAGATACCCAATTCAGGAAAATAATATATTACCATGCTTTGAAAACTATTTCTGCTGTGTTTTCATCACAGTCAACAGAAAATAAAGCAGCATTCTTATAATAAAGGATGTTGAGTTTAACGAATTATTGCTCATACCATCTATCCTATGCTAGATCATATGCTGTGCACTATGGGAGGTTAAATGATCTCGCGGAAGTGCGCTTGGTGTGATGAAAACGGAACAAAAATGACTTCAGTCCTAGGTAACTGGCTGCATTAGAACAGTACAGAGTATTTCAAATGTTTTCAAAGAAAAAGCTGCTAAAATCTAATTGGCGAAACAGAAAATTCCTCTTAAAGGTTTCAGTGCAACAAGAACAGTATCTTTAAATTTCATAAAACAGTGTTACATGGGTTTTCATGTTTGACTCTTGAGATCTGTAGGGCGGGGATGCTCAACGTGTGTTTCCCAAACCACCAGTGACAGTATCTCCCGGGATCTCCTTAACAATGCAAAACTTCAGGTCCCACTTCAGATTTACTACCACAAAGCTCTATGAATGAGCCTATCCAGCAGTCAGAGTTTTAACAGTTCCTTCCCTGGACTCTGACACATGAAATTTGAGAACTGCCAATGGAGGGCAGACGATGTTCTTCTGGTTTTACATAGTGTGGAGAAGGACATTCTTTGATTAGAAAGCACTGAGGACACACAATGATTTGTTTATTGTTTGTTAGGGTTTCTAAAGATAAGGCTTCATTATATAGCCCAGCTAGCTCAGTCAGTAAAAAATTGTATACGTGTAACTGTTATATTAATGTAAATGTGAATATACTAAGACATGTTAACTTTTCACAAATCTGCCACTAGAGACCATTGGATTAAGGAAATATGTATGGTTATCAAGTTGACCAGGGGTGGATTGAAGTGGATTGGTAACTAGTGGTCAACTTATAACTCCCAGCTGAACTGAGTAAGTGTGGTGCTGAGAGTGGGAGGCCCACCTGGGGACTGTTGCTAGCAGTATATGAGGCAGAACTGGAGAAGAATAATCCTCTAATTACTAAAACATTTGGTATCCACCTATTTGTACTAGCTACCCCCTTGGTTCTCGCTCAGTAAAAGGTGACTGAGATTGGCAATCAGGGCTGCAGTTTGAGAGGTTGTAAGCCCCCTGATCCCAGACTTTTCCCTCTCTTGTTTTTCTTGTCTCTCTTACTTTTCTTTTCATCCACGGCACCTCGTTCTCTGGATCTGTCCCCCTAAAAGAATGACAACATAGTATAAGAATAAGAAATATTACAGTTAGAGCTTACCAAGCATCTAAAATAACACCAAGGAGCTAAATTCTAAATCCAGGTTAGTATAAGTTCAATGTGTAACTTGCTTTTGTCTTGCATCTTGAAGAATGTGTAGGTTCTTCACAGGTAAAGTTAATTAGGATGTGCTATGTCAGAGGCTGGAACCATTTCAGTGACATGGAAAATTATGTTTGAGATTTTAAAGGCTACATTTGAGGAAACTTTGGTGTTTAGTTTTTTTCCCCCATGAAATGTATTCTAGGATTTTTTTTTTGTTTGTTTCTTACTGCATGAATACAAACTTAACAAAATTTTGTTGTAGTTCTTTCTAATACATATGAGTTGGAATTCATTTCCTCCAAGAGTTTAGGGGTTCTCCTCACCTCTTCTTTTCTTCTTTCTCCCTCCCCTCCTCTTTTCTCTCTCTCTCCTCTCCTCCCTTCTTCCTTTTTTTGAGTAGAATTCCATTGTATAAGTGTACCAAGCTTGTCATGAATGGTTGGCAATTTGGCTGTTTCAATTTTGGGCAATTATAAAGAAAATATTTGTGTAACATTTTGCTGTTACACAATATAAGCTATTATCATTCTTGTAAATACATAAGTGTGAGACTATTGGGACATATGATAAATATATACTGAATTTTATTTAAAAATTTCCAGTTCTTCAAAGTGTCTGTTCAATTTTATATTCTCATCAGCAATACATGTGTTCTTGATGCTATAATCCTTATCACTATTTGGCATTGTCTTACATTTTTTTCTATAATTTAGCTATTCTAATACAGGTATGATGATGATGTTTCCTTGTGATTTTAATTCACATTTTTTTAAACTAATGTTGCTGAGCATCTTTCCATGTTCTTGTTTGCCATTTGTATATTTTTGGTGAAGGGTCTAGGCAACTCTGTGCTTACTTTTTATTGAGCTGTTTGTTTGTTTACTATTGAATATTGAAAGTTTTTTTTTGTTTTGTTTCGTTTTGTTTTTTGGTTTTTCTCCGGTACCGGGAACCGAACTCACGACCTTGCGCTTGCCAGGCAGGCGCTTTTGCCGCTGAGCTAAATCCCCAGCCTCTGAATATTGAAAGTTTTTGATGCATGCTTTTTAGAGATGTGCTGTGCAAATAATCTTAGTGGAGGTTTGAAGATTTAACAAGAAGTTCTTCCTTTTCACTGTGGTATGATAAAAGCTTACTACCTAGCCTTGAACTTCTGTACTATTGCGTCACCTCGTCCATGTCTGCATCATGATATGATCTCCAAAAAGCCAGCTTTCTTCCTGTGATCTCTTAGAAGGGAATTTGCATTCAGGTTAAAGCTAAGCATGCAGAGGTGCAAAATGTTATGTAAAATCATTGCAAGAGGCTGGGGAAAGAGAAAGGTTCAAAATAAAAGGATAAGCTACATGCCCCTGGGCACGTTAATAAGTGATTTAACATCAGCCATGTGTGGGCCAGCTCTCATATGTTCAAATATCACTGGTACACAGTTTAGGATGTTAGATTTTAATAAGCTCATATCCTAAATTTCATCATCTTTACTCACTTATAAATATACTGATGAATAGGTTAATCAAGCCATGACAAATGGCTTCCTTGTGAATGCTGTGTGTGTTTTTTCTTTTCATTTCTTTTTAATAATATTGGACATTCTGTTATTTGAGCAATGTTCAATTAAATTTGGCTTTGGAAATAATAAAGCAGGCTTCAAAATGTAGCTATAAATTGCTCAGGCAATAAGCCTAAATCCTACCTGTAGCCAGCTGCATAGATACCTTCAAATACCAGGTCCAATATCCACTTCTCAACAAGGCTGGCACAGTAGCGGGGTGTGTTGGTGCGTGACTGTAATCCCAGCACTCAGAAGACTGAGGCAGGAGGATCGCCAAGAGTTTGAGGTCAGTTTAGGTTACATAAGCAAGTTCAAGGCCAACCTGCATTACACAGAGAGACCCTGTCTCAAACCACCCCCCACCCCCTGCAACAACAACAAAAAAATTTGGCACTTAAAAAGAAGTGTATCCAGCACCACCTGCGGGTCATGTCTACTGGATTTCTGAGTAGACCCTGTGGGCACCTGCATGTTCTTCCATGTTGACCCAGAAGCACATACTTATGTTTTTGTGACTGGACTCCTTCTGCTGTGTATTTTTTTTTTTTTTGCCAGAGTTTTGCCCTTAATTAAGGCTGGTTGTTGGTTAAACATGATGTGTAACTATCTTATCAGCCCACTCCCCCAGGGCTAGTTCTTGAAGCTCATGCTCTCTATATCTGGTTGGGTCTTGCTGCAAATTAAGTGGGGCTGCTGGGATCACATTGTTCTTACAGTTGTGTCCCCACTCCGGGACCTTCAGAGTTGTCTTTACAGAAGAACCCCTCTCAATCTCTGCCTCTTTTGAAAGGCAGTGTCTATGCATTAGTTTTTGACCAATTTCTTCCTTTTCCTGGATTGCATGTGTAGACTTTTCTCTTTAAAGCTTTGCCAAAGAAAACCACTTACCACTTAAATAAGAGGAGATTTATTACACTTACCCAAAAGGATGAGATATTTCTGTAGGTATACACTCTGCATCAGTAAAAATGCCCTCCCAGCTGTGGCTGACTCTGCTCCGAGCACCTACCTAAACGTCCCTGTTTCTACCACCACTGTTCAGTTTTTGTGGGTTCATGATTCAGTGTTTAGAACTGAACCCTGAAAGAGTAGTCAGTCAGTAGATACTGCCACATCACTCTGCTGAGAAGACTTCTGGAAACTGCAGCCAATTTTCTGGGCAAGTCACTTTGATGGTTTTTGCTGCTCCTCAAACTGTCTCTTGGTTATTTACTTATCTATCTATTTGCTATTCATCTGAGCATGTGTTCCAGACAGTCTTTCTCTCATTAAAAAACAAGAAGGAAGTAGTAAGGTGAGGTGTTCATTTTATTTCAGGCATCCAGTCAAATCTTGAACTTGTTGCAGGCATGGAATTTCTAAAAAGGACTATTTGTATCCTCTGAAGATTAGAAAACTTCAGCATTTCATTCCTTTAAAAATTTTTTTATTGAGACACTTTCATGGTTTCTGTCTACATAAGAGTCAGATTGATTGTTTTCTGCTATTGATAGCTCACTGAAACCCTAAAAGGTATAGTGGATGTGTCAACCTAGGCATTTGGAATGGAGCATGTATCTGCCTGTGCATGTTTGCTATGTGTATTACATGTTAGAAGAAACCCTTGAAGTCTGCTGTGTATACTAATGACTACTATCGTTAGTATCTGGGAAATCCTACTGGCTGCAGTCCTAGTGGACGCAGCTGTCAGCTGAGTTTGAGACCAAGTTGGCCAGGCCCTTCTGAACGGGCCTGGTATGAACCCTTCATTGGCTGCTCCCACTGCAGTAAGCCAGAGCTGGGTTGGTGTTTACAGCTGGGCCATTCCCTTTTCCTCTGTGACTTGTGTTGACAAGGGCCTGGAAACCTCCCTGCTGGAGACAGAATCAATGATGCCATCATTTTCCATCAGGGAAGATGAGCAGCACACATCACTTGATTGAGCTCCATTTGATTGCTTATTATGGCATTCGTGGGATAGCTGGTGACAAAGGTCACTTTACAGCCAGTTTTGAGTTCTCTTTTCCTGGCTCCGTTATTCCCTGGCTTGCTCTCTCTATCTCTCTTTCTCCCTCTCTCTTATTTTTTTGGGGGAAAACATTTATATTTTTGCATAAGAATCCAACAAATTCATAATGTTTGCAGACTGGACTGAATTATTTTCTCACTTAAAATGAAAATAGATATGTTGAATTCTCTGGACAAATTTGAAGATTCATTACCTTATTCACTAGAAGAATAACAATGAGCGAAATGGCTCTACTCTGCTCTTTACAAGCTAAAATGATAACATCTGGGCATATTTGAGAAATAGGAAGAATACAGCTCCAGTTTTCCACTTCTCATTGTGACAATATATGAAGGCCTGGAAGCACAGTGGGAACTTGGATTGGCTTGTAACCCACCATGGTCTTCCCACCAGGTCATGTGAATCTCTAGTTAAAAACATAGTGTCCCTTGTTCCTCGCCTGGAGCTTTTGTGGCAATGATCAGCTGTCTGCATTTTTTTTTAAAAAAACATTGTCTCCATATGATTCTTAGTTTTTTTTTTTTTTTTTTGTTGTTTTGTTTTTTTAAGGTATGTAGTTGGAATTGTTTTCCTGGTGTCTTTCTCAGCTAGTTTTTTTTTTTCCAAGGCAGGGTCTTGCCATGCAGTTCAGGCTGGCCTTGAACTTGCTATGTAGCCCAGGCTGGCCTTGACCTTACAATGATCCTCCTGCTTCTCCCCGAGTGCTGGGATTACATGCATGCACACCACACCCAACTTCTTAGGGTCTTTTAAATGAAAGAAATACTGTGCTAAAAGATCCATACCTAAGTCTTACAGAGTCATAGTAGTATTGAGTAGAAGGATCTTGGGGTGCGCCCCTTCCCCTCATTTTTCAGATCCAGGGACACTTGGGCCCTGCTCAGGTCTTCCTGGTCATTGGTGGAGAAGCTGTCCAGAGGACCCAGGTTTCCCAGCTTGTGGTGAGGTGTTGGGCGTTATCTCTTCATAGAGATGAGAGGAAGGTCAACGGCCATGTGATCTCTAAGAGAATTTTGATTTATGGCAATAACCAACCAGCTGCTCGTGCACATGCTTGGCATTTAATAGGCTTGCCTACCTCAGGTGGCTGTGCCCATGGCCCTGGATTAGTCCTCCTCGCTGGTCCCAGAAAGAGAGGGCTCTGGGCATGCTCAGGTCTGTCAACATCCTTCTCCTGAGGCTTCTCTTTCCTTTGTTTATATTTGCATCTAGGCTATTCCTCACACTTAGACTATAAATTTATTGGGCAAAAGATGTATCTGATTTTATATTCTCTGCATAGACAAAGATGGGGCCTCAGGAGATGAGGAAAATGATACAGAATGAGGTTTTTCCTCTTCTTAGGACTTCACTGAATCTGTGTGTTTAATAGTTTTAGATAGTATAAATTATTGCAGAAACATTTGGCATCTTTTGTGAAGAAGCCTGGTTAAGGACACAAAAATAAGGTCAAAAGATCGCTTGTAGAAAAGAGATCTCTTTGTGTTCTTTGAATGGGTCACAAGTTAATGTCCAAGAGTACTTCTCTGAAGGGAATAGAAAGTTACGTACATTTGTTAAAAAACAAGGAGACCCACTAGTTGATACTTACACCATGTTTACAATACATGCATATATAAAAACATAAATAGATTTTTCTATAAACTGTAATGATTTCTTTCTTATTTTAATAAAATAAATGAACTTCTTTATTGTTTGGGTCTCACAATGTAGTTCAGGCTGGCTGTGAACTCACCGATCTTCCTGCCTCAGCCTCCTGAGTCATGGGATTACAGGCATATGTCACCATGCCTGGCTAAATGGACTTCCTTGTTAAAGATTTCTTTTTTATTTTAAAGAGAGTAGTAAAATAAAGAGAACAATAGCAGCATACCAACATCACAAACATGAACAAAACAAAGCAAGAACATTAAAAGTGATACAGGGCTTCAAAACAAAATGGTAGGAATTAACAGTGGTTGTCATATTACATATTGTTATCTTCAACTATGTTGCTCAAATTACCAGATGTAAGAATGCAAGATTGATCAAACCATAAAGAGAATTAAAAATAGTTATTAAATAAAACGTTAGAGTTAATACAGAGTTTCACCAGACAAGATGATAGGAATTCACCAATGGCTGTTCTATTGCATATTGTCTTCAAATCAGTTGCTCAGATTACCAGATATAAGCATGCAAAATTGGTCAGAACATAAAAAATTTCAAGCATTAACTGTTCCTTTCAATATACCATCAGACATCAGCAGTATAGTTATTGCAGATTTTATATATATATATATATATATATATATATATATCCTGCCTGCCTTCTTTCTTTTTTCTTCTTTCCCTCATCCCATTATGAAAGAGTTCCACCTCATTTTTTATCTCAAAATCTATAATCTTGTATAGTCACTCATACTACTCAAATTCCAAGCAACTTTTAAAAACAGTTCTAATAATCAAATTTGCCTGTGAAAATATAAGTCTAAAATACTTACATGCATGTGTTGTAGATGTTAAAGAAATAACACAGTGCCACCCACAGCAGACCTCTTTGAAACGGTACAGAAGACAGAAAAAAACATTTCTTAATGAGTAAGCTGTTGTAAGATTTACATGCAGGTATAGTGGTGAGGAAGTGACTATAAAGTCTGGACAGAATTACACACAGACTTGTACAGTAAGGTAGAAGAAAGAACAATTAAAATGTCTCATCTACATGGAGATATAAGTAAATGCACCTTGTGATTGCATCCTCTACACCTCCTGAGACTGCCACGATAATTTTGGAGGTATGTATGCGTTTACAGTTCCAAGGGTCAGAATGCTTATGACCTTGCTTTATAAAAACAAAAGTTCTGTATCCTCTTAGTTTTCAAGGAGATACCCTAAAGAGGAGAGAGTGGGAAGGTTTCCACAACCCTGCTTTAAAGAAAGAGTTAATCATTTCGTACTTACATATGCTTTAAGCCAATTTCCTGAGAAATGTTCAAGCAGTGATTTGAGCAACGAGTATACATTTGGAAGGATGTTATCTGCCAGAATGACTATTTTGAACAAAAACACTAATTTAGATATAAAACTCTTCGTATATTTACTTAAAAAAATCAGCCCATGTTCTAGTTTGCATGTGGGCTGAATTGCTAAATATGGAAGCTCATTTAAAAGTCATCTTGCTGAGTCATCCATTCACTGAAAACCTGAGGGAGGTAGTTAACCTATGGGAGGAAGGGCAGAGCCAGGACTCCACTACTCACAGGAGGGAGATCTGAGTGAGGACCAGACTTGTGGAGCTGCCTGCATGTACAGTGGCTTATCTTCATCGTGGGGATTAATCTGCGCACTTTCCCAGTACTAAGGAAGTGGCACTGTCATGTCCTCATGTTGCAATTTTGAGCCTTTAGGAGATAAATGGAAGTTATGAGTATGTTGTCAAAGCTAAAGAAAACAGGTAGAAGGTTAGCCAACTAGTCTACTAAAATGTAAGGAGAAACTGTTAGGGGTGGCAACCTCAATGCTGTTGTGCTTATTTGTTTCTTTGTGTATTTATCTTTTTTTGACCACCTCTACTCAACAGAGTTCTCTGGGACGATGGAGCTGCACTGGCCTTGTATAGTTCAGTGTGGCAGCTGCTAGCCAGAGGTGGTTCTTGAGCACAAAAAAAGGGGTGAGTGTGATAGAGGAACTGGAGTTTTAATTTTAATGAATTTAAATTTAAGTAGTCACATGAGCCTAGGGGTTACCATATTGAACAGTGTTTTAGAAAGAATTTAGCACTTCTTGATATAGTTGAACATTCCCAATCTGAAAATATGAAATGCTCCAATATCTGAACATTATTTGTACTGGTATGATACCACAGTGTAAAATTCCACTTTGTTTCACAAACAAAATTGTTAAAAACAGTATGTAAAATTGCTTTCAGAGCCAGGGGTGGTGTTGCTTGCCTGAAACCCGGGCTACTGTCTGGAAGTCTGAAGTGCGAGAATTACAAGTTTGAGCCCAGCTGGGACAAAGTACTGACTTACTGACACCGTCTTTCTTCAGGTTTTTGAGGTAGGATTTCACTGTGCAGTTTAGGCTGGTCTTGACCTCACTCTTAAATCCAGTCTGGCCTTAAACTTGTGGCAATCCTGCCTCAGCCTCCTGAGGATTACAGTTGCACAGCACCACTCCTGGGTTGACACCCTTTTTAAAAATAAAAAGGACTGGGGACATAGCTCAGTGTGACGGTTCTGGGTTCAATCCTCAACAATAACACCTGCAAGTTAAGAGTATAATGGTATAAGTCACAAATGAACAAAATGAATTTTATGTTAGAGCTTCCTTATGCACAAGACACCTTATTATGAACACGTAAGCATTTCAAGATAAGGGATGTTCAGTCTTCACTTTGAGAATCCATACTTTTTTCCCCCTTAAAAGTGAATTTTTGAAGTTCTAATTTGTTATTCTTTCTGTCTCTCTGTCTCTGTTTGTTTCTGTCTTTCTGTCTGTCTCTCTTCTGTCTCTGTTTGTCTCTGTCCTTGTCTCTCTCTCTCCCTCTCCAATGTATTGGTTACTAAGAACATAGAAAGTACCCATGTTTTGCGTAGTTTTTTGCAGTGTCTGCGGTGTTACAAGCCACAGAGGTTAAGCCTCACCCGCTAGGACAATGATGAGAGCCAAGTCAAAAAGCCTGGTGGTAACACGTGCATTTCAGGACTTGATGGTACGCACTGACCTGGAGCTGTTTGAACAGATGCATCTTAGCAAGAGGTCAGCAGAACACCTGTGCTCCAGCCACTTTGCTCTGTGATCTCTGTCTTCTTCTGGGCGAGTGGGAGATTGTGCCGTTCCTCACGTGTGGCATTCTGGTGTTCAGCGTTGGTTGTTGACACAGCAGATGTACTGTGGGAGCTGCCTTTCAAGGAACCACAGATGGCCACTGCCGGGGGAGGACTTATCTCTTCAGCTCTGATTCTTTACCCTGCCACCAAAATGCTGGCTCTTTTCTCTGTAATTTGCTTATGAGACTCAACAGTGCTTCCAACACAGAGCCAGGTGCTTAGCATCTAGAGCTTGAATAAAGAAACAAAATATAATTGCTTTTATTTCAAATTCTGGTGGCTTCATTTATATTTCTTAGACTAGGAGGACACTGAGGGATGCTGTGATACTATTTCTTCATTTTACAAACACCTGTGCCTGAGAACCAGGAAGGTAAGGTACCTTTTGGGAATTCAGGGCTACTTGGTTAGACTCTGTCATGGTTTTGGGGTTTTGCAAGGGGAAGAATATAATACGGGACACATATTTTATAAGATTATTTATAATAGTCAAAGAATCCCAAAGAATTATATACAAAAGAGAGTGCAGGAAATCTGTCCACACACTAAGGACCAAAGAATACAGCTGAGGGCCTGGATCCCATGATAATGTCCTGAATGCAATTACACCAGGTAGGCAATGTATTTAATTGATACGAACTCCAAAGTGAAATCGCCAGTCTCTAATCCTTTCTGATGGGAAAGATTCCTGGTATCATGGAACAGCATAGTCTGTGTACTAGACACCACAGTGGGTGATTGTTTTCATAAAACATTTTGATTCTCAGTCTTAGCCTCACATTTGAGTTCACAGAGGAATTCTTAGAAAAAATAACTCTCAGGACCCCAAATAAATCACACTATTGAATAAAAGGCTCTGATATCATTATTTTTTGAAAGCTCTGTGAAGGATTCCAAAAAATAGCTACTGATCCAACATGAAGGAGAAAAAGAGTTTGATAGTCCACATGTCATGGTTGAGAGTGGAGCCCACCATTTGCCAGTTGCGTGATAAGCAAATGGTATTCTGAGTCTCTGATTTTACATCCGTATGATGGTAATAAATAATAACTTGCTTCACACTTCTGTAGAAATCATGTGAAAATATAAGGGAAAGCAATTTCTGCATAGTAAAGTGCTGAATAGTATGATGATTTTGGCTACTATCATATCCTTGCTTTGTTCAACAAAAGAGCTTGCACCCAAGCTGCATATATCAGCATTAAAGTGCTTTCTCAGTGCTATCCCCAAATCTTCTTCCCATGTATGGGGAGATGGATAGTGCTAATAATTGTAAGCACACCTGGTGTAATTGTGGGCTCTAGTTTGAATGTACATTAGCTTCCAAGACTATTTTTGAAAGCCAGCTAAAATGCTGGCCTTAGTAACATCACAGGGCAGGAAGCTCCAAAGGTTAATTACAATTGGATACTCCTATGCCATTTCTGATGCCCTGCTGTTATGCGTCACCCGGCATCACCTTGTTCTTTCTCTTGGAACAGGAAAGCCAAACACCCCCTGACCTTTGCCTCTCTGCCTTTTATTTTAGAATCAAATACGTGCTCTGTTCTTACATTATACAACTAGAAAATTGTGAAAACGATGTTCCAACACCTTTGTTTACGGGAACATGCAGGATCCTGGCTTACATGTCTGAGAGTACACACGAAAAGGATTGCTATTTAAGTTCAAGACTGGCCAGAGATTGAGTCCTGAGTTTCTTCTTTCAGGTCTAAAGATTTAGAAATGTAGAAGAATGACCTTACTCCTTACCCAGGAATGCTGCTGTGGACCTCAACACTTTACTATCACAAACAGTGAGCTTAGACAAAAAAAAAAAAAAAAATCAATGAAGAAATATCAAAATTGAATTTAAAAGGGAGGGCATACTTCTAAAGTCATTCCTGGAAGTAGGTATTATCTGATTCCAAAACCAGACAAGGACTTAACTAAAAAAGGAAACCTTAGAGCAATTTCTTTAATAAACATAAATGTAAAGATCCTTAACAAAATACTAGCTAGCACAATGTAACAAATCATCAAAAAGATCATACACCATGACCAACTAGGCTTCACTTTAGGAATGCAAAAATTTACTAATATGTGGTAATTTAATCCATCACATAAGTAGAGGCAAGAACAAAAATCACATGATCATCTCAATAGATGCCGGAAAAGCCTTTCATAAAATCCAACCTTCATTAGTGATATCCCACTCCCAAATAGATATAGACCAGTATCTTAATCTGATAAAAGACATTATTAATATACCTACTATAAACATTATATTAAATGAAGAAAAACTTAAAAATTTTTCCTCCAAAACTAGGAACAAGATAGTCAGGTATGGTGATGCATGCCTGTAATTCCAACACTGTGAGGGTGGGGCAGGAGGATCCCTGTGAGCTCTGGGCTACACAGTGAGTTCAAGAGCAGTCTCAATGACATAGTGATGCTGTCTGAAAAAAACAAAGCAAAACAAAGCACAAAAACAAAAAACATAAACAAAAACAAATCAAGAATAAGACAAAGATGTCAACTATCACCACTCCTTTTCAGTATAGTACTTGAAACCTTAGCCCAAGCAATCAGGCAAGAAAAAGAATTAAAAAAGACATGTATATAAAAGGAAGAAGTCAAACTATCTTTAAATAGATTGAGTGCTATTTTACACTGAAGACACAAAAATTCAACCAAAAGACCCTAGAATTGATTACCAAACTCAGCAATGCAGCAAAATATAAAGATCAATAGCATAACAGTAAAATAATAATGAACTCACCAAGAAAGAAAATAGAAAAACAACACTATTCATAATAGTTGCCAGAAAAATTAAATACTTAGGAATTAACATAACAAATGCAGTGAAAGACCTCAATAATGAAAACTATAGTAGTATAAAAAAGATCAAAGAGGACATCAGAAAATTGAAAGATATTTCCTTTTCTTGGATAGACAAATCAATATAGTCAAAATAGTCATACTTCTCAACTGATATAGATTTAGTGCAATCTCAACCAATATACCAACAATATTCCTCACAAAATTAGAGAAAAAAATCCCAAAATTCATATGGAACTAGAAGAGACCCAACTAGCAAAAATAGTCCTGGACAAGAATAGCAAAACAGGAAGCATCACCATCCTGGCAGTCTTCTGTAGCCATAGCATTAGTCATTTCTTTGTCAGCAGTTGTAAACAAATGAAACAGAATCTTGGGTTTTAAACTCTTCCTATGCAGAGGAAATAGTTTATCATATCTGAAGACATTAAATTTGAGTCAAGCAGTCTGATGGATTAGAATCAGTCACTTTGGGGGAGGCATTCTGATTTTTCAAAATGCCTTTGCTAGGCGTCTCAGGACACTAGCGAGGGATCCTGACAGAAGGAGAAGGAGAGTTAAGGAAAGAAGGACTCTGTGGAGCAGCCACAGGAAGGGTTCTGCCCTTGTGTTAGTTTGAATTTCCCCAGAGCTACCATCTGATTCAAGGATTCAAGTACAAACAGTTTAGTATGTGGCTAAAGAGGTATATGTAGCAGTCAAAGGGAGGAGAGTTATACAGCTCAGGGAAGGCAGCCAGCAAAGGGTACACTATTAGGCCAGCTACTGCACCTGCACCTTGGACCCTGATTCCACAGAGGGAGCATTGGATTCTTTCTCAAACTTATCCAGGTCAAAAGATGGAGTTGGGATCAATGAAACACTATTTAATTACTAGTTAAGGACTGACCATGGGGAATGTTCATTTTCAGATAATTCTGACCTACTCTACTTGTGTACAAGTGTTTTTTTTTAAGCACCAGGCATTACTATAGCCACCATAAAACATCTTTCTTTCCTGAGTTTAGCCACATGCCAACGCAAGGCAAGGCACAAGAGGAGCATGGAAGGACCGCTCTCAGGGATGTGGATGCACTCCTTTCTTTACTCTGACATAAGATATCATACAACGATAATGTGCAGACATCTACATAAGAAAATAATAAAGTTAGACCCTTCCTTAACACCATATGTGAAATTTAAATCAATGTGAGTCAAAGGTCTAAAGGTAAGATTTAAATTATAAGACTCTTAGAAGACAAGATGGGGTAAAAGATTCATTTACACTGAATTTGGCATTGATTACTTGGAAATGACCCAAAAAATAAGTGTCACAATAAGAACAATAGAAATAGACCAGTTAGAGTACATGAAAATTTATAAATTCTGTCCATCAAAAGGTACTACAGCTGAGCAAAGATGAAATACTATAGAAGGGGAAAATATTTTTAAATTATATATCTGATAAGGGATTAATATTCAGAATATACAGTAAGTCCTCAAATTACAGATATTTGCATTGTGAACTTTCCCAGATATGAACAGACCTTACATTACCAACATGTATAGACATGGACAAATCACAGGAATAGCTCACATGTCTACTTACCATGTTAAGATAACTGTAAAGGTAAAAATAGTTTATTTACAGTGTATGTGTCTGTGTGTGTGTTTGGATTTTTATGCTTTACATTGTATATTTGTGTCAAAGGTGTGTAAGACTCACTATGTTGGACTTACCAATGAATACAACTTATAAACATTCATCTGAAAGAGAACTCAATCATGTAAGTCAAGGGTTTACTGTATGGAGAACTTGTAAGAGTTAGTAATAATAATAAACCTGATTAAAAATGATCAAATAACTTGAATATATGTTTCTTCAAACAAGGTATACAAATGATCAATACCAGCAATCACATGAAAAGATTTTCAACTTTACTAGGAATCAAGGGAACATAAATGAAAGCTACTGTGAGATAGCACCTAACATCCATTATTATATCCATTCAACAACCGAGAAAATTACAAGCATTGGTGAGGATGTGGAAAAACTGGAACCCTTTTTCCCTGCTGGTGATAATTTGAAGTGGAAGAGATGGTATAGAAAGTAGTATTCTTAAAAAATTAGAAATAGAATTATCATATGATCCTGCAATTCTATTTATGGGTATGTATCTAAAATAAGGGAAAGCAGGATTTCAAAAAAATCTTTATACTCACACTTAGAGCAACATTTTTCACAATGACTAAAATGTGGAAGTGACAGAAGTATTTATCATCAGATGAAAGAAAAACAAAGTGAAACCTGTGCATACAATGAAATGCCACTTTAAAAGGGAAAGAAATTCTGACATATGCTACCCCATGGATGAACTTGAGGACATTACACCAAGTGAAATAAATGAGTCACGATAAAGGCTATATTGTATGATTCTACTTAGATATTTAGAGTAGTAGAAATCATAAAGATAGAACGTGCAACGGTTGTTGCCAGGGATAAGAGAGAAGGAATGGAGAACTCTTGTCATGGGTGCAGAGTTTCAGTTTTATACCAGAAAAAGCAGGAGATGAATGGTGCCAATCATTGCACAACATAAAGAATGTATTTTAGAACACAGAACTATCCACTTCAGATGTCTAGGATGATAAATTTTATGTTATGTGTATTTACCATAAAATAAAAGTGGATATAAAGAAACGATGTGCTATAGCACGAGAGAAAAAAATCAAGCCCAAAGAATCTCCAGGTGTGAATGAGTCCCTCCTAGACCAAAGGCTGTGTCTAAATACGAACAGAAAAAGAACAGAGATTAACAAGAAAGGAGGGAAAATGTGCTCCTGCTAATTATATTCATTTCCACTTTTGTCATAGGAGTTACATGCATTCTGTGAAAGAAATTTCAATATTTCTTATAATTTTGGAGGGTAAGATAAATGTCAATTTTGGGAGTTTTATGCTTGTGTTCTGGTAGTGCTGAAACAATCACTTCTCCTCAGTGTGTTCTTAAATCTTCATTTCTGCAAATGATGTTCACTGGCATAGAAATATCCAACATGAAATATTTTTTTCCATAGTAAGTAACAAAATGCAGTGAACCGGCAGTAGAAATTCAACCCTTTATATATCCTGGAGATATTTATTCAGTACCAACTGCATGCCAGGCAATACATTAGGCATGAGGAATGAAGGGCAGTAAGGATCTTGTTAAGAACTCATCTGATAATCATCTGGAATCTAGTTCGGGTCTAGTGAAGAAATGAGGATTATAAACTCCGAGTGCTCATCATGAATCAAATAGAGCATCTCCTGGATGTGACAAGTGTGGTGACAACCACTTTATATTTCCTCCAGCGTTCTCCTCCCAAAGCAATACTTTTCTCCCAGTCTGCTCACTGGCTGTATACTAGTTGTGTTATTGCTTTGTTAACCACTGAGCTAGGTGCTTTCACATGTGTGTATTCTGCTGTGAGCTGAATTCTTGTGTCCTCATCTTCTTCAATTCATATGTTAGAGTTCTAATCCTCAAAGTGATGGTATTGGAAATGGGGCCATAGGGAGTTAATTATGTGTAGATGAGGTTATGAGGGTAGAGCTCACATGTTGCGATCTGTGTTTTTATTAGGAAAGGGAGAGGTCAGAATGTGCAAGTTCTCTCTCCCACTTTTCTTTTTGCCATGTAAAGATATAGTGAGAAGACTGCAAGGCTTCCTGTGCGTAGGTCAGGAACCCAGCCTGCTGGCACTTTGATCTTCAGAAATGTGAGAAGGTAAAGTCTGTTTGAATGATGCAGTCTCTGGTGTTTTGTTGTAGCAGCCTAAGCTAAGACATGTTTTCACATGAACATTATGTTTGTTAAATAAATACCATATATGTTCATTTTATGAATGAGGAAATGAGGCCAATAAATTTACATAAATAGCCCATCATCAGAGAACAAGTTCTCCAAATCTGACAGTTAAGTGTAGATAGGTATCTAATGGTAAGCCTACCAATCCATCCACCATGGCATGAATCTAATAACTGATGAAAATCAAAGCTTTGGAGCTACTAAGTTTGTTTGCTTGCTGTTGTGGTAGGATTCCGCTACAGGGCACATTTTGCATGAAAATCCTTGTCTTGCTATAAAAGCCTTGTTCAAATGAACACTTATGGAAAGAAAAGATGGAGACATCAGAGGAGAATGTTTGACTGAAGCTTGACTTGAAATCTGCAAGGCAATAGTCATTAGGGGATCATGCACCTCAGAAAGTGATGTCACTCTGCTTCCAAGTGTCTTCATCTCCAAGTCTTCAGCTCCATCTTTATCCTTTGCCATTTGCTCCATCTTTATCTTCTGCCTAGCTCACTGGGGCATGTTGACAAATTCCTCGTTTTTCAGTCCTTTGCCTCAGGTCATCACTCTTTAGGGGATTTTGTCCCCATACCTGACCTCCCCTGCTCTTACCTAACAGCCAAAACAGACACCTTTACTATGGATTCACTTGCACTTTGCTTCCACCTCCATGGGTTGGATGCTTCAGATTCTGTGCAACTCCCAGCCATCCCCAGGCTGTAAGTCATTTGTATTTCCTCTGACTGTTATAGGTCGGCTCTGCCTGCTCTTCTTCCTGGCTAGACCACAAAGCCTCCAGCACTTTTTTGTTCAACAAGTATTTATTCATAAGTGAAGTTTATTTAAAAAAAATTATATGCCAGGTGTCATGTTCTGGAGTCAAAACAGTGAAACAACACAGACATTGTTAAGTTTGTAACCTAAGGAGGGTGTACATTCAGGGGACTCCGGGGAAAGCTAATGACCATGAAAGTGGACAGAGGAGTTCTTACTTTGTAAATGATGGTGAGAAGCTTTCCATGTGAAGCAACATCACAGCAGGAGACCTCAAAGGTTATATGAACAGAGTTTTAACAGGTGTGAAGGATAAGTAGTAAGAATAACCTCCTTAAGGAATAGTCAACCAAGGGTGCAGAACACAAGGAAATATGATCAACTCTGAGAACAGAATGGTGGGAGGAGATGCTAGAAAAGCAGGCAGGGGACGAAAATCACCATGTGCCGTATGAGTCATGTTGATGACTTTTTCCTTTGTCTTGAGATTAGTAGAACTTGTTAAATTGTTTTGAGGAGGTGGAGGAAGAGCAATGGCAGGAATAGATTTACATTTTTGGGAAGATCACTCTGGCTACTGTGTAGAGATTTGTGTGGAATGAGGAGAGAGTAGAGATAGAAAACATTTTAATTTTCTTATAAGCTTTGTGTTTTAGATGTAGATGATGGTGGCCAGAATAATGTGATAAGTATGAGAACAGAGAGTGCTGCCCAAATTCAAGATATATTCAGAAGAGAGAGGAACGTGATTGGTAAATTTGGCTATTGCTCACGGTAATGAATTGGTGACTGGTAATTTTTTTTAGTGCCGGAATACTCACATACTCTGTACTCTCTGTCTCAGAGAAGGTGACCACTGAGCTAATTTATTCATGCATTTATCATTATCAGTTCACTTTTTAAATCAGTACATGGTTACAGTTCACGCAGTTTATAATCACCTTAGTACATAATATAGCTTGGTTTTTAAAAAATCTCCTCTTTCCCTTCCACCTCCCTCCCTCCTCCTCTAAAAACCTCTTCCCCTTTCATGTTTTCATTCTTGTTGAAATTATTAATTTTATCTCATGTTTATGACATATGATGTTTGCATTCATTGAGATTATTAGGTTCCAGTACATGGCATATCTTTATTCTGCTTATTTCCCCTTTCCGTGTCCCTCCTTTGGATCCCTTCCCACTTGCAAGAGGTGTCTTTTATTGTGCACTTTACACTTTGCCTTACTGAAATGAGGAATACTATATGGTATTTAAACTTGTGTATTTTATCAGTTCATTTTAGTGATTTTTTGGCTATAATTAATACCAATTGTAACGTTTAAAGATCACTTTAAACTGTGTCTTGTTCAGTGTAGATATTGTCCTATCCACCAATAAATAAATTTCCAGACATGTGCTTTTGTTTAGTCAGGGTTTAGGAAGTGGGAGGGAAGGAGAACATTTGTAATGTGGTACAAGTACAGTGACCCAGAGACTAGAGCAAGGCTTATTCACTTATCCTTCTGATATATTTGTTCTTGATTTCTTTTATTTTCATGACAGAGTCCTCAAACTTCTAATAAGGGAAACTTGGGAGTCTGCAAAATGCCATACATTAGAAGCAGTCGGGAAGGATTTGAGAATATGGATATTTATATGCTCTCAAAAGTCTTTTGTAGGCAGCAGTGTTTGAAGCAATCCATGACTGAAAACCAACTATAAAAAAGATTGATTGGGGTCAAAAAACGAACAACTCTGTGCACGTTTCATCATATGGTTCCATAGTTAGAAACCAAACAAACAAAAAATAAAAAGAACAGATGTTATTTCATTGTTCTGCTGCCTTAGGGGTCAGTGATAAATGATATGTGGAAATAGTTATATAATTTTGAAAATTTCTCTGTCTTTGAATAAAAAAGATCATCTTTCTCAAATTAGGGGCACACTGTGAGTAGAGGACAGGTGCCCTTGATAATTCTGTGTTTTCTTAATCATGAATTTAGCTATTAGGTAGAGCACAATAAATGTTTTGCAAATGAATAAAAGGGCATACCCTGTCATTTCTCCTAAAATTGTTTTTCCTAAATTTTATGGTACCTTCTAGTTCTAACATTCTAATCTTTCTTTATTTTAATATAAGCTCAAGCTCTACCCATTATCTTTTTAAATTAAATTTGATGTTTTGGTATTAATCCTTTTTAATTTTAGTGTTTACCTTCATAGTAGAAAATTCTAAACAGCACAGCATTATCTTTCTATATTTCCACTCTGGTTATGTTCCGTGATGTAATGTCATGTGAAGCATATTACTTGTGGATAGATGGATGATGGCAGTGATTAAGAGCATGGACCTAGAAATTTGTTTGTTTCTAGTTGAGGATACAGTGGTTGGTAGCTTGAATTACTGATCCCAATTATTCTCTGGTCTCCATAAAACTTTTGTAACATTCTTTGCTTCCTCTTGGGCAAAGAACACTTCCTGACTCTCTTTACATCAGGTTTGGTTCTGTGACTTGACTGGGCCAATTGAATATGAGCAGATAAAATATGAGCCACAACTACACAAAACTTCTAAGAGGATCCTGAAGTTTATATAACAAGTTTCCCCCTGCTATAAGATGAGGAAGGGACTGATTCTCCTGTCTGGATCATACATTCCCAATGATGATATTGCCCACAGTGTGATAAATATGATTCTTGGGGTGAGAGGCTTTACATATATATATTTTAAACATAAGCAGGTATTAACAAAGGTTGAGAAATGCTGAACTTCATCCTCAGGATGGGAAGATACATGCAGCAGAACCATATAACCAGTCATCCCACAGGTGATATATAACAAGACTGAGAAATAGATCTTTGTTGTAATCCACTCAGGTTTGTGATTTTTTGCAAGCTGTAGTAGAGAGAAAGCTGACTCCCTCAGTATCAATTTCTTGTCTTTTATGGTCTTAATAGAACTTCAGGTAACTTCTTTGTTCCTTAAATCTTGAAAACTTGGTTCAGAAAGTTTAGTGTAGGGTTGGATAACACCTATTTTTGAAAGGTTCTTCTGGAATTCTTATGGACTTTTAGGAATGGGTCTTGTGATATTGACCAAACCAAAGTTCTATGTTTTATTGATGGAATCCACCCATCTAGGAAAATTTGCCTTAAATACCACATTTGGTGTTCAGATTTATTTCGTAATTTTCATCTGAGAGTTGTGGCAAACACTAAGTGACAAAAGCAGATTGCTAGCCAAGGAGCACTTAGCAAAACCCGCCAGAAGCTATTGTGTCATTTTCTCGCCCATATTTCCTTGTGTGTACGGTTCAGTTTTTTAAAATTTGAGTGTAGAATACTTGCTGCTTTCTTCTTCCTCTAGCCTCAGACTTCCTCTCACTGGTTTTCATCTTGTCTACGGAGATCATGGTTTAGAAATGGAAGCACTGGCTGAGTTTTCTACTAATTTCCCAACTCTTGCCCTCCTTTTAATTAATTGATAATTGGACTTCTCATTTGGTTTTGTTGTCTACAGACATAGAGGCCCCCAGATGCATTTCAGTTGTCCAAGTCTGATCCAAGCCTTTCATGACAATCCTGATTTCTAGTTCTCTACGGGCTTTTGCTTTAATGTTGAACTTTGGGCAAGTTCATGCGAATGAACCTTCTCAGAAGGGCTTTGGAAAAAAAGAAGTTTCCTTTTTTTCCATCCTCTTTCTGCAGGGGATGTTGTGGATGAGGATGTGACACATAGAACTCTACCACTCATGTGGTTACCATACATATTACTGTGAAGACAGCAGAGAGGAAAGACAGAAAGCATTTTGGTGTTCCATGACACCATTGACTACTGCTCCAAACATGGCATTTCCTAGTTTCAAACTTCTTTATGTGACAGATATAAATGTTTTCATCATTAAAGCCGCTGTTAATTAGGCATTCTGTAATTGCATGCAAAAGCATTTTTAACTG
Source organism: Chinchilla lanigera (assembly GCF_000276665.1). Taxonomy (NCBI): domain Eukaryota; kingdom Metazoa; phylum Chordata; class Mammalia; order Rodentia; family Chinchillidae; genus Chinchilla; species Chinchilla lanigera. The sequence goes on from NW_004955402.1 coordinate 36,558,930, forward strand.
ATACAAACTTGCTTTGCTGTAAAGACTTCAGACTACTCCTGCCCACACTTTCTTACTTTCCAGTTCCATATTGTTACCACTATGTTTGGCTGCTGTATCTTGCCAACTATTTCACGTACATGCTTCTTGCCTCTCTGGTGATTTCGTGAGCTTGTTGTAGACTGCACGCAGATTGTTTTTATTATTTGGAGTGTTTCACATAATGACTTTCTCAGTATGGAAAGTAAAGTTCTTGTTAAATACTTTCATGAAGTTTACTCTGTAAAGTTAAGCATTTCAAGCTCAAAAAAATTAATGTCTTTTATTGCCCATGTTGATAGAGTCCCCCAAACAGCTGTGATCAATCATACTCCCCTTTTCCATTTTGATGAACTGTGAATTGACCAAAGTGGATGCTGATATACAATAAAATTTCTGTGAAGGGGAAAGTAATGCTCTTTGGGTGGAAGTAGAGTTCACTTGATATGTTTGTCCTTTCTAACCTCTTAGTTGCATGTTTTTAATGATTTCTTTGCTCTGTTGATATTTGAAACATTAGTATAATTATCTGTCTTACCATATTGTATTCACCACCTGCTGGGGATGAAACACTGAAACTATCACTAGTAGCTCATTAACAGTAACACTAGTCCTTCATTAGCAGTGTTGACCCAATTACATGTTGTGTATTCGAGAGACAAATAATTGTAATTGCAACTCAAAAGTGATTTTATAAACATGAAGATTCTTTTTTTTTGAAATGCAAATTGAAATGCACTATTTGAATTTTTCACATAACTACAGGTTTAAATGAAACAAAACCATTCAACCAAATTAAATAAAAATTCAATCTAAAGAGAGGCCATTTGGAATCAATTGGTACAGAACACATTCCGCTTTGAAGGATCAAAACAGTTTTATTGCTCTGTGCAGAAATTAAACAAGTTAGCGACAATGAAACCCAGACATCTGGTAAGTGACATCTACCCCGGCTATCAGCAGGTAGTGATTTTCTTTTGGATCCATTCAGCGTATTGTCTGCTGCTTGGACAATGGAAGTCTGATGAAGCATTGATATAATCTGACTGGAGGTTTTAAAGCTTCATTGAAGAGATGGAAAGCCAGGAATATCTGTGTGGAAAAGAATCATTTTATATATATATATATATATGTAAATAACTGTGCCCCTATCCATCATGTAGAAGAGACCTGTATAAATAAAAGTAAATGTAGTGTGTCTGTTTGCAGAGCTGGAGAAAGTCCTTTTACTCAGTTACTATGATAAAAATTAGGCAATGATATCCCAGAGAAACTAGGAAGAGACAGCTCCAGGAAGGAAAATCTGTGTTAAAGTCAAGATATTAAAAGCAGAGACACTTCATCAATACCAGCAGACTGCTTCACAGCCTTTTTTTTTTTTTTTTTTTTTAAATTGAAGGAAAAAGAGTGCCAGAGGGATGGGGCTGAGAGATGGGGAAGGAAGGAAAACAGCAGAGGGGAGAATGAAACTGAGATGAACTGCCTAGAAAACCAGTTTTAAGACTTCTTAGAAAATCTCAGTTCACCAAACGTTCGATGTAATGATGATGCTTGTTCTCATTCTCTTATTTAACAAGGCAGTGTGGTCAATAAGAAGCTATCGTTGCCATTTAAAATGTTAAAATAACCAAACATCCACCTACTGCCCCAGTCTCCCAGGCACTGTCATGCATGGTGGAAATGGACTCTAAATGTGAATGTGGTTAGGGACCTGCCTTCAGGAAGATGCCTCTTTCATGCATTAATATAAAATGCCAATAAGAAGATAGCCATGATTAAGTGCTGTAACTGAGAAACATAAGGTTCTATGGCCTCCCTTATAAGCTGAAGAACATGAGAAACAGTTCTGGCTCTCTCTGATATAAGCTGCATGATCTAGCAGCAAAATACTCTTTCTGAGTCTCCTTTCCTTGTTTGTAAAGCACCATTCCCTGACTGGCAGGTATCCCTGAACTGACATTCCTGATGCAGTTTGTGAAAAGTGCTTTTGCACTGGCCACATCCACAGTGAAAGTGTTAGTGCCCTCTGTGGGGTGCAGGCAGAGAAAGAGATTGCTTCTGGCAAGGGACACATGCTGGGAGCCCCTTGAAACTCTGCAGCAGGATCAGGGGTGCTTGAGCACTCAGAATGTGCTGAGTTTGGGAGTTAATCTGATCCCATGGATCAATTGTAATTGACTTATATCACACAGATTTTGTCATTTCTGCAGGAGCTGTTGATGGAAAGTCATTGGGACACTATGTAGTTTCTTAAGGTGTACATTATCAAGGACATATTTATTTGTTCAATATTATCAGATTTTTGGTGCTTATTTTCAGGAATGAGCCCCTTTCACTCACGGCACTTCTGAGGTATCACTGAAATATTGGTAGAAAAGTATGTAATTTAACCTGCCTCCTCTCTTAATCCTCTGCAACTTGAACACATGTCATTTATTAGCTTATTTCAGTTCTGCAGCTCAGGTCCAGCTCAGAAAGGAGAATAGGGAGTGTTGTGTCTATTTCACTGAGAAAGAAAGGGAGGCTTACACATTTGCCAAGAGACTAGGTGTTTACAGGGACACAGCAAACAACAAACACCTTCCCTTATTCTCACTCTCAGTGTTCTTTTTGTCTCAGTGTAGCACAGAGATGGACGTGGTTTGTGAGCCAGAAGTAAGTGCAGAGCATCATCAAACTTTTTGTCACAATGTCACTATATTGTGGAATGCCTCTTTTTCTTGCAGGGAAGTTTATCTTCATTTTTTCTTGAGACTTTAACATCTGGTCAGATAGTTAGTTATTCCTTTTATAAAATTCAGATAAGCAATAAGCTGAAACAATGACACTATATATCTTAATAACGACAAAGACAAGAGTTTAGTTTTCTCACTAAATTCTCTCTCAGTTCTCTCAGTCTCTCTCATAATCTCTTTCACAATCTTTCTCATCATCTCTCTCTCATACAACACAATGCAGCAAAACACAATGGGCCTCTTTCTTGTTAGTTGTGAGGTGCTGCCTGCCTTATTGAATTAACCCTGAAGATTTTCTCCCCAAGAGATATGAGATCACTACTCCGAACTTTGAATTCTAATGAACTCCAGGTCCTTATATGTGGAATAATAGGGGCTTCTTTACAAACTTGGAATCTTGAATTTATAATTAGGGTTTCGACTTCATTTTTTGCAATATATTCAAAATAATACCATCTAGCAAGGCCTCAATATGGGAATGTCCATTTTCCTCACTTCTTACTATACAGAAAGGCAATTAAAATAAAAAGTTGGAAAATAGAGTAATACTGTAGAGTAGTAATCACTGCTTTTTTTATTAAAAAAAAAAAATCAATCGAGATTAATCTAGAGAATGTTTTGGAAACTGCCAAAAAACTTGAATTAACAGTTTGAACTACAAAAACAAGTTTTTTTAGGATAAACCAGAACCAGATTAAACCAAAACAAACCCCATAAATTTTAATTTCATGAAATTCTCCTGGCAGAGTTTTGATTCTTTGCAGTAAGAATTGGCTTATACATTATATCTCTGCATAGAAGGTAATATTAAACCAAACCAAAAATAACAATATAAAACTGATCTTTTTATATCTGACAATGGTAAGAATCAAGATTTTGTGTGTGTGTGTGTGTGTGTGTGTGTGTGTGTGTGTACATGTGGTTTTGTCAATCTCTGTACCTGTTCATAGCTCTGTTGTAAAGCATTACTCTGCAGGATATCTTATCTGATTCTCCCAGTATGTATAGGAGGAATACCTAGTCAGAAAAGTGGTGTGTAAGTGTAATATTAAATGATAATAATTTTAAGGACTAACAAAAGGAAGGGAAGCTTGTATGTAAAGTTTGTTCACTTATCATTCCTAAATGCATCTCTGGTCAAAGCATCCTAAATTTTCAGTACCACTTTCCCCAGATCTGAGTCTTTGTGTTCAAGTCTTTGCATTTCTAATCAGTTAGCAGATTCAGGCTTAGCCAATGAGTAATGGTAAAGGGGCTTTAAACTGGATTATTATGAAAATGCTTTATGTGTTTTTGAATTTTGGACATGAAAGACAAAGCAAGCTTTGTCCAGTGTCATCTTGACCACAATTCAGACAGCCTGTTTGTGACTAAAACTGTCTCAGAGGGGAGTAAAATCAGAGATGGAGAGAGTTAGGTTGAGGGCCACCAGGTCTAGGAGTGTGGTCCTTGCCTGCCGGTATGGTGAGTTTTTGGTAATTAGAAAAAGGTGTCTATTTAAGGTGAGTGCTGAACATAGAAAATTGCACCTGCGTGTAAAGAAAAAGAAGCCTGTCATTCTGGGTGGATGCAGCTCAGGCCAGAGCACACGATTTTGACAATAAAGTGTGGGCTAAATGTACATGTGTAGTGCACAGACTTAACGGTCCACTTTGTTGCCATGTCTTGCATCGCTGGTGTCTTGGTACCATTCAGACTGAGATTCTGGGAGCCCCCAAAACAGACTCAGAGCCATGGAATGAATTAGACATCTTTATTTTCAGGTGTAGTTCAGCAGCGTCTGGTTGTGTGGCAATCCTCAGGCCCTTGACCCCCAGCTCTCTGGCAGTCCAGCTACATAGAGGGGTCTACATAATAGTGGCTACATGCCAGCGTCGACCTTAATTATATCAGCGTTTTACACCAGCCAACACTGACCTTGTTTGTTTGTTTATTTATTTATTTAGGTTTTTTGAAACAGGGTCTCACTATGAGACCCAGACTGTCCTTAAACTTACTATGATTTTTCTGCCTCAGCATCCTGAGTGCTGGGATTACAGGCATGTGTCACCATGTTGGTTTATTAGTTATTTATACTGAGACACATGAGATGTGCCAGCATGGTGAAATATTGCAGAGTTGGACTTCATGACTGGAGTTTCCTGTCCCTGAGCTGAACCAAAGCATACCCATCTTAGGCTTCATTTTTCCCTACACCTGGACCCAGCCATTCTCACATCCACTGTAGTGGCTGCTGTGCAGATTTTTCCATTAAGTGATTCAATTTATCTTCCTGCTCGCCGGGGTTGGAAGTTCCTAGCAATCCAGTGAATCTTGTATTAGGTAAATGGTAGTAGAATGCTGCAACTATTAGATCTCAGAATGTGAAATAAGCTGAGTCAAAATGGGGCACGGGCTGGGTATTTCTCAATGTATTAAACTGTAGCAGATTAAATGGTTGAATCATGGATTATTGAATCTTGCAACTGAGAAAATCGTTTCCATTAAGGTTTGAGTTTTAGAGTTTAGATGAAATTGGCCTATGATTTTAATTTTGTTCTGTTTCCTAATCTTTGGATGAGAAATTGTGCTTTGTTTTCAAAATGAGTTCGGAAGAATTGCAATTGACATGGGATGATTTCACACTTAAATATATGCTCAAACTTATTGAAACAGCCACCTGGGATTAATCTTCATTGAAATCATTAGAAATGATTTCTTAATTTTTGCTTTACTGCATTTATCTGTTATTAAGCAATTTTTAAAATATTTTCTAGAGTTTTCACCATTCCTGATTTTTATATACTTAAAATTTTAATTTTTTGTGATTAGTCTTCTGTAGACATTTCCTTATTTATTCAATTTTAAAGAAAGTATGATCTTGAAATTTTAAAAAGTATTTATATTATTCATCACTTTAGTATTTTATCAGTGTTTGATTTTATCATTATAATTTCCTTCTTTCTATTTTTTGGTTAAATTTTCTACACAATTTCTTATATTAAATTTATTCTTTCTCTCTCTGTTTTATTTTATTTTATTTTTTTAAAAATTTGTTTGGTTTTTTTTCTGGTACCAGGAATCGAACTCACGACCTAGCACTTGCCAGGCAGGCGCTATGCCACTGAGGTAAATCCCCAGGCCCTCTATGTTTTATTTTAAAGATAAAAGAATGAGTACATGTTAACAAACAAACAGACAAAAAACAAAACAACACCAAAACAATAGAAGCAATATAGAATTTCAGACAAGGTAATAGGAAATTAACTACGGTTGTTGTATTACATATTGTTACCTTCAAATTGGTTACTCAGACAAATATAGGTATCCTTTCTCTTATAAAAATAAAAGTATTTAAAACTGTGGGATGCTGCTGAGTATTGCTTTTGCAATTTTTTAAGATTTGTCATTTTTAATTCACAATTCAATACTTTCATCTTCCAATGTACTTTAAATTCTTTGGAAAAGGTAAGTTAGGAGACTTCGCTTGCTTTGCATGTTCATGTGCCTTATTTCTATAGCTCTGACTTTGTTCTTGTTAATCTTTTCTTATTACATAACTTAATATATTTGGTTTATGGCAGATAAGGCTCATGATGTGCAAAAAGACACTGGAGAAAAGTCTGGTCACATATATTTACTGGTTTTGAGAAAACATGATGATCACTATACCTTATTTCAAAACTTACCTTTTCTTTTTAAATAAAAAGTTTTTAACAGGTTTTATAGATGACTCTCAGCACCCAAAGTTCTAATTTTTTTCTAACCTCCTCCTAGTATCCATCTCCAGCTTCTATCTTATTACCATAAATATCTAAATTGTACAATAAACAACCCAAACTAATAGTGAATAAAGACCCACAGGAGGCTTCTGAAGTTTGCTTACAGAGGGCTTGTGTTCTGTGTTGGTTGCCTGTGTTCTGTAATATCACTAATTTAGTAGATTACTTCAATTCATTTCAAACTTTGTCTAGCTCCCAAATAACTAAATTCCTTATGAATCTTCTCTAAAGCCGCCACTGAAACATAAAAGTGTCCTATGTTATGAATATTATATGTTAAAGAATTAACTTGTTAACATCCAGTTGTGGGAAAGTTTTAAAAGATGTAGTTGAGTAAGACAATAACTGTGTTCTCTGAAGACTATCTATCCAGACTGTCTTTAGAGTATAAACCTTCCCTTGTCTGGCTGAAGTGGGGAAGGAAAGACATCCAACTGCCTGGGACAGTGATGGGATGGACAGAAAAGCTCCTCGAACAAACTTGTAAGGAACACCCTTCTTTTGAAGATTCGCCTCCACCCCTCCATTAGAGGCATTGGTGCTACAAACACTAAAGATAATTAAGTGCTAGTTAACTTTCACAGCAAACATGGGGCTGTTTCTGAGATTTGCCTTCTGTTCTCTGGCATTCCGTAGTGCAGAGATAAGTAAGTTGCTTTGACAACTTACCTTTCAGTTTTAGGCTTTGTCCTGATATTTTGTTATTCCTTTCTTCTTTGCTTTTGTTCTTTGGTCTCAATAAAATCCATCCTGTAGTTTCAGTAAGTATTCAGAAGGGAGCAAAAGTAAATGCCTATTTTTGCTCTGCTGTCTTTTTCCAAAAGTTTGAAGAAAGAGTTTGTTGTAATCAATTGATCTTTTTCCTAGAGCAAATTTGAGCTGTGCTATGTGAATTTTTTCTGCTGTAGTTCTGTCTGCCTAATAATTGTTGTCTCTTCCTCTCATATGCTTCATATCCTGTTTTTATGTTTTCTGACAGTCTTTGCAAAGTCATGAGGAATCTTTTTTTTTGTTTTAGAACAAACATCTTTATGGATATCTTAGTGATAGGTTGAGAGAGGCTGTATTGTAGTTTTATAGCTAGAGACCATTTGAACTAGAAACCATCGATTTTTTTTAATTTTGAAAATTGTGTGACATGATTGGGTACAAAACTAAAATTTTGGGTGCTTACTTTGGAGATTACTTTTTTTTCTTTAAATGGAAAAGGTCTTTTACTACCCTTTAAGGTGATGACTCTTCTGATCACTTGGGGCTTATTGCAGTACATCCAGGTCCTCATATTACAGCTGTTCAATGGGCATATTCAGCCAGGTCCTTTCAAACACTTCTCTTATAGCAAAACTTTTAAAAAGATGCCATGTCATGCTTCCTCCCTGGTAATATCACTTAGTTCCATGACTCAAAATTACCATCTAAAGTGGTGCACCTAACTATTATGCTTGTGTCTTTGGTGTCTTCTTTAAGTTCGGTCTCATTTACCCAACTACCAATTAGATGTCTTCCGGGTACTTCAAAGAAGAAATCTTAAATCCAGAACTCTACAGGTTTCTTCCCATATTTTTTTCATGACTCTATTATTTATCCTTTACGCAATTCCTCAGGGTGAAAAAATTCTAAGAGTAATAGTTATAGGATGACAAATCATCTTTGCTTGGGACTTTGAAGTTTTCTGACACATGGGGATTTTATTGCTAAAACTAAAAAAAAATCATAGACAAACTGGGCTAAGCTGAACACCTCAGATTAATGATTCTTCTTTTCCCCACCTCATAACACATACCCAGGGTATTAAATATTTTAAATGAATTATGATAACTTCCCTCTAATCAGAGTAAGAGACTGATTTAATATAGTGGTACACCAGTCAACCTTTCTCTATTATAAACATACAAGCCACAAGTAGTGATGTTAGAAAACCTAGAATGTCATGTTGAGCAATAGCAATCAACTCCTGTGTTAGGAAGAATCTTGAATTTGAAATCCTGCTCCTTCAAAATTACTTGAAATCTTGTTCTGTATAACAGTTTCTAATTCAGTAGATACTTTCCATTTGGGAAGCACGCTAGGAAATTTCTTCTAATTGGTCACTGGAGCAATAAATGAATAAGTTACTCCTTTTTCATGTGGTTGAGTGACAGCCAACTGTGACAACATACCTTTTGTGCCTACTTTTTTGTTTTCTACTTACAGAAATTTAAAATATCTAAAGCCAAAAAAGGGAATGATTGATAAAAATTTCCTCATTAACACATAGTAATGAATTTCTAAGTGTCTCATTCTCTTTTAGACACTGAGGATAGAACAATGAGTAAGATAGAGTACCTTATCTGTGGACATAATCAATATGATTCATGACAAATGTGCAAGTAGGCAAGTATGAGGAAAAGAAAGTCAAGTAAGATGATAGTGAAGAAATAAATGATGTTAAGAATGGTGGAAGAGGGTGAAGGCAGCTGTTGTCTTAGATAATGTCCCCAAATTGCCCATTTGGGGACTTAACTGAACAGAAATCTGAGTGAGGTGAGGGACTGAACACTGACTGCAAAAGTCTTGGGAGGGAACTTCTTGAGCAGAGGAAAGACTGTGAGACTGTGAGCGAAGGCCTGTTTGAAGACTAGTAGGCTGGTCAGCAAGAGCCTGGGTGGAGGGAAAGGAAAAGAATGCGGCCAGTGAAATAAAGGGGGTCAAATGACTTCAGGCCTTTAGGCTTTAGAAAGGAATTTGGATGTATTTCATATACAGTGGGAAGTTAACAGGGCATCCTGACCCTCTTGCTGCTGTGTAAATAACAACAGGAAGATGAGAGTGGAAGAAGGGCAACCTGTTAGGAAGCTTTCTTTCAACAAAATGTACCTTGGTGCTGGCTTGCAGCAGAATGAGGGATGAAGGTGGAGAAAAGTGGACAGGCTAGTTTTGGCCACTGGTGACACAGAAGAACATGATAATGACATCAAATATGGCACACATACTTAACCTGAGCACCTCAGGATAAATGGAGTTTCCATTTGCATCATAGGAGGAGACTGGGGATGGAAAATCTGGGGAGAGAAAGAGTATAGTTTTAGATGTGCTGAGTTGGTTCCCCTTCGATGTGATGTAGGAATATTGAGCTGGGAGTTAGGTAAACAAATTTGAAATTCTGGGGAAACATGGGCCAGAGACGTATTTTGGGAGATATCAATGACTAGCTTGTGCTTAGAGATATCAGACTGGATGAGATAATCTTAAAAGTGAAAATAAGGGTGAGGTGTGAGGATTGAAGTTTGGGGACACTACACCTGTGATATCTGTAAGGCAGCCAGAGCAGGTAGTATTTACTTAGTATTAGTAATACATGCTATCTAAGTGTCAAAGCATCAATTAAAACAAGCACAAACCAACATTTAGAGAACTGACAACACAGCCTGCGTATGAAGAGTCAGCAAAATAGAAGAAAGAAAGTCAGGAGAGTGTGGCACCACTGAAACCAAAATAAAAAAGATTATTCGGGCAAGAAAATGTGATTGGCTTTTGTAAAAGCTGCTGCAAGGTCAGATAAAGTGATGTAGCAAATATCTATTTTTTGGGTATGGTTTAAGCAACAGAAATTTATTATTTCCTAGGAACAGAGGCAAGTTCTGTAACAAGGTGTTGGGAGAACTGATTCCTTTAGACTTTCCCTTGGCTGATGGCCCCCTTTTCCCTGTGGCATTGATTGTCTTCCTTGTGTGTGCCTGTGTCCTATTCTCTCCTGATAAGGATCTGGTCCATCCATCTGACCTCATTTTCCTCTATTTTTAAATTTTATTTATTCATTTATTTTTGTTGTTTTTTTGAGACAGAGTCTCGCTATGCAGTTCAGGTTGGCCTTGAGATTCCTTTGTAGCCAAGGCTGGTTTTGAACTATCAACAATCCTCCTGCCTCAACCTCCTGACTGCTGGGATTACAGGTAGGTATCACCACGCCTGGCTCATTTTACTTTAATTGCTAATTTAAGATGCTATCTCCAACAACAACCACATTGTGAAGTACTGGGAGTTAGGACTTAGACATAACTTAGCCCATCACACTAGGCTATGAACCTATCACACTGGGTTCATTATGTTACTCTTCAACTTGCTGTAAGTGTACATGTAAAATTTTTCATAATAGAGACTTATAACTCTTTTAGAATTAGGAAATCAGTGAAAGAGAAAAATAAGTCTTCTCCAGTACGAACTATGATAACAGCTCTGGATAGAAATGTGATCACTTACCTTTCTTTATTTCCAATCAATGGTTTGCTAATTTACAGGCCAACTGTCACACTGCCTTCTACACACCTGAGGTACCTCTACGTCCAGTGTGTAAAAAACCCAAGACCATATCCTTCCAAAGGGCATTCTCATCTCCCAAGTGTTGGGCATAGACAGAACTGGAGTCTCATAGTTCTCCACTAATTTAACTCTTCCTGACATAGAATACCAAAGCTTAAATTAATTCTTCATAATGTGGCAGACATAATTTCTAGAACAGCAATCGAAGTAATTTTAACAACCTGTATTGTGGCACAGGCTAAAACATTTGGGGGAGGACAGGTGAATACCTTCTTGCCAGAACTGATAACCACACATAGGTATTAAAAATTTTTCCCCATTCTCCTCCCCTCCCTTCAATCCTCCTTCCCCGTTTTTATTTACAGAAGTTTTATTTCCTTCTTTCGCCCTTCTATTCTCATTTTTCTTTCTCTTTCCCTTTCTTCTCTTCCCCCACCCCTTTTCTTGTTTCCCTTCCCATATGAACATTTTCTTCCTGTTTCACGATATAAGGACCAAAATGGGAAATAAAATTCTGGTAACTAGAATTTTGGTACACTAAGTTGTACATCCAAAAAGGTATAGAGAAATGGAAGCACGGTGCTCAAGGCTGAAAAAAAGAACAGTCTAATCACAGTATAATTTGGATCATGAGATTTAAGGCTGAGGGTGAGGAATATCAGGTGTAAATGAGGTCGAGTAGGTTCCTGATCCCTAAAGGGCTGTGCACTGGAGAAGGGACTGGCAAGAGCATCTGGCAGAGCCAAGCTTGGGGAAGTTGTCCTGAATGCCTGGGCAAAGGACTCTTTGCGAGGGAAGCTGAGCCATGGTAAAACTGCTTAGCTCCAAATAGAGAACAGTAGCTTTGGCAGCAAACTGGGGAAATGAGATTCTGCCTCGATGCAACAAGGGTGCTGGCAGATGGTACAAACTGATGCCAGTGGTACATTTTCAGGATACAGCAATGGTAGCTGCCATTGCAAATGTGGGCTGGAAGACCTCTTTGGAAGAACTGAACTGATGGATGCCTTTAGATGAATCAGTCAGGCTTAGAGTTAAGTAGGATTTGATTTCTTTTTACTAAATACAGATGTGTGTTTTACTGGCACCTTAGGTGCATGATGAAGCAAATCAACACCTCTATTTCTGTAATTGTCTTCTTGTGAGAGCTCCAACATTGCTTCTATTGTCTGGGTATACAGTGAATTTTGTCCATGTGGGGATAACCTGTTTCAGGGGCTGCTTTCTTTATAAAATAATATGATTGATCAAGGGTAAGCAGATATCTTAGTACAGATGTGCATGCTATAGGTCTACTTTTAATGACTATTTCTTCCAGCACAATTTTCCTACCCTTTTACAGAAATAATATTTGCAAACTATCCTCTACGGGTTACTTTCCCTGGCACCGGTAATTTTCCTCTTGTTTCATGTTTTCTATGAAACAAGAAGAAACTGTACGTTAAAGGGTTATAAAACTATGTTAGTGTGAATAGTCCCAAGATTGAATCACAAATTTTCACTACATTCTGGCAGCATAGAATTTCTGACCTTCAGATTGCTGGGAACGGCAGCTAAACACTTGATAACATCATAATAGTCTTCTAGCTGAATAACTCAAATGCAGTTAGAAAACACTATATAGAAATGATTGCACTTAAAGCTTTTGGTTAAAAAGTATATAATCACTATTATAATCATTCTTGGTGTGCTGGTGACTACATTTCTGGTACCTAAAATGTCAAATTTTTAATAGCATTAAGAGCATTAGTGACATCAGCTTAGATCACACCTGTTGATAACAAATCTGCCATGCAGAAGTCCTTGGTGGTTGTTGGCATAGGGTGCAACAAAGGAATAGAAAGATGCCTGGCTGAGCCAGAGTTGTGGCCCCAGACCAGGGGTGAGCTGCAGCTGCTATAAGGAGGAGGGGTCTAAGTGTGCACATGTCTAGACCAGCCAAAGTAGTAGGTACATATCTGTCTGGGAAGAGCACCACAGAGGCAAATAGATAATCATAGCACCTCAGAGGCAAATAGATAATCAGCTGATAGGAACAGAGCCTCCAGCTTCAAATGAGCTTTGAGAAGGTAGCCTGTGACCCAAAGGTGAGGGGTCAACACAGGGATTTGAGATAGCACACTCACAAATTCAGGTAAAGAGACCCGATGTTTGTTCAGAGAACCAATAGCAGGTGAAGTCTTCTTTTCATCATTTAATCTCAAGCAGGGGACTCATATTCTCTGTTAGTGTAGGAGCTGGTCCTCCTTTGTATTCACCCAGGTAGTGGTGCATTCACTAATTCAATTGATGATTGGTTGAAGATTTGACACAATAAACCTTGGTCTAACTGTATCAAAATTTATATAACAGTTTACTGGGTGAAACTAATATAAAATATATACTTAATACCAAACAGTGAGAAGTTCAATCAGAGCAAATTCCAGGCTAGCAAGGGCAGTTAGAGGGAGGAAATGAAGAGTTACTACTACCCCACGGTTTTGAACACTGGTGACATTTAAACCCTTCAGAGTTACATCACTTCACTGTGCTCCCTTCTCTGATAGTCCTCAAACACTCAAATGCTCCCAGAAGAGAAGACTCAGCTCCGTAGCTCAGTCCCATTCCAAACCTACCTGTAGGTGGCTGATGTTGAAGGAGCCAGTAACTTGCTTGTCCCTATCTTGCCATCCTGTGCGGTCTCATCCTGTGCTGGGAACATTGCAGTTTTATGGAGATTCTTGCCTATACCTTTTGTGGCAGTCCCTTAGCCTTCTCATAGTTCTTCAGTAACTGGTTTATGCTTTATTCCTAAGAAAGTCTTCCCTGCCTTTAGTGTCTGCTCCATAAGGATAGAATTCCTTGTTCCTAGAGTAGACTCTAGGACATGCCATTTGCTCCTGCTGTTGGTACTTCATGCTAACTACCCCCTCCTGAAACTTGGTCCTCTGAGTGGATTTCCTCTCACAGCCCCTTCGGCTCAGGTGAGCAAACTCTGTCATGAACTTGGTAGAGTCATTAGGGAAACCTTTCTGTCCTGATGATTTTGTCTTTAAAATGGATTTCTTACC
>NW_004955402.1:36573822-36619281 GCF_000276665.1 Chinchilla lanigera
TGAAGGCTGGCGCGCCACAGTGCTCTCGGCCGCATGGCTCCCTGTGTGCCGGGGGCCCTCCCTCTGGGGGCCTAAGAGGCAGGAAGTGAGCCAGCCGGAAGACAGGCGCTCCCCGCCCATGGCTCCCCGTGCACCAGAGGCCCTCCCTCTGGGGGCCCTCCCTCTGGGAGCCTACGAGGCAGGAAGTGAGCCAGCTGGAAGGCTGTCTTTTCTTCTAATATTTAAGAATTTTAGCCTTTGACGCAAAGTCCATTTCCTCTGACAATCTTAAACAGACACACATTTCCTTGGGTAACACCCTCTTCCAGTCTGGATCCCCTTCTATCTCTCTGGGCTCTAGTTCTGGAAGTGAGGCTAACCTCAAATCATTCATGAAAGAAATGTAATTATATGAGTATATTTCAGGGTTGTCATATTCAGTTGTATAATTCTTCAGGCACAATATTGTCCCTTTGTCTTTAGATCGTTTGACTAACATTTGCTCATTTTTGTTTCATTTCAAGGATTTCTGGGGTAATAAGCTTCAGACAATACTCTGTAACAACAAAGTCCTCTAAAATAAAGGACTTACTACTTTATTTTCAAATCTGATTCTTAATCCAATTCTCATGTTTCAGCTTTTCTAGTTTAAAAATGTGTACATATTGAAAAGACAAGAAAGAATCTCCTAGAAGGTGTATGAGAAGGATGAAGCTCTTGACTTGTCTTGATATAAATCTTTTATGTTGTTTATTTGGTCTTGGATTGAAGTGCTCATCTTCTGCAATTTTACTTTAAGAGGAGACTTATTAGTTTCCTCATCCATGCTGATGATCTTAAACTCCATAAATAAATATCCAGAATTTACTTATTGGAGAAAATAAATTTCTTACTACATCTAAATATTAAGTATCAAAGATAATAAATAGATATTATCTAGAAAGTGATCTTTAACTATTAGATTTTGAAATAATATTTAGTATTAAGGTAAACTATTACATCATTAAATGAAATTACTTACAATCAAAACTTTCAAATATTAAAAGTAACTGGAAGCATTCCTGTTTAGAATAACTAGCAAAATTAAATTCTTAGGAATAAATTTAAACAAAAAGGTGAAAGAGTTCTTAAACAAAAATCATAAAGGACTGATGAAAGAAACTGAATAAGGTATATACACAAAATAGAAAGATACTTCAGATCAGAAGATTGATACTGTTAAAACAAACATTATCCAACATGATTGGCAGATTTAATCAATCCCATTAAAATGCCAATGGTGTTCTTTAAAGAACTAGGAAAAAAATCCTAAATTTCACATGCTAGTGAACAGAAAATCAGGCCACAGATAGCCAAAGCAATCCTGAGCTAAGAGAAAAAGGAATTACATTATCTGACTTTTAAATATACTACAAAACTATATTAATCAAAATAGCATGTTATTCGTATAAACATAAACATAGAGCAATGATACAAAGTAGAGATCCTGAGTAAACTCATGAAACCACAGCCAACTGATTTTCCACAAGTTTGCTAAAAACAAGCAATGGATAATCCTTTCAATAGTTTTTTCAAAATAGATAGTCTTTTCAATAAGTGCGACTGGGAAAATTAGATACCTACATGAAAAGAACAAAATTAGACCACCCAATTTCTCACTACTTATAAAAATCAATGGAAAATTTATTAAAGACCTAACTACAAGACCTCAAACTATGAAACAGGAGAACTACCATAGGCCACTGGAATGGATAAGGAATATTTTAGACAAGACACAAAAAAGTATGTGCAACATGAGCAAAATTCTGCAAGTGAGATTACAGCAAATTAAAAAAAAACTTTTGCAAAGCAGACAACAACAGAGTTGGAGAAAATATTTGAAAACTCTACATTTAAGTACTGATGCCCAGAATATATAAAGAACTCAAACTTTCCAATTGAAGAAAACTCCAAACAATATGATTTTAAATATATTCAATAGACCTAATTAGACATTTCTCAACAGAAGGCAAACAAATAGTCACTGGGTAAAAGAAAAAATGCTCAACATTTCTAGTCATAGAGAAATGTAAATGAAAACCAAAATAAGATCTTATTTGTAGTAAGAATGACTACTAGCAAATTGATGAAAAAGTAAGAAATGCCAGTGAGGATATGGAGAAATGAGAACTTCTACAGTGTTGGTAGAAATGTAAATTAATATAATTCTCATGGAAAATAGTGGGAAGATCCTCACAAAATTGAAAATCCAGCAACCCTGCTACTGGGTATTTAGTCAGAAGACATGAAATCAGTCTGTTGAAGAGGCACTGGAATTTCATGTTTATTATAGCACCATTCTCAGTAGTTAGAAGTGAAAGCAATCTGATTTGTTCTTGGTGTATGGACAAAGAAAAATGTGCATATATACACAATGGAATGCTATCTGGCCATTAAAAAGAATGAAATTCTCTTATTTATGACAATGTGCATGAATTGAGAACCATTATATTAAATGAAATAAGACAGGCATTGAAAAACAAGCACCCCGTGGTCTCACACATACATAGAATCTGAAAAAATTGCTTTCACAGAATTTGAGAGTAGAACAATGATTAACACGGAGTTAGGAGGCATAGTGAAAGACTGATCAGTGGGTCCTAAGCTATAGGTAGGGCAAAGTAAGAAATGATGGCATGCTTTTGTAACTAGAGATAATGTACTATACATTTCAAAAATCTAAAAGGAAGAATTTTGATCCTTTCATTGTAAGGAAATGATAAATGCCAAGGAGATATGCTTACTCTGATTTAAATATTATAATATACACACGAAAAAAAGTAATTATGATATACACATTAATTTGACTACAGTAATCATATGTATATCAAGATAGTATATATATTTTACATATATACATCACATGGTACTCCATTAATGTGTAAGTTTTGTTTATGTATAAATTAACATCATTATGTTTACATTTTAAGTTTTTAACTATCATTTTGAAGCCATGTTGTGTACATTGGTACATATTTAGTATTAAAAGAGCCACTTCACAGATAATATATATGCTCTGAGTAAGCATGTTGGACTGCCAGTGGGTGGATAGCTATGCTTCAGGAGGTCAAGACAGGACCAGTGAGGAAGTTAGGTCATGGCAGTAGTCAATATGCAATTAAGATTCATCTTCCAAAGATAGATGCAAATGTCAAAATTGAAGGTTGTAGAATAATAGCAGGTTATTCTCAAGAGACAACCTCAGGAATATTTAGTCCAGGAAAATCATTTGCAGGAGCCAAGACCCAGCTGAGACGATATTTATACATGTAATGGGATGTCTCATGTACCATTATTGTAAATACAGGATGATAAAACAGAAGATGAGTCAGTTTAACTCAAATATTTGTGGAGACCTGTTCTATGTCACAATATGTACTGCAATCTGAAGATACAAAAATGAGTAGTAAAATTATTTGCACTGCTCAACAGAAAGAAGTGTGGAAGAGACAAGCTGCTATAGTGCTTGAAAACACGGAATCTGAGGTAAAACTGCCTGGGCTCAACTTTTGTTTCTAGAGCTTACTCGTTTACATGTATTAATAGAATGCCGTGTGATACTTTGAATGTTAATATCTCTGTGGCCGTTTCCCCACTGCAATAGTGCTATCACTTATCTCCTAGCTTGTCCTTTAAGGAACTGTATGTAGAGCATGTGGAACAGTGTCAAACCTTAGAAAGCAATAAGATTTCCCTGTTAAGGTTACTGTACGATTTTAGAATAATGATGTTCAAATTGGATTTTGTGCTGCGCTTAAACAAAGCAACATATTGGGCTATAAGAAAAAAATATCGAAACATCTGTTTAGATTTTTAACTCAAAATACAAAATTAAGTTCCACAAATGTCATCAAATAGGATGAAACTGGTGTGCCCATATAGGAATATGGGGTACAGTTATGGGTCACTAGTGTCAAGGGAAAAGCGAAGTGTACCTTTATCAGCTTGGTCCCAGATTGCCAAAATATATTGCATTTGACATGGTTCGATAAGTGTGTAGGCAGTATTTAATTTTTCAAATTTATTTTATAAGTTTTTACTTTGATATTTCAAACTGAAGGACAGGTTGAAAAATTTCACATATGTCTTTCTACCAATTGCTGACACCTTTGCCCAATTTACTTTATCAGTCTATCCATATGCATGCAGTACATGAACATGTTCTTCTGAATTATAGTTTGGAGGTGTTGTGCTCTAGCATGCCTAAGTGTGTCACTGTCTCTTAGAAGAACAAAGGAGTAGTTTTTAGCAGCATTACATTGATCAAAGTCAGGAAAACTGAACATTGATATTAGGAATGTTCCCCATTCCAGGATCTGATCCAGGATTACACATTCCATTTAGTTGTCACGTCTCTTAGCTTCCTTTCCTCTGAAACAGTCCCTGAAGCTTATTTATGTTTTCTTGACCTTGCCTGTTTTGACAAGTATGGGCCAGTTATTTAGTGAAACCCTAAGTTTGAGTTGTCTGTTTCCTCATGAGTGGGTCAGGTACGTGCTTAGGGCAGGGACTCTGCAGAATGATGACATGAATGTCTCAGTGCACAGCATTACCAGCCACTTATTGTTGGTTTGTTTTATTATGTGTATTATTAAATTTGATGGTTGTGGTCGCTTCTGTCCAGGTTCACCACAATAAAGTTACTCTTTTCTGCTTTGTGATGACTAATTTTGGAAATGGTCTCCCAGAACAGATAAAAAGACACTTTCTAACAGGAAAATATTCATTCCACTTTCCATGGCAAAAATAATCAATGATCGTAAAGTCATTTCTTTACCACTGAATAAGTCTGGAGTTTATTCCAAAACACAAGTTTGCAGACACAAAACAGAGTATGGGAGGTTCATAATGTAGCTGAAGATATATACATTTTTTAAAAACAAATTTCAGTGTTTATACTATTTGCTAGATTAGGTTAAAATACTGAAATAGATCCAGGCTTAATTTTTGATTCAAAAATAATCTCCTGGAAAAGATCTTCTTAATAGTAGGCAACTTATTCAAATTCAGCAGAATTGTATCAGAAAATAAAAATCTAACCTATTTAAGATGCACAAAGTTTTATGTTTTATTAATATAGTTAGCTTTAGATACCAAGTTCTTTAAAATACAGTTGTTTATAATGAGATGTGTTGTTCCCATAAAGATCTTTTTATCACACAATGATTCATGGGTCACCTTATGACAAGGTACTGAGACTTATCACATTTATAAATACTACGTACGTATATATTTTTGTGGAAATACATGTGTTTTGGATTGGCTGACATTTCCTGTTGTGACAAATGGTTGTTTCAGTGGTATTAACTAGTAAGTTACCAAGCACATAAATAAAAATAAGAAAAACTTCTTTCAAGTAAAGTGAATTTTTTAAAAGTAAGAAAGTAATAGCCAAAAATACGAAAACAAAACCTAAACCACTAAAACCAAAACCGCAAAATCACAACCAACACCAACCCATGAATTAGAGTTGAAAATGACAGTTTTGAATATTTTTTATTGTTATGTACCTTTCCTAAGCAATGATATTATAACTATTTCATTAAGCATAGAGAAGATTTTAGTGTGTGATCTGTTTGAATGTTTTACAGTGTCTTATATATGTTTGTTTAAATATAGAAAAATGTAGAACTTCCATCTGTATATCAGAGTTTCCCACCAAATAGTTTTAGGAAAAACTGACTGACATAAGAAATAGAAGTTTATTTACTGAAAAGCTGGGTAGATAGAACTGGGGAAAGGAGAAGAACATTATGACTTATTAAGTGCAGCCAATGATTCATTTCTTTCATCTATACTTATGTAATTTTGAGGTATTATTTTAAGCTATGGATCCACTGAAACAGGTATTGATATAAATTGAACTTTAGGTCAGACCTTTAAATCACTGTGTTATAGATATTTAACTGATATCTTCAAAATCATAATGAAAAATTGAAATCATATTTCTCTTTCAGTGAGGTAAAATTGTTTGATTCTTCATAACAAAACTTTTGAGTATTTCATAAGTACCTACACTTTCCATTTTTAAAAAAATTTGTAAATTAACATATTAAAACATTATTATATGTAGGATTGTGTTAAATCTCTTTTGGCAGGTCACCACCTTCAAGTTGGAGGTGTCTGCAGCAATGGTAATCACCTAGGGACATTATAGAGAAGGGTGTGACAGTACAGAGGGTCATGATATTTGGGATGAAGGCTCTTTCCATCAGGATAACAATGATTGTAAACAGAGGAGATCTCCTAGATCAAGGGAAAATCAGTCCACAAACTTTCATACTTCTACCTTAGTGACACTGGATCACAGAGAATATTGGAATCTCAACAATGATTTATTGAACACTTTCTTTTTTTTTTCTTTTTTTTGGTTTTTCTCCGGTACCGGGAACCGAACTCACGACCTTATGCATGCCAGGCAGGTGCTTTTGCCGCTGAGCTAAATCCCCAGCCCCTACTGAACACTTTCCACAGGTTTTTATTTACTGGTGGATACTGGGATGAACACATGCAAAGCGGCAGGATGCTTACTCTTGTGGAACTTGCTGTGTAAGGAGATAAAACTAAAGAGAAGTGAAGATTGTAGACACTTCATGCCAAGAACCTAATGGATGGTGCAGATGGTAGCAGATGAATTCAGAGAAAAAGCACATTTTTACTGACTAGAAAGATTGTGTGATTTCCAACCTTACACTCCACCGCTCTCGACTCGGTTCCAGATTTTTACCATCCAAAGCTGTTGTATACCCTCTTATCCTGGGCTAAATGCTCTTGAGACAGCTCTTTCTTAAGTCTTAGCTCAAATGGCTCCTCTGAAGAGGAACTCTAATTATCGCTGTAAGGAGAAATCACTCTACTGAAAATCCATTTTCTATCTCAGGCAGTTCCCTCCATAGAAATCTTTGTAACTGCCTATTGCATATTAATCTCTTGTCCTTTTTTTTTCTTCTCCCCCTACCG
Source organism: Chinchilla lanigera (assembly GCF_000276665.1). Lineage (NCBI taxonomy): Eukaryota > Metazoa > Chordata > Mammalia > Rodentia > Chinchillidae > Chinchilla > Chinchilla lanigera. The sequence goes on from NW_004955402.1 coordinate 36,580,801, forward strand.
TCAACGGGAATGTAAACATGAAGATGAAGCACATTTTTTTTCTCTTTGCTCACCATTGTATATTTACATGTACTTAACACATAGTACATGAATTGGCATAAATATAAAACAACAATTACTTAAAACAAAGCAGTAAGAAGCAGAGTCAGATCTTTGACAGTGAACAGAATCTGGGTAAGTGGTATAAGAGAGGTAGAGGCCTCAAAGCATGGGAAAAAAAGGGCTCAGCACACATGTGGAGGTGGAGTAGTGTTCAATGTGTTTGGAAGACAGATAAGACCAATTTAGCTTCAATGGAAGGCTTGGGAAATGTAATGTCTGGGCAGAACATGAAATAGGAATTTCCAGCCAGGGTGTGGGAGGTTTTGAATGCCAGCCTAAGCATATCACTAGAAAATTTGGATTTTATCCTGCATGTGGTCAGCAGGGAGTCACTAAACATTGATGAAAATTGTAAATTGGAAATCTTAATCTGATGTGTCCCTTGGCACTGAGTAGCCAAACACATTACAGCTCCCTGTTGGTGAAGGGTTCTCTAAGAGACTTCTGTCTAGACAGTGCTGGGAAGAGAATTCATGTGCCAGTGAGGAAGAGGCATGAATCCTTGCAGGAAGAGCTCTGTTTTCAGTGAGTACTCACGTCTTTCTGGGTGGCGAATATGTGGGTTATGTATTTTGGTAGCAGGATTTGGGTGCTCGGTGTTTTCTTCTAAATACAGCCTTTTAAAAAAGGTTTTGATGATTTGAAACTCTGTAACTTAAGCTGCAAACTACCAAAATTTAAAAATGAAGGCTCTGTCAATTAATTGAGATGACAGAAATTTTAAAGTAACATTCTCTGCTCGACTTCAAACAACATGGAATAGAAAGAATAATACCCTCCTTGTGATGAAGATGGAGAATACATCTTCAGCAATGGCGTCTTCTTACACAGCAATCTTTATTTACAATATTTAGCTCCATCCCACCCCAAAGACATTCACATGAAAGATAGGACTATCCCTATTTGAAATTTATTACCCCATCTCAGAAGTCTTATGGCACAGTTTGTGCACAATTATAATAATGTCATCAATACTTGCATAGTTTTAATAAATACATACTGTGCATACCCCCCAAACCTGTGAAAAGTCAGAAAGATTTTCTTAAGACCAGGATGTCTGATCACTATAGTCTTTGGGTCCAATTTTAAGCTAGAATTTCATATTTTCTCCATAATCTCCTGGCCCCAAATTTAAAATTTTTAAATAATTTGTTGTGAAAAGTGGGGAACATATTCACCTGTAAAGTTTTTCTTTTAAGATTTTAAGCTGAGGCAGCATAGGTTGGAATAGTCTGGTTTCTAAGCCTAGCCCTCGAGAAGGGGTGGATGGCCGTGAACCTATCATTTGAACACCATCGGTATCCTCCTAATGTTTTAAAAATATTACCTCAAAGAGAAGCTTCTATGTGGTGTGGGAAGTGAAGCCAGAAGACCGGAAAGGTCCTTTCAATTTCTAAGTTCTGTGACTAAATGGATTCTGCGGATTCTCACAGATAATAGCTTCTTAAAGACATTGACATCATCCACTTATACATGTTAGTAAATCTATTCATTTCAAGGCTTATAGATATTTCAGAAAATATGCCAGAATTCCATCTCTGTATCCCTGCTTAGATCATCTTTAGGTAATGGTCCCTTTAAGGTGCCCATGACCTCTGTGTGAAGCAAGGTACCCTGGGGGTGGTGAGTGCTGTCCTTTAAGCTCAAAGCTAACAACCTTCACTCAAATAATTTGTGGTTTCATGTCCTTGGACAAATTGATGCAGTGTCTTGAAATTTCATACCATCACTGATGTTATCAAGTAGAACATATATCAGGAAACACTACCTTGATGTTAAACTGTAAGAAGAGGTACCTGAGTGGAGGCAGTGGATGAGTAAACTCTGAACATTAGTACTTTCCTCACCAAGATGCTAGTTCCCAAAGACCAGACTTGATTCCAAAATTCTATGCAAGTTAGTAAATTGGAAAGTAGGGCCATATTGTAAGACGCACAGAGGTTCTGACTGTAGGTAGGCTGAAATATGGGCAGGAGATCATACGTGGCATGGCATTTGAAGATGTCATTTTGTCTGTTTTTGCATGTTGTTCTGTCTTCCCCATTATTTTCCACTGATCAGTGACTGCATTTGCTGGAAGATAAGCAAGATCCTGTGGGTGTCTGTATAAACTTATTTTTGTGTCATTATTCCATTGCTTGCCTCAGAGCCAGCATACAGTAGCTAGCATCTCAATGCACATGCACTTGTTGAATTAAATTATAACTTGATGATGTGTATGTATGAAAATAATAAAGTGAACTGTTATTTAAAGATCATTTATTCTATTCCAATTATAATACTGGTTTATTTTTTTTTTTAATTTGGTAGTGGGAATGGAACTCAGGACCTGTGCTTGCCAGGCAGGCTCTTATGCTGTTGAACTATATCCCCAGCCCTGGCCAATTATAATACTAAGTATTCTTTAAAATTTTTGTTTTTATTAGTACATGTTTGTAATACATAATGATTACATTCCTTGTGAGGAGTTGGTACATGTGCATAACACATGGTAATTCTCTTTCCATCCCTTCCTCCTTGCCTTCCTCTTTCTCTTCATCTCTTGATCTTCCCTTTTGCAAAAGATCTCTCTCTGTGTTTCCTATTATGTTTCTCTTCTTTTTCTTTTTATTTATATTTTGAGTTTTGCATATAAGAGAAATCATGTGATATTTAAACTCATGTATGCAATTTATTTCATTTCAAATCATGGTCTCAAAGTGCATTCATCTTCGTACAGATGACACAAGTTTATCCTTCTTTATGGCAGAGTAGTATCCTGTTGTGTGTATGTGCCACATTTTCTTTATGCATTCATCTGTTACGGACATATAAGCTACTTGCAAGATAAGTTGTGCTTCTGTATCCTTGGAGACGCATGTATCATTGTAATGTGACATCTTTAACTCCTCAGGGAAGGTACCTCGGAGGGAATAGCTGGGTTGAATGAAATTTTTACTTAGTTTTTTTTAGGACTTTCCATACAAATTTCCATAATGATTATAATAAGTACTGTTAACGGGCTACACCACACTCAATTGTGTGGAATAGGCGTTATCGCTGACTGAATCTTAAAAATGAGGAAATAAAAGCAGAGAGAAGTGAAATAAGCTTTAGAAATCCACAACTGCTAAATGTGGGTTGGATTGAGTAATATACAAAGGCTGTGTCCTCTGAGCTGCCACAACATAACTCTGTATGTGCTATTTGGTTCAAGTTAAATGACCTGAATATAGTAATAAATGGCAAATATATGTCACCTTGACTCATACAACCAATATTCGTAATTGCAAGTTTCTTTTCCATGAACTCTATCAAAATCAGATTAAACTTTATTTAACTTGACTTCAAACTCGAAGTTCACACAGTATTAAGACCTTAACTCCTTATTAGTTAGAACAACTACATAAGTTGTAGCCCACTTGTTATCTCTAGGCTGGGTGTACTTGGCGATGTACTTGACTCCATGTCTTGCCCTCATAGCAATGACTTCTTGTCTGAGAACCATAGCTAGATATCAAATAGCCCATAGGTAATCCATCTCTTCTTGGATATATCTAACAGGTACTAACATGGCACTTATTTGCTTTCTAACTCTACTACATATAAATGTCTTTATTTTAAGGTCTGTGACTTAGTTGATGAAAACACCATCTATGCAACTGCTTAAAAAAAACATTGAATCTTGTTTCTTCACACCCTGTTAATCTCTAACAGTCACACAGTTACTGCGTCCCATCGTCTTTATCTTCTAAAATGCTCCCATAATAGACCCTTTGTGTCTACTCTTTTTACTTACTATTTAAGTTTAGGAAGTATGTATCTAACGGGTCTGTTTATCAGCTATCTATTGAGTAACTTGCCTGGAGGATCTACTCCATCTAACCCCCTTTCCTTCTGTTTTGGGTCATCCCAGTCCTTGTTAACACTTGGCAAGTCCTCATCACCCACAGGAGTGAGTTGAGTCCTATCCAGTGCTTCGCACTGCCTCTCTTCACTTTGCCAAAATCTAACCCAGAACCCACATCTCCAGGTGCTCTACTCCATTGGCTTTCAATGCCAACAGTGAGGACCTATAGTTCTGAAACACTCTGAACTCTTCACAACATCTTCTCAGGCCATTCTTTCTGCTTCAAATAGTCTTTTTCACTATTTCTCCTCCTAATTGCTACTCATCTTCTAAGACCCAATTCCAATGGATATTTCTATAAAATTTTTTGACCACCTTTGTTGATGAAACCATTTTAATTTTTATTAATGTATTAATACACCCACCAAACATTTTAATCCTTAGTGTATATAAAGAGCTATGCTAATGTGGACAAAGAGATAGCGGTTAACAAGTAATTGTGGAAATTTAAAATTGTACCTGCTGTGAGGCAGAGGTTAAAAAAAGATGTAATCAACCACTAAAAGACATGTGAAAACTAGCAAGGGACTGAACTACAGACAAGGCAGAAGGACCAGCATGTTTACAAGTCTTGTGGCAGGGAGCAGGGCCCCTCATAAAGTTGCACGGTAGAGGGAAGAAGACTTCTTGGCTTCTGCTGAACCAGAAGGAGACAGTAGTGTCCAGACTATGTCTCTGTAAGCCAGGTAAAGAGTTGATATGAATGTCAAGAGCAATGAAAACTATTAGAAGTATTACATGTAGAGGGATGACGCGCTCAGATTTATGTTCTGGAAAGATCACCCTGGCCCCAATACTGTGCGAAAGCTGGTTATTAGCTGTTTTATTCATGTTGGTGATGGTGAATTAAAGAGCTGGGACTAGTGCTGGTGATGATGGTGACTGCTCCAGAGAGGTAGAAAGGCTTAAAATACTGTAGAAATGGCCACATTAATGATATGGTGAGACATTAGTTTTAAGCATGAGGGTTTAACATTTTACATTTTTGGTTTGGGTAATTAGGCAGATAAGATAAAAAATGCTGGATGAGGACCTCTTTTTTCATGTATGTGTTTAGACAGTGATAATATTTAGGGGAAGAATCTCATTTACCTTCTAACTTCATTCAGGGTTTTTTCTCAATTAGCTTATGAGCTCTGTGTTCAGTAATCTTTTTAGAAAAGCATTCAACGTCATCCAGATTTTAACTTATAGTTTTGTGTAATGACAGGGTTTCCTTAACTTGAAAACAATAAAAAATATTTGTATTGTGCTTAAATTTAAAACACTTTCAATATCAATAAAACACCATATAAAATCCAAAGAAGTACAAGACTTTGTAAAGTATCATTTTTTAGATACTAATAATTTAGACTATCAAAGCTTAATCCAGCCTTGACCTTATTTTCTGGATTCATAATAAAGATTTAAAAAAGTCATACAGAATCTCTGTTCTGGAGGCATAGCTAATTCCTAAAGTTTGAGTTTGTCTTCAACTCTCTTCTTTCATTCCTAGTTTCAGCTTGGATCTTCACACTGTCTAGGTATGAAATGGCCTAAGACTGAATTTTCTAGTTCTGCAGTGGCTTGCATTAAGTTCTCATTTCAGGAAGTTTCTTTTTTTAAGAGTCCTTTAACTGCTACATGAATGAACAGAAGGCTGCACCCCTTTCTATTTCCCCACTCTGCGTTGTCCTTTCTGTTCTTCCTTGGGCAGGAAAGGAGGAAGAAAGATGGACAGATACAGCACAAATCCTGGGAGTGGCCAATTAAAATGTCCTTCAGCAACTTGCCTCTTCTTCCTTTTAGGAAGATATCACTTTTACTTCATCCCATCAGAAACTGCTTTAGGTCCATCCATCCTATGTATTCTCTTCCCAAAGATATACCTTTTTATAAGGTATTATGTATACAGGCTCAGCATCTCCTTCTAAGATTTATATAACATGTTTACTACAATGTCCTGGCCAGGGAGCAAGAGTCATATACAGGCCTTCCTCCTGGACATGTGTTCATTCAAAGCACCAGTCAATATTGATGGAGAGAAAAGTTCTTTTCAGGACAATGGAACCGATTTTGAAATCACTGAGGGTAATGAGTGGGACAGTGTGGTGGTTAGAAATGGCTTTTTATGCCTGAAGGAGATGAGCAAATCTTCTTGAGAGCCGTCAGATGATGGATAATTTGAAACCCCTTGAAATTATTTATTGGAAACTGCTACTAAAAACTCTGCCCCAGTGTTCAGCTTGACAAGATGGGGTTGTTTCATATTTTAAACATTCAAAGGAAACTGCAGGAAAGCTGTCATTAAGAGATCAGTGAATCAAGCCAATGAGTGAGATAATTGTTCACTGGAGAAGAAGCAGTTGAATTTTTAATGTCTCGTCAGTGATGGCGGGATAAAGAGGGGGATGTATTGTTGATTCATCCCTGAGTGAGCTGCCCAGTGAAGCCACGGCTTTGGTGATATACAGCAGAAGAAAAATATCTTTGTGAATCTGGAAGAATTAAAACGAAACAATCCTGGATTTCTTTTCTGGTGGTAGTGCCAGACACAGCTGTGATAATCTGTTGTGTTTATTTTCCTGTTCCAATCAAAATGAAGAGCTATGTGGGGGAGATTTCTTTTCAAGAGGATATCTTGGAGAGGCAGCCACTGTGGAGCAGTGCTAATTGAAGGAGCTATGGTCCTTTGAGTGGAATCAGAGGCAACTCTGAGTGATGAAATAATAAAATAAAGCACCAGCAGGAAAAACCACACAGAGAAGCAATTGCAAGAAGATACTCAGGGGCTGCTGATCCAGTGCTCCTAAGCCAGCTCCAGCAAAGTCTTCTGTCCTCATAACTGCTGAGGCTTTCGGGGCAGTGGAGAAACGTTAGGGATTGGGGAGCTCTCAGAGGAAGACTTTCGTTTTCACTTGAGTTCAGAGCCAATTGAGAAAGAATGTGAGTCAGATGGTGATACCTGTTTTACCTTCAATCCAGATAATAATCTCAGAGAGTGTGTCTCAGTCAAATGATTGCTTACATTGCATCTCAGGTGGACATTTACTCATCTGTTCTCTGTTCGAAGATGGAAAACTATAGGCCTGGCTTGCAAAGGCAAAGTCTTTAATTCTAACCTTACTGCAGCTAAAATACACCATGGTTTCTGAAGGAAAGAAGATTTCAAAAAGGTTTAGGTGAGCTCTGCCCATTTCTATGAAAACAAGAACAACAGTTAGTCACTGCATAAAGGTCCCTGAAGTGTTTGTCTGAAGGAGAACATTATGTGCAGAAAAATGTGCTCATGGGGGATAGTGACCTCCTTTAAAATAAGACAGTTCATAAGGTCATATTACATGGTTTATCACTTAATAAATGGTATGTTCTCCAATTTTATTTCCTGAATTTTAGAGAAGTCTTCAGATGTTACTCAGAAAATCATTGTGGACTGATTTCACATGTACTTGTTAGAAAAATCCTGGAGGGCAAGAACCATAACAATGCAACTTTGATACACAGCATAGTACTTCACAGCTTGGGGTGCCTGGTATTCTCTTACTAAATGATTAGTTGGGTATGCACCAGGGGCTCAGGCTCTCTAGGTGGGCAGCTTCATCTTAAAGTTTCACTGGCATTTAGAATTTGGACATTTCTGCCAAGTAAACAAAGGAGCTGTGTTAGTCCTCAGTTTATTTGAAGTAAAAAAGATTTATGTAACTATCTTAGGAGAGATTTCTAGGAGAAAAGAGACTTGGCTGGAAGGTTCATTTTGAGATTATGGACAGACAATGTAATGGCAGGTATACTACCTAGTTAAAGTCAAACCTCACTCGGGTGTGCCTTGAAAAACATTCCTATGTAAAGTATTCTGCTAAAAGATAGTGATACTTGTGATGCCAGCACATTTGGCCCCTGACCAAGCATAGCGACAGTGGAAAATATCCCTCAGGCTTTGAAAAGCCAGAGATCTTTGAGGGCAGTTTCAGGATCTGGGGTAGGGAGTGAGTATGTTAGTGGGATACAGCTCAGCAGGCTGCTAGGGTGAGACCAAAGAGAATGACGCACTCCTCCTTCCCCTTCTTGCAGATAGCACAAAGCAGGAGTAAAGGATACAAGACTTGAAGCCAGGCTGCCTGGCTAATTCCCATCATTTTCACTTATTCTCTGTGGTGCAGATGTGATCTGTCTCCAGTTGCTGTAGATGTGAAAGATGATGATAGCTATTTCATGGAATGTGCTAGGAGAAGTGTGTGTGTGTGTGTGTGTGTGTGTGTGTGTGTGTGTGTGTGTAGTTTAGAATACTTCCTTGCATGTGGGCACTACCATGTCAATGTCAAGTATTACTGTAATTCTATCGATATTGTCATGTGTGAGCAGATAATTTAAACTTTTCCCATGAGGCAATATGCTTCCTGTCACTAAAAGTGCCACCAAGGATTAAGTGCGTGGATTTGGGGAGCTCTTGCATGCAACAGGGATGTATATTTGGTGATGAGGCCGCGAGCTAACTGTAACATGTGTTCAGTTGCAGCAGAATGTGAAGGTCACTTTGCCATCAGTGAAGACCCTTCTCACATTAACTGCTGATTGCAACTCTCACCCCAAAGGTTTGTAAGTCATGGTTGAATGCTCACTTACATTCTAGACTAGAGCTGTAAGGAGAAGGGAGTGGATGTAGGACAAGGACCGTGTTTATGCCTGTGTCTGCTTCTCTAGATTCCATGCAGATTAGGGGGTAGGTTATTTTTCTTACAAAACATCCTGTCTTTTCTGCTCTTTTGGTCTTTGGTTTTGAAACTTCTAACAAAGACGATGTGTCTTGGAAAGACCACCTCAAGTTTAAAAGGAATTATTGCCCTATGCATGTCTCTCTATCTCTCTTTAGGTCATGCTCCCAACAACCTAACTACCTACCCCCATGCCCACCTTCTAAAGGTCCACGGTACCTCCCAAGAACATGACTCTCAGATCAAGCTTTTCACATCTGGACCTTTGGGGAACACTACCCATATATAAACCACAACAGCTCTGCAACCAGAAATCATGCTTTAGACTTAGGAAAGAAAATCAAAATAGACACTGTTATGGAATTAGTGCTTTGTTTTAAATTCATACCTTTCTCACCAGAATGTGCAGTTTAGAATGTTCATGTATATAATTTCTGACTCTGATTAACTGAATTGCAGTTATGAAAGTGTTTGCTCCTGTGTGAACATTATTTCCCTGTGTACTTTCCAGTTATTCCACTGTTACCTGTGCAGTGAAGAGTTTAGATTTGCCATGGGAGATCCAGCCTCTGTCTTCTGGGAGTTGATCTCTAAGGTCTGCAATGTCTTTACTTGCAGGCTTTGAGTCACACTAAATAATTTTAAAATGTGATGTTAGGTTGGAGCTCTGGGCCATGGAGTGTCAGCTTGACCTCCAAAGAGACTGGAAACTGAGATTAGACAAGTGGGCATTTTAGACATATGTGGAAGAGCCCCAATCAAAAGTGGACACCAAGGCGCAGGTGAGCTTCTCTGGTTGGCAAACTTCTTTGCATATCATCACTTATCAATCTTGGCAGACGCAGTCCTATCCATAATTCTACTGGGTATGACAAGTAGGAATTTTGTGCTTAGAGTTTTCACTATTCCATACATTTCTCCCTTTGACTGATATAATATGTACCCTTTCACCACACTAAATGATGACTGTTAGTGTATCACCTTTTAGTGAATTTTAGGGGTCGTTCTAGCAGATTATTGATCCCAGTATGGTCTTGGGGACTTATTAAGTAGTAACTGTGGACACTTCTCTCTAGCATTGTATCTTATATATTTTGATCAAAGAATATCTCATTTTTACTTAGAGACCTATTGGTTCTTTTGGATGCACCTCTAAGCTCTTTATTTTTAAAAGTGTACTTATCTATTGTAAAGGAGAAAGATAAGCCCTCCTTAATCTCTGATGAATTATATAATATACCTAAAAGATATATTCTATCCAGTTCAGTTTTAAAATTAGTTTCCTATCATCTTGTTTGGAAATCCTGTATCATTTCTATGGTTTTTGTGTTGTTTTGTTTTTGTCTTTGTTGTTGTTATGTTGTTTTTTTTTCTCTTTAAAATAAAGAAAAATTGTTTATGTTAGCTGGTGGTGATGCATGACTGTAATCCCAGTAGTCTGGGAGGTTTAGGCAGGAGAACAGTAAGTTTTAGCTCAGTCTGGGCAATTTAGTGAGATCTTGTCTGAGAATTGAAAATAAAAATGGGATTGGGAGGTTGCTCAGTGTGAAGACCCTGGGTTCAATCCCTAGTGCCAAAAATCAAGAAAACAAAAATGAAACAAAATCAACTTTTGTTGAAAATTCTTTGATACCAGATGGATTATATTACAGTACCTACCTTCAGGAAACTTCTCAGCTTGTCCTAGGTTTAAAGGTGAACAGCACTGTGAGATTAATAAATGCCCACCTATCTGGGGAGTTAAGTAAAGAAGAGAAGGGAGATCAGAGTATATGAGAAGTTTCAGCATTGGGAGCATTGTACTGAGCCTTGGAAGTACAGGATTGATAAAGGTTTTATAGATACATTCCTGAAATCATAAAATATGGAAATAAGAAGGAAATTTAGAAGACCTTCACCCAGTGGTTTCCAACTGTTTTCTATGGACATGACTCAGATTTTCTCTTGGGGAAGAGGGGTGGAAGCTTTCAAGTTGCGGTGTTACTGGGAAGAGTTCATGCTGTTCCTCTTCACTTTGTTAGGAGTTCCCTGTTTTTTGTAGTCTCTTCTGTATATCCTTTCATTTTTATGAAATAACTCACTGTTACAACACATGTGTCTAGATTCATAGATCTAACAGCCCCTTCATCTAACACATTTGTAAGGAACAGGAAGCCAGTAGAGAGAAGAAGAGGGAGACACATTCACGGTTGCGCCTTAGAATATCTACCATTCATATCCATACTCAGTCATAAGGGTGGCCCCACACCTGACAAGGGCTGGAGACTGAGTTGGGAGTGAATGTAGATGCAGAGATAGATGTGAGAGGGCCCTTGGAATTAAGATGAAGTTGTTGAGTGTAACACTGGATAATGGAAGGCAGAGTCCAATATCACTGAGGTGATTACACAGCACTATTCATAGACTGGAGAGGACAGAGACTGCTCTTCACAGCAATGACAAAGTTAGTTTTATATACCTTAAGGGTAAGGAGCCAAGAGCACCAGTCGGTAGGTGGAACTGTGGAATCAAGAGGTTATATACTTAAGTGTACTCCAGAATCCATTAGGAAGGCCAATGTCGTTAAAGAAATGAGAAAAATTCCACCCAGGAGACAGGTGCTCTAAATTACCTCGATAAATGCTTGAAAGAAGTTTGTAAATGCATTTGAGTTGTATTACATGTGAAAGATGACTTACTGACATAGACACTTAAGAATTTTCACGTTGTTTTAATAGGAATATTAACACTTGGCTTTTCCTTACCTAGGAGAGATTAATCTGTATAAAATATCATTTTAATCATGCCAATTACAGTGGCTGTTTTCAGAGCTGGGAAAACAGACAAGGCTCTTTCCTTTCCTAGGTCAGATTTTATTTCAGTTATTTCAACCACAATGTTTATAAATTTCAGGAATACAAGACAAAGCCTGATCAAAAGGGTGCCATTTTCCCCTATTTTGAATTAAATGTAATGTGAAATATATCATGACACCATACACACCACTTTCAATTTCTCTCTGGGAACATTACTATTTAGTTATTAAAATGAAGAAACTCCATTTCTTTTTCACCCATCCTCATGCCCATACCCATTGGTCACTCCCTGCTTTTTCTAGCCAGAAATGTTTTATTTGCTTCTTGGAATGGGGGCAGTGCTATGGCAAATATCTTTTCTCAATATCTTCCATGTGACTATCAGGAACTATATAAGGAAGGGTTGTTAGATTCCCTGAAGCAAAAGAAAAATTTCCTGCAACCTGTACCCAATGTGAAGACATATTAATATCTTTGTTTGGTGGGGAAAGGGAGAATCCCAAATCTCCAAAACACATGTATCTAAAGGAGGCCTTTTTCTGTCTTGTACAAGAAAAAGAATAGTTCTCCATTAAGTGAAAATGAATCGTAGACATTTTAGTTTGTTGTAAGGCCAAATATATTTAAAAACCTTAGCCACTGTATTTTCCCAACACTGTTCCCATTTTCATGGCTTTGGGCCAATGGAGACTGAGAATGGAACAAAGACATTAGTGCTTAGCTCTTGTGTGAACATAGAAAGAATGAGAATCCTTGCGATGGGTCAGAAGGTCCTATTTAGACTATCAATCACTATTTTTTTATCCCTTGGGGAGATACGTAAGTGTAGTTATTCCATTTTATGTCAAGGTCTGGACTTCAACAAATGTGCTCCAGTCACAGGTGTAATGTGCCCTTATCTTCTTCATTGACTCCTTTGAGGGCCTTGCCCTATCTGATTCTACCTAATTAAGCTGTCTATAATAATATCATATGCATTTTCCTTTTCTACCATTGATGAACTCTGCAATTCTACTTTTGAATGTCATGAGCAGCACAATCTTCCTTCATCTATCTTTGCAGCCTTGAACATCTACAACTTAGGAATAGCTCTAATGACAAATGATAATGCCAGTGGTCTTATTGTTTTTGGAAATGAGTAAATTTCTGGAAGTCCTTGTTTTATCATTCCTGAAGCTCCTTACTTTGGACAATGAGTTCTTAGAAAGAAGGCCTTTACCACCACAGATCTGTAAATGGACACACAAGTAAGTTATGCCAATGGAACTAAAAAAGAAGTTGCTGATATATCCTGAACAAGATTTCTCTTCCTGAAAAAAACACAGAAAGAAGAGAAAAATCTCTCCTGTAACAGTCCAATTTCCTGATGTTGAATGTAGCTGTGTGTAGATACAATGCTTAGAACTGTTAAAACCCTCCTGTAACTAACTCTATGATCCAAATGACCTCATTCATTTTACTGGTTGGCATCTCCACCTCCAAACCTGGAAACCACCTAGCTCTGGTGGCATCAGTCAGAAATGTTAATAAGTAGGCCTTATTTAATGGGAAGAGGTATTGATAAAGATGAGAAATTTTCCTTGTAAATGCTGTTCAGGGCCGCCTCCAGGGAAAAGCAGAAAACACAACACACACTACCGAAAACTGCATCTCCTTTGTCTAGACTGAGAGGATTCTTAGAGATTTCAGAAGACAGGAATTCCTGCATAGTATCAAATACTAGGTCAGAAACAAGAACTAGAGCCCATCTCTGCTCTTTGACTGAGTTCTGCACCTCAACTAAGTCAGTTTTCTCTATGAGGTTTACCATCTTTCCTTGTAAATTTAAGAGTTTGGAAAAGATACTCCTTAGGTTGCTTATCAATAAGAATTAGTTCTCTCACTGTGGACTGCTTAGTTCTATGGCATTTAAAATATCAAATAGAATACAACTGAAATGTGAAGATGCAACTACCTTTCACTGTTGGAGCATTTGCTAATTTGTTCTCTCATTTAGTCACCCATTCATCTATTCTTACATTCATTTTATTTTTAATCTGTGAGAGCTGGCAGGGAAAATGTTTATTCTTTACTTCAATTATGTGGAATTATTCCAGTCTGGATATGCTTGTACCTGAATCTCAGAGAAGCTGAACATTTCATTTTCTTTTAATTTCCTCTGAAACATCTGCTAATGATACAGTTCTGTACAAGCACACAACGTAGAAGAGGGGAAGAGGTATTTGAGAAATATAGTGCAAACGCAGGAACCACTGGATGGAGAATGATGAGGAGTGAAGGAGGATGGTGAATACTGTTGGCTTTGAGGGTCTCATCACTGCATATATGACGCAATCATGCTCATAAAGGAGATGCAATCATTTGTACTGTTTTCATAGATGTTGTTCATATTTCTGTGGTGTGTGTGTGTGTGCAAGTGAGTTAACATGATTAGCAGGTGATACGACTGCCATTTCTAGGTTCTTTATTAGGTATTTCTTCTTATGGGTAATGTTTTTAGAGGATTCAGTTTAACATTTTGTCCTTAGGATATAACTCCCTACATAAAGACAAATAGGATAAAAATATGCATTCTAATAATGAATTTTAGCTGTCTATTCTAGGACATAGTCATCAGGTCTTCAAATTAGCTGTCATAATAAAAATATTTTACTTCTGGTACAGTTAGCACCATCATGCCTAAACAGATTTCTCCTTGCAGCTCCCCCACACAGAACAATAGGATGAGACATTTTTGTAGAGCAAAGTTCTGGAATCTGGCTGGATCATGCCTTGCTCCTTCCAGCCTTAGTAATGGCTAGCTTGACAATGTGACGGTCTTTTAAGAACTGCTTTCTTTGACAAGTGTTTATTGGAGCTCTGGCTGTGAGGCTAGAGAAAATGGCATCATTTATGTTTTAACTTGCTGTGCGGGAGCTGAAAGATAGATTGTGTGTGCACATCGATTGGTGGGAGTTGTTCTTAGGTCTTCAGACAGCCTTAGGATTTAGGGCCTGAACTCTTGGTGAAATGAATAATAGCCTTGTAATATAATCGGATCACAATCTCTCTGTATTCTATATGTTTTCTCATTTCCAACCAATGTAGAAAGTGCGTGTAACACTTTTGATAGGGAAAATGGAGAAAGAAGAATACAGGGGAAAAATTTGTAGTCCTAATAATTCCCGTGTGTCAGTCAAGGTTGCTTAATGTTGTTGTTTACTTAAATTTCATTTCCTAAAGTCAATGGTTTTAATTTAATTTATTGAAATGCCCCACGGGATCCAGACCATGCCGTGTTGCCTGGGATATCACATAAATTTGGGTTTCCTGTGGGAATGATTTTCAGGAACAGCCTTTTGCCTCTGACATTTCAATCTCCATGCAAATGGGGAAGAAAGTTCAGTTCTTTAACAAAAGTGAAAAGTTCCAATGACTCGTTTTGCTTTTTTTGTTAAAGGTGAGAAGATAAAATTATGAAGGACCTATTTGAAAAAAAAAAAATGAAAGACCTATTTTCAAATATCAAGTGTATGTGCTCTTACATTTTTTGTCCTCCTTTTATTTCGAACCCAGAGCAGAATACTCACAGTCTAGCCATTAAGTAGAAATTATGTACATCTTGTTACAGTTTTTTTTTTCCAGTACCGGGAATCGAACTAACGACCTTGTGCTTGCCAGGCAGGCACTCTGCCCCTGTGCTAAACCCCCAGCCCCCATACTTTCTTATGGCATTTTAAACTTAATAACTTTAACAGTACTTTTAAATATTTATTGGCAAAGAGGCACTGTTTTGTTTAACTTCTTCTGGGAGGATCCAGAAACTCAATAAGCTATTATTTATGACCTTAATTTGAATATGACCTCTTTCAAGATTCTGGGATTTTAAAACTGAAATTTGTTTCTGTAGGGGAGTGGTAAAATACGTAGGTAGAAAACTCCTGAAGTGGTTATTTAATGAGTATTATAGATGATGTGCAGCAGTCATTATTTACTGGAGGGTTGATATTTCCCTCACTCTTTAATGCCTTCAAAATTTCTCCTTTAGTTTAGATTAAATATCATTTTTCAAACATGTGTACTTATCTCTAGGTCCTTATAGTCTTACTAAAATAATTAGAGGATTAAAAATTAAAACCTTAAGACAAACAGAACATGAGAAAAGACAAAAGCATCAAATATTGGAAACATAAACACATGGTAAGTGACTGGCAGCTTTAGGAAGGAGGATGTCAGCAAGCAGTGAGAGATGTGAAAAGATTCTGATTGGTATAACAGATCCTGAAAGACACAGAAATTGGCATCAGATGCATCTGAGTGAGGGAGATGAGAGGGTTGAAAACAAATTGGTTAAATATCTGAATTTGTAGTAAATCCTAAGTCCCACACATCAGTCTTCCCCTCTGGAAGAATTCTCTCCTTCACCTCATTTACAAAAAGTGGAAGTTTATCCTCTGGAGAGAAGATATGGAGGCTCTGCTGGGAGTATACCATATGGGAGGGTTGGAGTACCATATTGGTATTAATAAGAGAGTGATATAGGATGTTGCTGGGAATCTTAAAGTCCTCAATGATTTCTCTCACTAGGCCCTAGCAAAAACTGCAGCTATACTAATTCCACTCATACAGAGACTGAAATATTCTTGGTGATTTGACTAATAAAAGAGAAAATAATTGCTTAAAGAGCTGATGACTGTTGGGTTTCTGAATGACTCCTCTCTTTCGTGTGAACAGATACCCAAGGATCATCAGCCATATTTATAGCCAAGCTAACATCACACACAGCAGATGACAGACAACACAACAGGCAAATATACAGAAAAACAACCTCATTAGCATCTTCAGAGATGCTAGGAGAAAGATACGCATCTGTCATTTTCAAATTGGATGTTATTTAAAAGGTACTCAGAGAAAACAGAAAAAGCTTCTGAAAATTAAAAATAGGATAGCAGGAAAGGAAAAAAAACAAGAGTAAAAGAATTGAGACTTTCTTCATAAGTAGAACAACATAACAACATTAAGTGTAGAGTACAAATATTTCCTATTTAACAGACATTTAACCCTGGCACTAGGTTATTTAATGAATTGGTTGCTAAATGAAGGATTACAATCCCAATATTCAGAACAAAGAAATAGTCAAAGAAATCTCCAAACTGATGACATTACTTTTATTTGCATAACTTTTACATGCAGTACTGTAATGTATAACAGAACACAAAACCATAGTACTATACAATATAATCAGCAAAAATTACAGTAAGGCACTGTGAACATGATGTGCAGAACTACCTAAAAAAGATAGTTTGTTAGTCCAAATATTATCAAATAAGAAGGTCATTAAATGAGGAATAACTATATATATAAGAAGGAGAAAAATAGTGAGATAAATATGTTTCTTCTAGTTGGTCCACAATCTGACATACAAGATTCAGAAAAAAAAAAAAAAAAAAAAAAGAAACTGATGGGAGAAAATGACAAGTCATGAAAGGAAAATTTCCAGAGCTGAGGTACATAAGTGTCCCTATTGAAAAGCACCTACAGGGGCTGGGGATTTAGCTCAGTGGCAAAGCACCTGCCTGGCAAGCACCAGGTTGTGAGTTTGATTCCCGATACTGGAAAAAAAAAACAACAACAAAAAAGAAAAGCACCTACATAATGCCTCCCCAAATTATGTGAAAATAGACCTATTACAGGACACATAATAATGTCATTTCAGAACATAGGAACCATATTCTAAAATGTTAAGATTATAAACCTACTAAACATCACAATAGCTGTCTTAGTGTTCACTAGAGAGACAGATTCAATGCAAGATACAAATACACAAGGACTTCCAAGGTTGGCTTTTAGTTGCCCCCCAGAGTCAGGTGGGAAGACTGCAGAAGGACTTCCTGTGTACTGGAGATCCGGAGGGTCCAGTTGAAGACCTGGAGATCACTGTAATGTCCTGTGTGAGTCTGTATCAGCAGGGTGAAGGGTGTGCAATGAAAGGTGGAAGAGTCTCCTCTGCAGGCCAGGAGACAATGTGTGAGGTGAAGGTGAAAGTGAAGGTGGGAGCTCCTCTGAAGAAGCGGAACTGAGCTTTCCTTCTTCCCTCTTGTACCATTCTGGTGACAACTCTCCCTAGGGTGGGTCTTCTACACCCACAACTATGCTGAGCCAGTTTAATAGGGCATTTCTTACTCCCATTGGCACAGTAAGTTAACTATTACAATAACTGAATAAAAGTTGTCGACTAAAGGTTCAAAATGAGAACAAACTAAACTTTCTCACCATTTAAGTGGAGACAGGGGAGAAATACTTTCAAAAGTAGGAAGAACAGAAATTGAAGCACAGACATTTATTTCCCCAAGTTGCCACTGAGATGGAAAGAGGCAATAGGTATGTTTCAAACATGCAAGTTCTTTAAAAATTGTCTACGTTAGGAAATTGCTAGGATGATAGGTACCTATGACATATACCATAAGCGTGAAACAAATATCCAAGAGAAACATGAAATAGAACACTAAATATGAAATAGAATAAATAAAGGCATTATAAAGGAATAAAACCAATTTCTTGTTAATTTTAAGCTAATTAATTTGTGAATTTGCTACAATCAATGATTTGTAGAGGTGACTGTTAAATGTGACTTGAAGTTTCCCTCTAGCCCTAAAATTGTTTTTTTCCACTGGGTGTGGCGGCGCATGCCTGTAATCCCAGCACTCAGAAGGCTGAGGTAGGAGG
Organism: Chinchilla lanigera; assembly: GCF_000276665.1. Taxonomy (NCBI): domain Eukaryota; kingdom Metazoa; phylum Chordata; class Mammalia; order Rodentia; family Chinchillidae; genus Chinchilla; species Chinchilla lanigera. The sequence continues at coordinate 36,598,983 of NW_004955402.1, forward strand.
GTCTTTGGGAGTTCCAGGCCAGCCTGGGCTACATAGTGAGTTCAAGACCAGTCTGAACTGCATAGGAGACCCTGTCTCAAAAAGACAATAAGTAAATAAAGAAGTGAATAAACAAACAAATAAATAAATATTAAAATTTTTTTCATGCTTCCAGAGAAGCTGTGCAGAGGGCCTCTTTCCATGTCCTTCTTAGAGGAACACTAACAAGATCTCCAAAGATGTAGCATTGCTAAGCAGCCAGCTAGGAGCGGCTGTGTTTGTTCACACTGAGGGTTGCACAAGCTCCTTCAGCAGGGTGCTTCCCTTATAGCATTCCTCACAGTATCTCCCTTTATTTTGAAGATTCCATGTGCTAACTTTTTATGAAAACAGAAAAAGGGTGTCTTTATGTACTATTGAAGCAGAACTGCTTAGCAAGGGCAGCAAACAACAGGAAAAGAAAGCTGACTGATAACAATAATATCAATGATAGCTTACACGTGAGTAACCTCTTTGGCTTTGTAAGGCACTACAGCAAACTATTTTATTCGACCCTTAAAGCAAGAAGTAGAAAGTCTGTTTTTTGCAGGTTAATAACTAAGAAAATCCAAAAGCTTGTTAAGAGTCTAGAAAAAAGCCAGACATGCCTGTAATCCAAGCACTCTAGAGCTGAGGCAGGAGAATTATACATTCAAGCAGAGCCTGAGCAGTGCTACTTCAAAAGGGTGTGAACTAGCTCAGTGAAAAGGCCCTGGGTTCAATTATCAAAACCACATCTCCCCCATCCAAAAAAAAAAAAAGTCTAGAAAGAGCTAGGTCCTAGGACTTAGATTCTCAATAGAACACTGTCAGTGTACCGTCAGTTTCTGTCTGGGGAGACACATGCTGAGAACGAGGTGCCAGGGATGAAAAGAAAAACAAGAGAGAAAATTATGAGGTCAGGGGTCAGCAGCCTCACAGACTGAAGCCTCAATTACCATCCTCCTTAACTTTTTATTGGGATGCAAACAAGAAGCAGCAACAGGACAAATGGGAGGAAAAATTAACAGGATTAGCGAGGACAATACAATTTAATTTTCACAGGAATGAGACTTTGATTAGTTAGCTATCATGTTATCATTCCTTCAGGCATATCTCAGCAACACATCTAGTGTTGTCCCAGCGGCTTTCCACAGGGACTAAAGTCCTGCTATCATTTCCTGTTACACTGATGCTTTTGCTAGACTTCCTGCAAAATCAGTCATATGGCTTGGTCAGGCTCAAGGTCCCACGTAGGTAATACATTGAAAGGGAAACTAAAGAACGTCCTTCTCCACAGAATACCTTTTACATTTTATCACTAAGATATTAAGAAAGGATTAGAAATACACCTTTGAGAATTTTTTCCTCTATAACTTCAGGAAGAGCATTTCTTTCAGGCATGCCAGATTTACTCTTACTTGGTGAACCGGTGACAATTAGCATTTCTGAACTAGTGCTCAATACTTGTTAGGGACATATTTCTTCGCACTGTTCCTGCTTAACCACATGTTTTCATCCTTTCTATTTTCAAAAGTCTCCTTCAAAACTTTTAAATACCACACCCAACCCTGCCTCAGTATCTCCATTGGTGTGTCTTCTGGCTCCACTTAGCCTTAAAATGCTGGGTTCTCCGAAAAATCAATTCTCCCAGGGAGTTTGCTAGATGGTCAGTTGGGAGAGATGATAATAACAAAGTAGGGGGGACCTGTAATTTTTTCACAAAATAATAATAATAATGATATATATTATTAGTAAAAGCCATTTGTTGAACATTTACTGTGTGCCAAGGAATATTCTAAGCATGTTACCTACATTATCACTAATCTTTGTAACAGCTCTTTAAAGTCTGGGGCACAGTCTTAATTTCCTTACCCATTATTAAAATGGCAGAACAGTTGTATGTGCATGTGAAAACACAAAAGAAAATCAATTAAATTATACAGAGTATTACAAGACTGAAAAGTGTAAAATTGCCCCAACTATGTCTATCCAACCACATATTCACACATAGGTGCTAACATAGTCATGAATTTTTACATCCTTCTCAATACTGTCTGAGTAAGTGGCTCCAAGCAGGATTTTTAGGATGAGAAATACACATTCTAATACTGATAAACAGTTCCAGTATAGTCTTCTGAACAGTTGCATTAATTTATATTTCCATCAACATACAGGGAATATTTTTTGATAATTTTATTTCTCTCTGTGTTTTATATGTCACAATGTAGTCAATGCTATGTATTTTTAAACCTGTAAAACCATGTCAAACTAATAGGTAGAAACATATTTCATTTTAACTTTATAAATTTTAATGGTATAAATTCTTTTCTTATATTGATTGCACAGTTGTATTTCTTTTCGTGAATTACCTCCTTATATATACTTTGTCTTGTTTCTATTGAGTTCCTCTTTGTCTTCATAGTTTGTGAAACCTGTGTATGTATTACAAATGTTAGGGCCTTTTTTGTTGTGTTTTGAAAGTATTTCTCAGATTTGTTATACAATTTTTATGGCATCCTCCCAATGCTTTAAATATTTTTTCATTCTGGTATTGTTTTTCCTCCCAGCTTTATTGAGCAAAATTTGCATCTATTGAGGGTACATAACTAGCTGTTTTAACATGTATATATTGTGAAATAATCACCACAATCAGGCTAGTTTTCTTAAAGCTTCCACACATACTTTTGCAGTATTTGCTTTCCCATGTCTAGGTTGCTACAATTAACCTAATATCTTCCAGGTTTATCAATGTTTGAATTTTCCTTCTTGTTAGAGTCTATATATTCTTTATCTATTTATCCATTGACAGTGGATTTCTTTATCTTGGGTATTGCATATAATACTGAAAAGAAAATGAATGTGTAGATGTCTTTTTGAGATGGTGATTTTTATTTTCTTTGAATATATACAGAAAATGGAATTACTAGTTCTATATGGTAGTGTTTTTGAAAATTTTTGTGGAATTTTATACTACTTTCCAGAATTGCTATGCCAGTTATTCAAAGATTCATTTATTCCACACTCTTGCTAATACTTGTTATCTTTGGCTTTTTGAAAGTATCCATACTAAAAAGTTGTGAAAACATATCTCACTGTAGTATTATGTTTTCCTGATGTTTAGTAAATATTGAATATCTTTCCATATATTTTAGCTATTTGTATGTTTTCATTTTAGAAAGATCTATTAAAATCCTTTACCCATTTTTAATAGGATTGTTGTTAATATTTCATGTGGTTGAGTTATACGAGTTCCTTAGATATTTGGGATATTAACTTCTAATCAGATATGTGGATTAGGAGCTGGGTATGTTGGCTCATGCCTGTAATCTCAGCACTCAGGAGGCTGAGGCAGGAGAATTTTTGTAAATTCAATGCCAGATTGGGCTACACAGTGAATTCTAGGTCAGTCTAAACTACGCAGAGAGACCTTGTTTCAAAACAACAACAAAAAAAAGATATGTGGTTTAGGCATATTTTCTGTTATGTTGTATGTTAACATTTAGTTTTGTTGATTAAAATATATAAACTACAGAAACTTCTTAGTTCATGTAGTCCCATTTGTTTATTTTTGGTTTTGTTGCCTGAGCTGTGAACTAAGGAAAGGAATAAAGGAGAGGGAAGTAGAGAGATGAAAGAAAAGGTAATAGAATGGTATGATCATACACGCACTGAAATCCAGTACTTTGTAAGGTTAATAGGAACTAATAATAACAGAAAAAAAAAATCTTTACTGAGACCGTGTCAAGAAGCTTTTATCCCTTATATTTCTTCTAGGTGTTCTGTTTAAGTTTTTGATTTATGTTGTATTGATTTCTTGTATATGATATAAAGAAAGTGTTAGTTTCTTCCTTTTTCTGACTTTAGCATGTAAATGTTCAGCTTTCCCAGCACTATTTAATATCCCAGTTGTGTTTTCCTACTGCCTTTGTCAAAAATAAGTTAAAATATATGTATGGGTTTACTTCTAAAGTCTCTACTGTAAAGTAAGTCCTTGATTTAGGAACAAGCTTCATTCTGAGAGACTTCATAAATAAGATTGGTTCCTAAATCTGACAAAGCCAGTCTTACACACCTTCGACACAAATACACAATGTATATTCTTTTAGAGTTTCTAGCAGTCGTTCCACATCAGCACTGCTTTTCCTCTTGCTTCCAGACATCCTGGGCTCTGACTGAGCACTGTAGCATTTTACACTATCGCATTGTACAGTAAACACACAGCAGTATGACTGGCAATGTCCAACAGACAAGTGAACTACTTCTGCAATTTGTTCCCATCTAAGAGTGTTCATAATGCAAGATCTATCTGTGTCAGTGAAAGTTAACAGCTTGAATATTCTTAAATCAGGAACTTACTGCATTTCATTGGTTTTTGTGTCTGTTTTTAGGCCAATACCATGATATTTTCATTACTATAACTTTGTAATACAGTTTGAGATTAGGAAGTATGATTTCTCTTTGAACTTCTTGGTCAAGATTGGGTAACTATTTGGGATCTTTTGTTGGTTTATATTAATTTCTATTTTGTGAAAAATTTGATTGGAAGTTAGGTGAGGACTGCATTAAATATGTAGCTAATTTTGGATAATATGAACATTTTAGCAAGATTCTTCTTAACCATGAGCACAGCCTATTTTTCATATTATTTGTCTTATTTAATTTCTTTCATCAATAATCATCAATTCAATGTAGTGGTCTATCACTTCACTGGTTAAATTTATTCTTAATCTTTTATTCTTTTTGATGTTACTAAAACAACATTGTTTTCTTTTTCAGGTAGATTGCTATTGGCATACAGGGACACTACTAATTTTTGTAGATGATTTTTGTATTCTGCATCTTTACTGGATTTATTCTAACATTTCTGATAGAGACTTTAGGATTTTCCTTATCTAAAATCAGATCATCAGCAGATAGGGCTATTTTACCTTCTTTCTTTGCAATTTTGATTCTATTTCTTTTTCTTACCTAATTGCTCTGGCTAGAACTTCAAGGACCATGTTGATAGACATGACGAGGATAGATATCCTTCTCCTTGATCTTAAGGGAAAGGCTCTTTTAACTTTTAAGTGTTTTCAATGCTGCATATAATAGCTATGAGCTTGTCAAATAGGAACTTCACAGTGTTGAGCTACGTTTCTTCTTTACTTACTTTATCATGAAAGGATATTGAATTTTGTCAATTTTTTCTCCAGCATTATTGAGATGAACCATTTGGCTTTAGTTCTTCATTCTCATAATGTGGTATACTATGTATGCTTATTTGAATATGTTGAACAATCCATTGATTCTATGGATAATCACCATTGGTTATGTTGTATGAGCTTATAAATATGCTGCTGAATTTGGTATTTTATTATTTTGTTGAGGATTTTGTATCAATATTTACTAGGGAATTGGCCTAAATTTTCTTGTAGTGTTCTTGTCTTGTTTCATTTTAGGGTAATGTCAACTTGTAAAATGAGTTTTTTTATGGAAAATTTTGAAAAGACTGACATTTTTTCTTATATGCTTGATAGGCTTCAGCCAAGAAGCTATCAAATCCTGGGCTTTTCTTTGATGAAAGTTGTTTTAGTACTGAACCATTCTACTTTCTTGTTATTGGTTAAGTCACATTTTTAATTTTTTCATAATTTAGTATATTTTATATTTTTAGGAATTTGTCCAATCTTCTGTATATAAAATTGCTTATAGTAGTCTCTTCTGATCCTTGAATTTCTGTGATATCAGTTGCAAAGTTTCCTCTTCCCTTTCTTTTTTTTTTTTTTTGGTTTTTCTCCGGTACCGGGAACCGAACTCACGACCTTGCGCTTGCCAGGCAGGTCCTCTTCCCTTTCTGTTTTTGAATATTGTTTCTGTTTTTTTAGATGGTGTAGCGAAATGTTTGTCAGTTATATTTACTTTTCCAAGAAAACATCTTTAATTTTGTTAATTTTTAAAATTTTTAATTCCTTTCATTTATTTATCTGATTTTTATTTCCTTCCTTCTACTAATTTTTGGCTAGGTTTCTTTTTTCTAGTTATTTGCCATGTAACAATAGGTTATTTGAAACATTTTTCTTCTCTCTTCTTCTTCTTCTTTGTCTTTTTTCTTTTTGTGGTGCAGGGGATCAAACCCAGAGATTTTCACATACTTCTTCAGCCAATTTCTTCTTTATTTAAATGTTATGCATTTATTGCTATTAACTTTCTTCTCGCAACTACTTTTATTATGTTTTTGGAGTTTTGATATGTTATATTTGCAGTTTTTTGTCTCAAAGCATTTTAAAATTTCCTTTGTTTTTCTTCTTTGACTTATTTAAGAATGTGTTGTTTAGTTTTGACATATTTGAGTTTTCCAAGATTTCTCCTATTATTGATTTATAATTTCATACCATTATAGTTGGGAAAAAACAACTTGATAGGATGTCAGTCTTAAATTTGTTAAGACTTGTTTTGCGGCTTAACATATTCTCTATCCTGAAGAATGTTTAATGCACAAATGAAGAGTGTATATTCTAATATAGTTGAGTGGAATGTTCCATGTATTTATTGAAACCAATTTGGTCTAAAATGTAATTCAAGTCTCATGTTTTCCTTTGCCTTTGATATGAATGGTATATTCATTGTTGAAAACACAGTATAAAGTTTCTCTACTAGAGTATTATGGTACTGCTACCTCTTTTCCCTTCAGATGTGTTAGTGTTTCCCTTATAGATTGCTTTCAAGTTGGGGACATATATGATTACTTTATCTTATTGGTGAATTGAGCCTTTCGTATTATATAGCAACATTATTTGTCAGTTTTTGTCTTGAAGTCTGTTTCGTCTGATAAAATTATAGCTACTTCCACCCTTTTTTAGTTTTCATTTACATGGAATATCTTTTTCCATTTGTTCACTTTCTTCTTATGTGTGTCCTTAGAGATGAAGTGAGCATCTTGTAGGCAATATATATTGAGTTGTACATCGTTTAAATAATCTATTTAGCTATTCTCTTTTCATTTGAGAATGGAATCTATTTATATTATAAGTAATTATTGATAGGCAAGGATTTATTATTAGCATTCTGTTCATTGTTTGCAGGTTGTTTTATTGATTATTTTCCCTTATTTTGTCTTCCTTTGTGAATTGCCAATTTTATATTCTTTGACTCTTTTCTGTTTATTTTTCATGTATCCACACTAGATTTTCACTCTGATTACTATGAGGCTTCCTCAAGTATTTTTCATAGCATCTATATTAATGCTAAAGTAAGATTTCTCCACATTAAAACTATAAAACTTTTAAATTACTTGCAAAATTTTTTATTGTTACTTTAGTTTTTTGCATCTAATTTATTTACTTATTTATTTTTATGTTAAAGGGAATAAAAATAGTAAAAGAATTTAGAAACAATAAAGAACTTCGCAAAACAAGATTATAGGAATTCAACAATGATTATTATATTGCATCTCATTGTCTTCAAATTAGTTGTTCAGGTTACTAGATACAATCATGCAAAATTGGTCAAAATATTAAAAAGAGATTCTATCTAGGATGGCGGGGCCTGCTAGAGAAGAATGAGTCTATGCTCAGCGCTTTCTCCTACACCTCTGCGATATGAGGCCTGCTAGAGGAGAGTGAGTCCATGCTCAGCACTTCTTCCATTTTATCTGAGACTGGGGCCTGCTAGAGGAGAGCATGTCTATGCTCTGCACATCCTCCAATCTGTCTGGGATGCAGGGCCTGCAAGAGGAGAGTGACTCTGCACTTTGTACTTCCCCCATTGTCTTGGGGATAGCGGGATCTTTGACAGGAGTGTAAGAACACACACATTTGTTGACTAGACTGACAGGAACCTGAAGACCTGAGACACAGTACAACAGCCTGGTTCCAGGTGCACAGGCACACACATACCTTTGGAGCGCAGAGCAATTGGTGAGACCAGCAGCATGGAGGTGTCTGACACAGCAATGAGGAGCCAGCAGTTGGACTGCTAAGAACTCCACCAGCAGAAGTCCACTCCCAGGTCCCACATACAAAGGCCAAGCTGCATACCCAACAAACTTCTGGGATAAAATATGGACACTGTCACAGAATTGTAAACATCAGAGGTATTTTACTAATTTCATTCTCCCTTGTTTGTCAGATTGGCTATCCCCCTTCTGTCTAGTTGGATGTCATCTTGTTTTCTTCTATATTCTATAGTTATTTCTGTATTCTTTTTTTCTTTTCCTTTTGTTCTCTCGCCTCTTTCTCTCATCTCCTTTTCTTTCTTTCTTCTTTCCTGCTCATTCTCATTCTCTTTCTCTTTTCTCTTCTTTTTCTCAATGTTTGGATTTCTTACTTTTTTTTCATTGTCTTCTATAGACCCACTTTCTCTCTTTCCTCAACTACTTCATGAATTTAAACTTTCAAGGGAGTAAACATTATCTCTGCCCTTTATGACTACTTCTTTAAATTCTATTTTGTTCTTTCCCTTCTGTGTCCTCTAGGTTCCCTGGGTGATCATCCCAGGGAAACTTGGGTGATCATCCTTTAATCTCCAGCCCTGACTCTACTATATTTGATCTCACTCATCACTTTAGCCCATCACCTAAACATCTTAAGTTCCTTGCTGCCAACAGAAGGATAAAGTCACCTGAGTAAGGGGAAAATCACTGCATACAAGTGTACAGTATATGTTTGATTTTGTTAGATAATTTTAGAGTTCATTCCTGTGGTCAGAGGAAACAGGTTAATGGTTACCATAGTTTATCAGTAGTTAAGCTGTACTTGAAAATATTGAAGTTACTAACTGTACTACTTTAGCCAGGATTTCATGCATGTTATAAATAGTTTTTCTTCCCTGTATGATAACACTATGACTGCATGAGCTCATAGTCACCACCACAGCCCAGTACCAAAGGACTGGGAGCTGAGCCAAATAGTAATCTTGCATCTTGTAAAAATTGGGAAGCTAGGCTTTGGGATAGCTATAAGAAACCACCTATATCTAGAAGACATCCCTGAAGAACAGACACCATCTAGGGAAACCTAAATACTAGTGATAAAGCTATATATCATGGGAAACTGGTAAGTACTGACACAAAAAAATATAAAAGAGAAAATACAAAATGACAAGACACAGAAGATAAATGCAACTCCAGATTGCCAGCCCACCCAGGACAAGCCCAGAACTCAAGGAGATAGATGAAATTGTAAATCAAACACTGGCACTTTCTGAAATGATAGCAGCAAAAGTGAAAAAGCAAGTGGAAAAGGCTATGGAGAAAATAATCTGTCATGTACAGAGAAAATGATGCTTAAAATGAAAGTTATTAGAGAAGACACAGATAAAAGCATAGATGAGCTTAGAAAAATGATGGAAACAAATAATGCTTAGCATAGAGAAGAAATGGAATTCATGAAACAGATCCATACAGAAATCCAAGAGGTTAAAACCTCCATTGAAAGTATATGCAACATGTTGAATGAAGGAGAGGATAGGACTTCAGGTCTTGAAGACAGAGTTACAGCTAGTGATAATGAAAAGAAAGATATCTTAATATTAGCAAGAGACCATGAAAAATCAATCCAACAGGTACAAGATGAAGCAAAGAAGAATATAAGATTGATTGGGTCAATGAGAAAGCTGGAGACAGCACAAATGACATAAAAATATCTTCGCAGAAATAATTGGCAGAAAACTTCCCAAGTGTGGAAAAAGAATTTCACATACAAATTAATGAAGCATTTAAAACTTCAAACATTCATGACTAAAATAAAACTACACCAAAACATATAATAATAAAGGTTCCAGAAATTCAGCACAAAAGCAGAATATTAAAAACTGTTAGAGAAAAGGAACGATCACTTATAAAGGAAAGCCCATCAGAATCATGGCAGACTTCTCAACACAAACCCTCAAGTCAAGAAGAGCTTTGAGTGAAGTATTTTATGTCCTGAAAGAAAACAACTTCCAACCAAGACTGATGTACTCTGCAAAGCTATCTTTCAAAATTAATGGAAAAATAAGATACTTCCATGAAAAAGAATAACTGAAGAGATTTATGAACACCAAACTAATGCTACAAAGTGTACTAAAAGATATTCTAGACAGAGGAAAAAAATGGCCACAATTCCAAGAACAACAGCAGAAGAAACCACTAGGCAGGGTAAGCAATTCAACAGAGGGGAAAAGCAGAGAACCGACAGCTGGAAAATACCATGACCAAGATAAGCCAATACATATCAGTTATAACCATCAATGTAAATGGCCTTAATTAACCAATAAAAAGAAAGAGACTGGCAGAGTGGATCAAGAGACAAGATTCAACAATGTGCTGTATACAAGAAACATATTTAACACAAAAAAATTCATAGACTGAAAATCAAAGAATGGAAAACAATCTTTCATGCAACAGGAACCCAAAAAAAGCAAGAGTAGCTATTCTTTATGCAGACGATGTCAACTTCAAACCAAGAATGATCAAGAGGAATAAAGAAGGTCACTACATACTTGTTAAGGGGAAACTTCAAGAGGAATATATAACAATCATATATATATGTGCACCTAATACAGGAGCACCCAACTATATAAGATAGTTATTAATAGACATGAAAGATCAAATAAGCAGTAACACAATTGTAGTGGGAGACTTCAAGACCCCATTATCACAAAGAGACAGATCTACTTGACAAAAAAATCAGCAAAGAAATAACAGAACTCAAACAAACCTGTGAACAAATGAACTTAGTGGATGTTTATAAACTGTTTCACCCAACATCATCAGAATACACATTCTTCTTAGCTGCATATGGAATGTTCTGTAAAATAGACCATATACTAGCCCACAGAACATGCTTAAGTAAATGCAAAGGAATTGAAATTATCCCATGCATAATATCTGACCATAGTGCAATGAAATTAGAAATTAGTGATAAAAAAAACTGCGAAAACTTCATAAACATATGAAATTAAACGATACCCTTCTAAACAACCAATGAGTCACAGATGAAATAAAGGAAGAAATTAAACAATATCTACAACTAAATGAGAATGCAGACACAGCATACTGGAGCCTATGGGATGCTGTGAAAGCAGTCCTAAGAGGGAAATTTATAGTGGTTAATTGCCACATAGGAAATCAGAATGAGCACAAACAAACAATCTAATGTTGCACTTCAAGCTTCTAAAAAAGAAGAGCAAGACAAAGACAAAGCCCATAGAATGGAGGAAATTATAAAGGTCACAGCAAAAATTAATGCAGTGGAAACCAAGAAAACAATGCAAAGAATAAATGAACTGAATAGTTGGGTTTTGAAAAAATAAATAAAATTGATAAACCCTTAGCTAACCTTATCAAAAAGTGGAAAGAAAAGACTCAAATTCATGTATTGAGGAATGATAAGGGTGAAGTCACTACAGATCCTGTGGAAATTCAGAAGATCATCAATAAATACTTTGAAAACTTTTATTCCCATAGGATGGAAAACACAGAAGATATGGACAGATTCTTACATACATATGAATTACCAAAGCTGAATCAAGAAGATATAAAAATTCTCAATAAATCAATATCAGTTAGTGAGATTGAAAATGTAATTCAAAATTATCAACAAAGAAAAGTCCAGGTCCTGATGGATCCGCTGCTGAACTCTACAAGAAATATAGAGACAATCAAATGCCAATACTCTTCAAACTCTTTAATGAAAGTTAAAGGGAAGCAATACTCCAACTCATTCCTGGAGGCAAGTATTATTTTGATATCCAAGCCAGAGAAAGATGCAAGCAAAACAAAAAACTACGGGTCAATCTCCCTAAGGAACATAGGTGCGAAATTTCTGAATAAGATCATATCAAACAGAATTCAACAAATCATCAGGAAGATTATACACCATGACCAGGTGGGAGTTATCCCAGGAATACAGGGACAACTCAACATATGCAAATCAATAAATGTAATATACCATATCAAAAGAGCCAGAGGCAAAAATCACATAATCATCTTAATAGATGCAGAAAAAGCTTTAGATAAAGTCCAGCATTCATTCATTATAAAAACCCTACAGAAAATTGGAATAGACGGTTTTTATCTCACTCTGTCTGATAAAAGCCATCTATGACAAACCAACAGCCAACATAATACTAAATGGACAAGAACTGAAAGCTTTCACTCTAAAATCAGGAAGAAGACAAGGATGTCCACTATCACTACTCTTATTCAACATAATTCTGGAAACACTAGCCAAAGCAATTAGACAAGAGAGAGAAATAAAAGGAATAAGAATAGGAAAGAAAGAAGTGAAATTATCATTATTTGCAGATGACATGATACTCTACAGAGGAGACACCAAAAACTCCACCAAAAGACTCCTAAAGTTAATAACCAAATTCAGTTGCATGGCTGGATACAAAGTCATTACTCAGAAATCAATAGCATTCTTGTACATAAACAACAAATGTATTGAGAGAAATTAGGGAAACCACACTCTTACAATAACACCCAAAAAACTGAAATACTTAGGAATCAATCTAACAAAGGAAATAAAAGATGTATATATTGAAAATTACAGTACTCTGAAAGAGATTGAAGAGAATATCAGTAAATGGAAAGATATCCCTTGCTCATGGATAGGAAGAACCAATATAGTGACAATGGCCATACATCCAAAATTATTATACAGATTTAATGCAATCCCAATCAAACTACCTTTAGCATACTTTGAAGAACTACAGAACACATTCCTAAAATTCTTCTGGAACCAGAAGAGACCTAGAATAGCAAGGCAATCCTGGGCAACAAAGAAAAGTTAGGAGGCATCACAATCCCTGACTTGAAATTATACTACAAAGCTACTATGATCAAATCACCATGGTACTGGCAAAAAATTGACCTGAGGACCAGTGGAACAGATTAGAAGATGTGGGCACAGCTACAAACACACTCAGACATCTTATCTTTGACAAATGGGGCAAACATGTTCACTGGAAAAAAGATAGCATCTTTAATAAATGGTGCTGGAAAAACTGGCTCTCTACATGTTGAAGACTAAAACTAGACCCATGTCTATCAACACTCACTCACCTAAAGTCAAAATGGATCAAAGATCTAAATATTAAAGGAGAAACACTAAATCTACTGGAAGAGAGACTGAGTCAAAATCTTGAAGACATAGGAGTAGGCAAAGTCTTCATGAACAAAACATAAACTTCATGGGAAACACTTCAAAGAATCAACAACTGGATTCTCATCCTATTAAAAAGCTTTTGTACTTCAAAGGAAATCACCAACAGAGTGAAAAGACAACTCACAGAGTGAAAAAACATTTTAGCTAACTTTCCCTCAGACAGAGGACTTATATCTAGAACATATAAAGAATTGAAAAAAGAATTGAAAAAAATCAAACCCCTCAAATTCAAAGACTCAACTAAAAATTGGACATCTGAGATGAATACACACTTCTCAGATTAAGAAATACAAATGGCAAATAAACACATGAAAAAATATTCAACATCACTGGGCATTTGAGTGATGCAAATTAAAACAATGCTGGGATTCTATCTCACCCCAGAAAGAATGGCTGCTATCAAGAAATCAATGAACAACAAGTACTGGAGAGGCTGTGGGGGGAGAAAGGAATCCTACTTCACTGTTGGTGGCAATGGAGACTGGTGCAACTGCTTTGGAAATCAGCCTGGAGATTCCTAAAAAATTTGGATTAGAGGTTCCATTTAATAAATCTATTCCTTTTCTGGGTATTTTCCCAGAAGAATAAAAAACATCATACCACAGCAATATATGTGCACTCATGTTTACAGCAGCACAATTTGTCATAGCTAAATCTTGGAAACAACGCAAATGCCCATTAACTGAGGAGTGGATAAAAAAGGTGGTATTTTTCTACAATGGACCATTACTCGGCTGTAAAGAAAGATAAACTTGAGGCTTTTACATAAATGAATGCAACTAGAGAACATACTCATAAGTGAAATTCATCAGACCCACATGTGTAAATACCATATTTTCTCCCTGGTATAAGAACCTGAAAGTGTAAATAAAATCTGAAAGGTACAATAGGTATTCTGAAAGGAAAAGAAACTGCTTAATAGGAAAGGACAACTGGGATGAGGGAAAGAAGGAAAGAAAGAAAGAAGGAATGGGAAACAATATATTTATATGTACACAAGATGGCTAAGATAATTGTACTACTGATTTCTACTGGTTTATTAAAAGGAACAGTTAATGTTTAATTGTTTGATCAATCTTGTATACCTATATCTGATAATCTGAGCAACTACTTTGAAAATAACAATAAGTAATACAACAACCATTGTTGACTTCCTATCATCTTGTTTTCAAATTCTGTATCTGGCCAGGGATATAGCTTAGTGGCACGGTGCCTGCTGGCAAGTGCAAGGCCCTGAGTTTGATTCCTGGTACAAAAAAAAAAGAAATTATTTATCATTTTTATAGTTTTTGTCTTGTTTTGTTTTCATTATTTTGTTTTTGTTCTCTTCTCTTTTCAATAAAAAATTAAAAAGAAGAAAAACATTTAAGCATTAACTGTTGCTTTCAATAAACTAGTAGACATCAGCAGTACCATTATCTTGGCTCTCCTGTGTGTATACATATATATTTTTGTTCTTCCTTCTTTCTTTCCTCCTTTCCCTCATCCCAATTGTTCCTTCCTTTTGAGCAATTTCTTTCCCTTTCACAATATCTATTGTACCTTTAATATTTTATTTGCTCTTTCAGGTTCTTATATATTGGGGAGACAATATGATGTTAACACTTGTGGGTCTCATTTATTTCACTTAAGAGTACGGTCTCTAGTAGCATTCATTTACCTATAAAAACCTCAATTTTATCTTTCTTTATAGCTGGGTAATACTCCATTGTATAAAAATATAACATCTTTTTTATCCATTCCTCAGTTGATGGGCATGTGTGTTGTTTGCAAGACTTAGCTATGACATATTGTGCTGTTGTAAACATGGGTGCACATATATTGCTGTGGTATGATGTTTTCAGTTCTTCTGGCAAAATACCCAGAAGGGGAATAGATGGATTGGGTGGGACTTCCAGTTCTAGTTTTTGAGGAATCTCCAGACTGATTTCCACAGTAGTTGTATCCGTGTAATCTCCAACCAACAGCGGAGAAGGGTTCCTTTCCATTCCAGCCCCTCCAGCATTTGTTATTGGTTGATTTCTTAGTGATAGCCATTTTTACTGGGGTGAGATGGAATCTCAGTGTTGTTTGAATATGCATCTTTTGAATGACTAATGATGATGAACATTTTTTTATTTTATTTGTCATTTGTATTTCTTCATCTGCGAAGTGTGTATTCATCTCAGATGCTCATTTCATTAATTGGGTCTTTGAATTTAGGGGGCCTGATTTTTTTAATACATCTAGTTTATTGAATAACTCCTAAGTGTTTTTATATGAGGAATGATGTTGGGATGTGTGATTATTCTAATCTCAACTCCCTTTGATAGTTGTAGTTTTCCTGACATCATTCATTGTTTTTTCTCTCACTGACTTACAATCACATTTGTGATATTATAAATCCTTCCATACATTTGGGATAGTTTATAGATAATTTATTCCCAGTCTAATATTGTTGAAATTCTGTTCAGTTTTTTTCCTGAGTCAGCACTAAATTCTTTTGAATTATTTTAGCTTTAAATGGAACTGTAATCAAATGTTTACATTTTTAATGATATTATGGCTTGTACCAAGTATTTATTTTACTAAATGAATGTGGTCATTATGTTTTATAGTTCTGATTTAGTATAGAATTAAATTTCAAACTTGTCCAATGCATCAGTGTTCATATAAAAATGGTAGGCAAGATCTTCTTCAAGATGTGTAGTGTTATATTTGTCAGATTTTGGATCTAATATTATGCTGTCTTTACAAAAAAATTTCAACTTTTACTGAGGTAGGAATAGTTAATGCCTACTTTAATGATGAAGAAATTGAAGTCACAGGAGGTTAACTAACTTGCCCAAGGTCACACATCTCTTAAAGAACAGAGCAGTGATTTTTTTTCCCACTAAATATAGAAATATTACTTTGATTGGATAAGTAGACAATGTAGCATTTGCTTCAGAGTAAGAGAGTAAGTATTAACAACCATTACTTAAATCTGTAAGATACATCATGTATAATTTTATCATTTTTACAAGTAATCATAATAAATTTATAAACTTACTTCATGTTTTTCAGATAATACCTGTGTTCATTTTGCCATTGTTTTCTTCCCAGTATCCTTTTCAATGGAAAAGAGGAAATTTAAGTCCAGAATGATTTCAGGATTGAGTTCAGGTGATATAGCAACCTGGTGGTCAAACTAGAGCAAGTTTCTGAAGATGATGGTCCAAGAAAGTCCTCTTTTTGTGTTGCTATATAACCTTCTTCTAAGGGAGTCTTCCTTTAAGATTTATCTGTAGTCTTTCCTCATTTAGAGGAATATGACACGTTTTTCTACAATGAGAGTCAACATATTTTGGTTGAAACTTCACCCTGTCAGAGAGTCTGCTTGGTGCTATTAGAGCTTTTAAGCAAGGATGAGATAATCACAATAATTATCTTCCATTAGCAAAATGATCTGGCACCAGATTCTTTTTCTGGTTCTCAGAGCTTCCCTTCTAGGGTAGAGAGCATCTAAAATGGTCTTCTGGAACATAGCTGTGAAAAATAATCAGAAATATAAAAATGAACTGGAGAAGAGGTGAATCCATCAAGGAATCATGAGTAGTCAAGAACCTATGATCAGAAAAATCTGAACATTTGTGTTAATATAAATTAGATTTTGTCTTTTCCAATGGCTTCACTGTAGGACAGACAGCATTCCAATTAGTATGCCTGCACACAGCATCAATAAAATACAAAGCATTTCAACATACCAATCAGTATTTATCCATTTAATTCATTCTCCATTTAGGGCAGTAAATAAGGCTTATGAAATACTGATTGCTTTAATTTAAAGTTTACTGCAAACCCAGAGAATCTCTATTTCTGTAGGATATTAAAAAAAAATCACAACCCAGTGGCTAGATCTTTTCCATCTTTTGTTGAGATCTACTTAGAAATTGAGAAAATTCTGTTTGGTGGCTCTTTAATCACACTTCTGTCAGAACAACAATCATAATCATTATCATTAGCTTTATCATTGTTTCCTACTAGATCTCTGTGTAATGTTGTATGTGTTTTTTGAGGACCTTGCAAAGAAACGCAGAGCCCAGGCTTGTTCCAAGAGTGTTTAAAACAGGAAAAGTACATAAGCACATTCATAAAGCTGCTGTCGGTATATGCATAATTTGCCTCCCTAAGACAGTCGTTTAGAGCACACTACAGGAATGTTAGTAAAATTAATGCTTTAGATTTATTATACTTACCAGATTATATGCTCCATGAATGTGGAGACTATGTCTATTTTGTTCACAATACACACAGCACAAAATGAAATATCTAACATTTAGTTAGGATTCTATAACTCTTCACAGAAATAAAAGTTGAGGCTCAGAGTTAAACAGAGGGTCTAGCTGTACTAGTTGAGGTTAATGTACTAAGACCTTAACTTCAGTGAACATTCATGTGGCTCCAGGATCTTTAAAAAATATTCTTACCTGGCTCTCCCTCCCAGGCAATCAGATTCAACTGATAACATGTGCAATCTTGTCAACCGAATTTTTAAAAGTTTCTTGGGTGATTTTTAATGTTCAGCAAGTTATGGAACTTACCATTTTAGTACAATTAAAAGAAATCCAACTGTGCACAAAAAAGCAGTCCTAGCTTATGAGTTTATTAAGCAGTCAATCAAGTTTACAAACATTTCCTTAGCACCTGAGGCATTCTACTTAGCTTTAAGGAATATGGAGAATGTAAAATGTGACTCTGGATCTTCCTGTTTATCTGGAGGATGGGTGAAACCTTTAAAAATGATGCAATTTGGGTAATAAGCTGACAGTGTAAAACATGGCAGAATGTAATTCCTATATGTCTTGTAATGAGACAACAAATAGCAAAGGACTTAGAAGGAGAGTTCTTTCTTTCTGAAGCTGTCAGGGAAGATTTCACAAAAAAGTGAAGTTTTAAACCATGTCTTGAATAATGTGCATGACATAAAAATATTTTCTAGGATAGAGAACAACTCAAAAGCATCCCAAGAAGTTATATGACTTTAGAAATGGTAATTTTGAAACATTGCTAGAAAGGTAATTTACAGTTCCATTATTTGTAGGTTATTAAGGGTCACTGGGGGGTTTCCAGAGCTTTGTCAGTGTCAACAATCACCAAAATGGCGCCTTTTGTAGGGTCAGAAGGCTTAATTGATTCCTATTATTTGGACTTACACCGGAAATTCTTAGTTAATTCTTAGTACAACAGTGAAAAAATTGTAAAAATAAAAGATAAGGAACATTTCTAGCAGAGGTAAAGGTGTAAACATGCAATGAATGGTTGTAATGAAACCAGGAACCATGGAAACAGACGGTCTTGGTGGATAATATGGGCGTCCAACAGGGATAGCTTAATAACTTAAGCCTTATCCTATGCCCTCTGCCTTTCCAGATGGCCATTAGCTGTCAGGCAAAATTTAACCCATGGGTCAATGTGGCTTAATTATTGCCTTTGTTAAAGTCTTGATGACTTGCTATTTATTTTTAATAAGCTTGTCATTCATTGTTTCTTACTTAAATGTCAAGATGGTGAAGAGGGGAGGGAAAAGTTGCCTTATTTCTCTTTCCTGTCATTACTGTCAACCACACATTATTGGAAGCCTGTTTCTTGTCTACTGCTTTTAGCAATCTGTTCTTGGTGCAAGTAAGAAAATGCATCTGGGGGTGGGGCAGGAAAACAGTAATTCCAGTAGTTTAAAAATCTTAATACTATAAAGAATGAATGGAAACAAATTAGAAAAGTGAAGTCAGGGCTACCCCTAGGTTCTGCTAACTTAAGCACTTGCTTTCAGGAGACTCTAAATTTATAAACAGATCGGAAGAAAGCAGTGGACTAGCTAATTAGTACTAAAAAAGATTCATCATTTATATAAAGTTCAGTAAAAATCTTCAGTTATTCTCCCTGTAAATAAGCGGGTGGGTCTGCTTTTGTCTTCCATTTCACTCTTTGCATCAGCCAGTGATGGAGAACCTTTTAGAGTTTTTAGTAAGCAGAGTTTCAGAGTTTTCAAAGTTCTCACTTTGTAGCTGCAGCATGGGTGCCATAGGTTTGTCATCACTGGTTTGGGCAGGCTTTTATAGGTGGTACTATTTCTGTTGTTTTATACTCATGGATATCATTAGTATTCATTCTACCATGGTAGGTAGAATGCGATGAGAAGGGAACATGATGGGGTTCAGGGTTCTGAGACAGAGTTCAAGCCTCTCCTCACATTTCAGGATGAACTAAGTTGGGACTGGAATGTTCCAATTTAGCATGATTGGCACACTTTTTGCAAAGGGGGCCCTAGAATAAAAATTTCACTCTTCTTGGACTGCATACGGCATCTCTTATGCAGCCTTTTTTGTTTTAGTTGTTGTTTTTTTTTTAACAGGCCTTTAGAAAATACAAGAAATTCTTTCTGGTTTGTGAGCTATACTAAAACAGACCCTATGTCTCCATTAAGGGATATAATTTCTGTGTCAGAAAGGTAACACTTGATTTGCAATATTCTGCAAGTTTTTTAGGAGAGAAATAATAAAAGGTGTCAACAGGTGCAGAACAATTTTTTTTGTGTGCTGTGCATTGCTCATCTTTCTTCACACACAAGAATAGGAAGAGTTCCTTTGTGATTTTTGCTGGGAGATAAACGGGAGAGAATTTTCTCCTTCTGCTGTTTGGGTTGACTTTTTGTGCTACTTGAGACTGAAGTTAATTCAGTGTGGGATAAAGATAAAAACAGCTGAAACCTGGTCTTGCTCTAAGTGCTATAATATTACTCCTTTTGTCTTCTCAAGCTCCCATTAAAGAATTTTATTATTCTTATTGGACACATGAAGAAACTGAGATACAAAGTGATTAAAGTACTTACCAAGTTCATGAAGCTTATGAATGGCAGGACTTACTTGAATTTTGATCATTTTAATTTTTTAAACTTATGTTAAGTGAAATGAGTCAAACACACAAGCTCAAATATTACATGATTTGTCTTATATGAGAAACATAGAGAACAAAATACAGTAGAGGAGAGATAAATAGGAAATAGGGAGCAGTTCAAATAAATTCCCTAAAGTTACTTGAATTGGAATCCATGCAGTTCTCCACATTTCACACTTCTAATTATTACACCTTCTTGTCACATGTGTCACATATACGTATTTATATCTATTATATATATATAGTTAGTA
>NW_004955402.1:36619381-36626164 GCF_000276665.1 Chinchilla lanigera
TTTTAAAATATTTTAAGTGGCATATGGTGATTGTACATATTTATGGGGTTAGTATGCATTTTAATGCTGTACATGTTTTGTAATTCTCAGATCAGAGTAATTAGCATATCATCTCAAATGTGTATCATTTCTTTTTTTTCTTTTTTTTCTTTTGGTTTTTCTCCGGTACCGGGAACCGAACTCACGACCTTATGCTTGCCAGGCAGGCACTTTGCTGCTGAGCTAAATCCCCAGCCCCTCAAATGTGTATCATTTCTTTGTGCTGGGAAACATTTAAAACTTCCTCTACTGTTTTGAAATATTTAATTAATTGTTGTCAACTATAGTTATCTACTGTGCCATAGAGCATGAGGAATTATTCTTCCAGTCCAGCTACCGTCTTGTACATAGTAACCTTACTTCCTCCATTTCCTAACTCCATAGCCTTCCCCTTTTCTTTAAATGTCTATTTAGGTCATTGGTCTTTTTAAAATTTTATGTATTAGTACATGTCTGTGATACATAACGACTGCTTTCACTGTGGGTGTTTGGCACACACACATGACACATCTCATTTACTTCTTTACGTCTCCATCCCCTTCCCTCCCTCCCCCCTTCATCTCCTGATTCCCTTCCCTTTGCAGTAGCTCCATCTCCTCGTTTCCTTTTATTTTGCTCTGTATTTATACTTTGGATTTCTCATATGAAACAAACCACATAGTCTTTAAAGTTGTGTGTCTGATTTATTTCACTTAATACTATGCTTTTGAGGTGCATCAATTTTCCTACAAATGGGGAGCTGGGGATTTAGCTCAGCGGCACAGCGCCTGCCTGGCAAGCGCAAGGTTGTGAGTTTGATTTCTGGTACCAGAAAAAAAAAAAAACCAAAAAACCAAACAAACTAAAAAAAAAATAATTTCCTACAAGTGGTTCAAATTCATCCTTCTTTACAGTGGAAAAGTATTTCATTGGGTGTAGATACCATATTCTCTTTCTCCATGTGTCTGTTGATGAACACATAGACTGTTTTAATTTTTAAATCATATTATTTTTGATTTTGAGTTATTTAAATTCCTTCTCGGAATAATTCTCGGTATTATCCCCTTGTAAAATGAATAGCTTGCAAATATTTTCTCTCATTCTGTACATTGTCTTTTCATTTGGCTGACTGTTTCCTTCTCTGTACAAAAACTTTTTATCTAGTGCAATTTTACTTGATTGTTTTTAGCTTTATTTCCTGTGCTTTTTGGTCATGTCCATAAACATCTTTGCCCAGACCAAGGTTCTGAAGCATTTTCCCTACGTTTTCTTATAATAGTTTCATAGATTCAGATTTTACATTTAAGTATTTGCTTCATTTTCCATTGATTTTGGCATCTGGTGAGGAGCTATAATCTAGTTTCTTTCTTTTGCTTTTAGACATTCAGTTTTCTGAGTTCCAGTTATTCAGGAGACTATCCTTCCAATGTATGTTCTTACTGACTTTACTAAGAATCAGTTGGCTGAAAGTGTGTGGATTTCATTCCGGGTTTTGTAGTCTGTTTCACTGGTCTAGTTGTATATTTTTTGTGTCAGTACTGTGCTATTATGTGCTATCCCTTTCTAGTGTATAGTCAGATTTTACAATACCTCCAGCTTAGTTCTTTTCATTCAGGATTGCTATTATTATTTGGGGTGTTTTTGATTCCACAAAAAAGTTTTATAATATTTTTCTACTTTTGAAAAGGGTGTCACTAGTACTTTGATGAGAACTGCATTGAATATGTAGATAGCTTTGGGTAGTATGGAAATTTTATCAATATTCTTTCAATACATAAATGTAAGTTGTCTTTTTAAGTTTTACATATTTGCAGTTTCTTTCAAATGTATTTTATAATTTTTATTGTAGAGATCATTCATTTCCTTTGATTAACAAGTTCTTAGTCACTTTATTATTGTTGTAGCTATTGTGAATATGATTGTGTTTTATTTCCTCAGCAATCATACTACTGATGTAAAAGTTCTGAGCTCTGCATGTTGGTCTTGTATCCTGTAACTTTACTGAATTTGATTAGTTGTAACAGTTTTCTTTTGTTGTATCATTAAATTCTTCTATGTAAAAAATTACATCACCTATAAATAAGGGCAATTTGAACCCCTTTTGTACTGAATGCCCTTTATTTGTTTTATTTGTTTTACTATTCTGCCTAAAACTAATACTACATTAAATAAGAGTGGTGAAAGTGAACTTTGTCTTGTTCTTAATTTTAGATGATTTTAGCTTTTCCTTATTCTATATGATGTAGGCTGTTATTTATTTTTTCTATATATATAGTCTTTATTCTGTTGAGGTGAATTCCTTCTATGTTTAATTTTTAACGTTTTTTTAACCATGAAGGAATTTTGAATCTTATCAAATGATTTTTCTACGTCTATAAAGAAGTTCATATATTTTTATCCTTCCTTTTATTGATGTGATATATTATGTATATATCATATATTACACATACATCTTTGCATCTTTGGTATAAATTCCACTTGATCATCAAGTGGACCTCATTTATGGTCCTTTCTTAGATGTTGTTGGCTCTAACTTATTGCTATTTTGAAAATTTTGGCATCTGTATTCATTGGGAAAGTTGGTCAGTAGCTTTCTTTCTTTGTGTCTGTTCTTGTCTGATTTTAGTTCAGGGTAATTCTGGACTTGTAGAATTAATTTAGGAGGGTTTTTTCCTTTCAATACTTTGGGATGCTTTTAGAATTAGATATTAGTTCTTTAAAAATTTGGTAAAATTCAGCGATAAGCTGTCTAGTTATGAACTTTCTGTTAGAAGTCTTTTTAGCAGTACTGCTTTAATCTTGTTAATTGTTATTGGTCTGTTGAAGTTTTCTATATCCTCATGGTTTAGTTTTTGCAGGTTGTGTGTCCAGAAATTTATTCATTTCTCCTAGGTTTTACACTTTGTTGGTCATTACGTGTTCATAAAAGTTCCTAGTGAAACTTTATATTTCTCTTGTATCAACTTTAATCTCTAGCTTCTCATCATTTATTTTATTTATTTGGGTCTTCTCTCTTTTGGGTTAGATTAGCTAAGTATTTCTTAATTTTTCTTATTTATTTATAAAGACAAGCTCTCTTTCATTTGGTGTAAGTTTTTAGTTTTTATTTTATTTATTGCTGCTCTGATCTGTGTTATTTCTTCTTTAATTTTGAGTTTAATTTATTCTCTTCTAGTTTCTTCAGTTGCACTGTGATGCTTATTTTAATCTTCTTTTGTATAGGCATTTATTGCTATAAATGTCTCCCAATATTATTGTTTTCGTTGTGTTCCTTTTATTCACCCTCATTTGTTCCTGATATTTTTAAATTTGTGCTTTTGATTTCTCATTGACACATTGGTCATTCAATAAAGTTATTTATTAATCATATAAACATATAAAAATTAAATTTCACCTGTTGACTTCTAGTTTTACTCCCTTGTGGTTGGATTAAAACATGTTTTCAATTCTTTTTGAAATTTGTTGACATCTTGTAGTTTAACATGACCTTTCCTACAGAACATTCCATGGGCTGATGTGAAGACTAGTCTATAGCTCTTGGGTGAAGTGTGTAAATATCTATTAGGTCTTTTTCCTTCATAGTATAGTTTATCCCCACTGTTCCTTTATTGAATTTTTTGTGTAATTTACTCATTGATGAAAGGGCGGCATTGAAATTATTATTATTGTATAATAGCCTAGAGTAGTCCAGATCAAATAATTTGTCTGTTAGTAATTGGGTACTCCAGCATTGTGATTATATATATTTATTGTTATTATTGCTTGTTATTAATGATCCCTTTATTGTTTACACACTGATATTGTATTTTTAAATAGTATTAATTTAAAGTCTGTATTTCATCAGATATATGTATAGCAATTATTGCTTACTTTTGGTGTTTGTATGCAAGGTCTCTTTTTCTATCTTTTCACTTTTAGTCTTTCTGTGTCTTTATTGGTAAAGTGAGTTTCTC
Source organism: Chinchilla lanigera (assembly GCF_000276665.1). Taxonomy (NCBI): domain Eukaryota; kingdom Metazoa; phylum Chordata; class Mammalia; order Rodentia; family Chinchillidae; genus Chinchilla; species Chinchilla lanigera. The sequence continues at coordinate 36,623,353 of NW_004955402.1, forward strand.
ATAGGAAGGATATTATTGTTATCTATCTATCCATCTATCTATCTATCTATCTATCTACCTAACTATCTATCTATCTATCTATCATCTATCTATATTTTAATTGGGGAATTTAACCAAATTATATTCAAAATAGTTATTGATAAGTAAGGATACATTCCTGATTTTTCTTTTTTTAAAAACAATCCTTTGTTTTTTCCCCTGTCTTGTTTATCTTTGTGATTTGGTGATTTTCTGTGTTGTTAGGGTTCGATTCTCATCTTCATATCTCCTCTATTGTTGATTTTTGTAGTTTTGCCTGTTTTTGTGATGGTAACTATCTTTCCACTTTGAAGGAACAGCTCCCTTCAGCAGTTTTTGTATGGCCATTTTGATGTTAATTGATTCTCTCAGTTTTTTTCACCCTGGAAAGTCTTTATTTCTTCTTCGTTTCTGAAAAGTAGCTGTGCTACATATAGCATTTTTGGTTCATGATTATTTTTCCTTCCAGAACTTTGAATATATCATACCATTCTCTCCTGTAAAGTTTCTGCTAAGAAGTCTATTGTTAGTCTAATGGAGAGTCCCTTAAATGTAACTTGATGAATTTCTTTGCTATTCTAAGAATCATCTCTTTATATTTTATTTTTCACAAGTTGACTGTTATATGTCTTGAAGATATTCTTTTCTGGCTGCATCTACTTGGGGTCTTTTGAGCTTCCTCTATGTGAATGACCATATTTTTTCCAAGATTTGGAAAGTGATTAACAAATATTTTCTTGAGTAGGCTTTCCATGCCTTGGCTTTATCTTTTTCTAGAATGCCCATATGGCAATGTTTGTATGCATATTACTGTCCCATAAGCTTTGAAGGCTTTTTTCTTTGTTTTAACTTGTTTCTTTCTATTTATAAAATCTGGCTGGCTTATTTCAGATTTGTCTTCAATCTCAGAAGTTCTGTCTGATTATTCTGTTATTGAGACTCTCAGTATTTTGAAAATTTTATTCATTGAGCTTTTTAGTGCCAAGTTTTCTGGACAACTTTTTTTTTTTTTTTTTTTTTTTACAATTTCTATCCTCTTGCTGAATTTCTCATTTATCATGAAATGTTATCCTAATTTTATTGAGGACACTTTGTGGAATTGTCTGACTATACTGTTAGTTTACTTAAATCATTTTCAAAAACTCTTTGTCAGGCAATTTGTCAGTTTCCTTTTTCATGGGGACTGTTGCCAGAGTTATTTTGCTTTTCTAAAGAATTCTGTTACATTTTTAAATGCTTCTCCTGTCTCTAAACTTTTTGTATCTGGTTGGTCAATTGCCTGTACTAATTTTAGTGACTGGCTTTTGTAATAAGGGACTTTCTGCTGGCCATGTGTCCTAGAGATTTGGTTGCCCAAACTGTATTAGTTTAAGTTCCAGGTGGGTGCTTCAGTGCAGAGTCCACATACCATATATTGAATGTTGACATATGACATATAACAACAATTTATATGGCTTTTATTCAATCAATCTAAGTCAGATGGTGTTATAGAGAGAAATCACTGCCAAAATTCAGTGGTTTAACACAAAAAAGGCTTATGTTTTATATTTAAATTACATTATGAAATATATAGTTCATATAGTTATATATAAGTATATAATACATATTCATAAAATAGTTTAAATATAAAACATAAGAAAAGGCTTTCCATGCCTTTACTTCCTACACTTTAAATCCATAACTAACCATTTTCACACCTAACTGACTAGCAGCTGGGAAATGTAGAGATACAAAGGATCTATTGATGTGAAATAGTTTCTCCTCTGTAGCACTTCATAGTATTCAATGTATCTTCACACACAGTAGCATGTTTGACCTTTATTTAACCCTTTTAATATGACAACATAGGCAATCTTATCTCTGTTTTACTGATGAAGAGTCTAAAGGAAAAAAGAATTAGTGATCTGACCAAGAAGAATAATGGGAAGAACAGGACTTTGTGTTTAAAATAAATTTTGGGTTAAATTGGTTTCTGACTCTTAAGAAACCTTGTTATTTAACCCTCAACTTTGCTCATATGTAGTGGGAAGACATCACTAGCTTATATATTTGTCCAGAAACCTAAATAAGAGGTCCATCAAGTACTTTCCATTATACCTGACTCATGGAATCAGTTCATTTAAGTGATAGTCCCCTTTGACACTTTTCTTGGGGTTGCACAGTTTGGGAGGACAGATTTATGAGCAGCATTTAGGGATTTTAACGTGAATCAAGAGTCTTACCTCTAACACTAAGTGCTATGTTTCAAACACCATTCAAAGGAAGCATAGGAGTGTCTACATAAGGAAGGAATGAAACATGAAGGAATAAAATATGATTGCTTCTTTGAAATAAGGCAAAGATAGTTACTAGTCCTGCAATTTCAAAAAATAATGTATGTGGTTTAAGATAATTAAGGAAGAACTGCAGAAGAGTTCAAATGATTTCATCTGCTCTGTTACAAGTTCTGCTATTTGTCTTCTAAAGTAATGTGCTGTCCAGCTGCTTCCTCTGTGTTGTTGGCTTCTTTCATTTCATTTGCAGTCTCAGGATCACTATACTCAAGCTTGTTGTACTGGTAATTTGATATATGTTGGTTCCACAGGCCTATATTTTTTTTTTCACTGAGATTCTGGCCTTTATATACTTACCTGACACCTATAGGTGGTTGTCCTAAGGGTCATTTGCAGCTTCCATCTCTTACTTCTTCTCTCATACTTACAAGTCTTAATAATTAGTGGTCTATCCATCCTGAAGTCAACCTACAATGATTCAGGTGATTTTTGGGTTTCTTTTCTTTTCTTTTTTTTTTTTT
>NW_004955402.1:36626264-36704947 GCF_000276665.1 Chinchilla lanigera
GACCTTGTGCTTGTCAGGCAGGTGCTTTGCCGCTGAGCTAAATCCCCAGCACCCCCCCTTTTTTTTTCGGGTTTCTTTTCATCTCTTCAATACCTCACCAAGTTCTGCAAATTTTATCTCCTCTAATGTATTTCCCCAAATTTTATCTCCTCTTTAATATATATCTGCTCTTTTTTCTTTTCCATTTGGCTAAGTAACTCATTAGTTTCTACCTGAGGGGCCATATTTATCTTCTAATTTGAATCCACGCTCCATTCAGTCTTTTCTCACCATTCAGCTGGCAAGAAATTTTAAAAATGCAAATTGGTCTCTTTTAATTTAGAGCCTTTCAATGGTTCCTAAAACTTCTTTGGAGTCAAAAAATAAGCCTATGTTAGATATGAGACTTTATATCCTCCCTAGGCTGCTGCTCCTAGTCAACTTTCAGCATACCCATTAGTCCAGTATTCACTCTAGACAGATCAAGACATTCACAATCCCAGGGCTGGGGATTCAGCTCAGCAGCACAGCGCCTACCTGGCAAGCATGAGTTTATGAGTTTGATTCCTGGTACTGGAAAAAAACCAAGAAAAGAAAAAAAAGGACAAAGGACATTCACAATCCCCTGGACCTACCCCTCTATTTCATGCCTCAGGGCCTTCACATCCAGTAATTTTAGCCTCATATGTCTTTCTTTGGTTCCTCCAGTTCCTATTTGATCTTTAAGACTCAGTCCAAGGGAGAATTAGTCTCTGCTTTTAAGGTCTTCCTCTATTTTCCTAGAATACTTATTTATCACCTGTTCTGTAATTTTTGATATATTTGTCTTTTTTTTCCCATTGACTATTCATTAGGTTCTATTTCCTAGTTGAAGTAAAAGAGGTACATTCAGTTCTCTTAAGATTGTAAAGATCTAAGGGACTAGGGGAGAAAAAAATTTTCTTGTTTGTAAAGGTAGCCCTAATGAAGAACTAAGGTGTCCCTTATCACTCACATCACAATAACTCTAGAAGTGCAGTAGCTTCTCTGTGAATTTGTAATTTTCTATGAGGTTTCGCATTTTACTCAGCAACAGCCCCATCCTTTCTTCTCTTTCTTACCTATCTCTTTTTCTTTAACTCTGCTAGCAACTATACCATGGATTTTGCATACTCAAAAATTCAGTTAAGTGTGGATTTTCATGTCTCATGACTTCTGATCATGATCTATTCTTTGTGTGTATTTCCCATTAGACTTTTACTTTTGCATAGATGTCTGTGTTTCTTACATAAAAAGTCCTTTGTACTGGTGATACATGGTTGTCAAATACTGACTGTCCCTGACTCATACCAGGTAATTGCAGACATATCTATGGTTTGACCAGCTGTAGACAGTGTGCTAAGGTCCCAATGTACAAACTGCAAACCACTCACAAATAAGAAACCTTCAACATAAGGCTGTAAGTATGGCAAAGACCCAAGATATGTCACAGTGGGGTGTTTTGAGCTGATTAGAGATGCTGTGGTTAGCCATCTGCCTGGCATCTTGTATGTGTATTCATCATATTAGATGAATAAATGAGTTGGTCCTAAAGAATAACAAGACTGGGATATATACAAGTAAGTATAGGGACCAGGGAAAGGCACTGCTAATTAATTGATGTGGCAAGGGGGTGACCATAAGCCAAAGCTCATGTCTAAGGTCATTATTCAGAAGGGTTTCAATGCTGTCAGCTTTATGTGGTCCTATGCTGAAAGCATTTTGTTTAGTTGACAGAGAATTTTGATGGCTTCTGGATAAAAGCTAATCTTGTTCTCTCAAATGCCAATGATTTAGAAAACTTATCTCAGTGAGTCTATCACCTATAATACATCTATTTTTGTTAGATAGGGTCTATATCTAAGGATTATGGTGCTAAAACAACAGTATTTTTATTTTAAAAATTAAGAAACTGACAGAACAACAATGAAGACAAAATCAAAACAACACAAGAACATCAAAAATGATACATGACCTCATGTATATGTCATGTAAATGATAGAAATTTACAATGGTTGCTATATTACATACTGTTATCTTCATCAAAGTTGCTCAGTTCACCAGACATAAGAATGTAAGACCGATCACACAATTAAAGACAGTACCAAGTAAAAAAAAAAATAAAACATGGGAAATGATGCAGAGCTTCACCATACAAGATGGTAGGAGTTCAATAATGGTTCTTATACTGCATATTGTTTTCTGATCAGTCATTCTGATTACCAAATTCAAGCATGCAAAATTGGTCAAGAAAAAAAGAAAATTTTTAAGCTTTTACTGTTCCTCTCAATGAACCACAAACATCAGCAATACACCTATTCCAACTATCCTTATAAAACAACAATATTAATACAACATTTTCATCCTCATTATCTAGGTCTTCTAATCTTCCACTGGGGTACTTGAACTCCTTAAATGTTCTATAAAGAGAATTGATCAGAAGAGAGGAAAGGGCAGCTGATTCACAGAAGTGAGGCTGAGGGCTGCTACTGCAGAAGGGAAAGCCTGTGTAACCTCGATTACTAATGGGCTGCCTGTTGGGGATGTCAATACTTTTTAGGTCTTTCAAAACAGATAGACATAATTGGACAATTGAGACAACTATCTCAGACTGGGTTAAAAATAGCTTTCCTGCTTCAGATTTTCTCAGAATTTCATAAAGAAACATAAGTATGGAGTGAATAAAATCTTGAAGGTATGATAGACATTGTGAAATGGAAGGAAAATGCTCAAAAGTAAAGGGCAAGTGGGGTGTGGGAGGGCAAGTGGGGTGTGGGAAAAGAGAAAGGAAAGAAGAGGAAATTATGTAAATATGTATATACAGGATAGCTAACATAGTTGTACTACTGTCTTCTATTGCTCTACAGAAAGGAACAGTTAATGATTACTTGTTTGATCAATCTTGTATGTCTCTATTTGTTTTCCTGAGAAATCACTTTGAAGATATCAATAAGTAATACAACAACTATGGTTAATTTTCTACAACTTTGTCTGTAACTCTGTATTGTTTGTATTGTTCTTATGCTATTTTGTAAATGGATGTCTGTCTGTTAATATCTTTTCCTTCTTTTATGTTTTAAAATGAAAAAGAAACATAAATATGTATTTCTAATTGAATAAAGCTAATTAGCAGGCAAAGAGTTTTGCCCACAAGTTGAAAAATTAAACTGAGTTCTTGAACCACTGTTAGGATTTATTTTTGTATATCTGCTACCGTTCTTCTCTGTATCATTGTGGTACCTGTACCCTATGGGCATTGTCTTAGTTACTTTTCTTGTTGCTGAGACAAAATACCAGACACAAGAAAGAAGGGAAAGATTTACTTAGCTCACAGTTTGTACAGGTTTTAGTCTATAATTTACTGACTCCAATGTAGGGTGGCACATGGTAGAGAGCAACAGTTCCTTGTGGCTTAAGACAGAAAATGCAACTAGAGAAAGAAGAGAGTGAAGCAAACGTTTCTGTCCCTTATATTGTATGCGAGCTGCCTGCCCTAGTGTGGGTGTGGCACTCCTAACCCTAATCCGTGCATTGAACTGTGAATCAATCACAAACTCTAGGTTCAATCATCTCCAAAGTGTTTGCCCCCTCCATGACTTCTTGAGGCTTTGGGGAGACAGCCAGACACAACCATAACAGGCATGTAGGAATTTTCTCCATCTCCCTGAAAGCCCAGACTCATTTTGTGGGAGACATGGAAAAGTCATATTGGTGGAAAACCCTTTCAGAGACACCATAACCCTAGATCCCTTTCAGAAACACCATAACCCTAGTTCCATTTGTGAGAACTATGTTAACTGTGAGCAAATCCATTCTGCTTCCTTTTTCCCATACATACAGACCCAGATATTTTATAGACAAGAAGAACATATGGTAGAATAAGCTGAGTTTTAGGAATTGAGAGAGTTGGATTTTCGTGATTTTGCTGATTGATCATATGAAGTCTCTTAATCAATTTGGGGCATTTTTACCCATATCTATTAAAGAAGAGGACTGGATTCCATGGTATAGAAGAGAGAGTTTTCATCTCTAGATGCTTATGTCTGACATTTTGTTTCTGTCTAATACTGATAATACCTTCATCCACCACACATATTTCTCTTTTACATTTATTTTCCTAAAAATTAAACTTTTAAAATAGAGTATGATTGAGCTTTTGTAGAAAGAAGAAATGGTAAAGGTATGGGGATTATTTTTCCCAGACCTGATTCCTCAAATAATTCTTATGGAATGAAGCACTAAAGACTGAAGATGTTGCTCCTTATTATGAGCTAAATGTGACCCTCCATCCCCTAGATTCGTGTATTGAAATCCCAACATCAGTACATCAGAATGTGACCATATGGAGAGATAAACTTTTTAAAGAGTAGATTAGCTCATCAGCACAGTGCCTGCTTAGAAAGTGCAAGGTCCTGAGTTCAATTCCAGGTAACCCCCACCCCCAAAATGAGTAGACTAAATTAAACTGAGGGGACTGATTTGGGGACTTTGTCCCGTATGACTGAGTCTTCATAAAATGGGAAACATCAGAAATGTGTGTGCACAGAGCAAAGACCATGTGAGGAGAGGATGCAGCTGCCTCCTCCCCCCCAAAAAGAAAAAGGCCTTAGGAGAAACCAAATAGGTGGACCCCTTGATCTTGGATTTCTACTCTTCAGAACTGTGAGAAAATAAATTCTGTTAATTAAGTCACCCAGTCGGTGCTATTCTGTTAGGTGAGCCCTGGCAGACTAACACACTATTGTTGAGTAGAGCTGCTGTGGTATTCTTGGCTCAGCAAAGCAGGTGCAGAATGGAGAATAGGGTGGGCAAGACTGCCCTAATCTGTGGCTCCCACAGCACCTGGAGCCCCGTTGGATGGTGGGGCTCTAGAACCTTCCAGAAGCAACTCTACTTTTTTAGGTAATTTTGTTTTTCCTATCACAGCCACTGGTCACAGCTATTCTCAAAGAGTTAAGCAGAGAGCAGCTAATGTAGACAAGTAGGAGCTACGGGAGGAGATGAGCAGTGAGGCAAGAGACTGATAAAGAGGTATATAGTCTGAGGGACTCCAAAAGCGTCTGCTAACCTTTTATAGTAGGTTGTTGGCTGTTTAAAACAATGGGAATTTCTTTGGCTTACAAATACTACAAAAAGCCTATGTGGCACTTCAATATATTTGCTCACCATACAAACTCATATTTGGAAAAGCTGGAATAGTTACTTATAATACGTCATCTCTTCTTTTGGTTCCTAAAGTTGCCCCACATCCAAACATAACACTCGCAAATGATTGATCTTTGAATTATCATAATCTGTCCACATAGCATAAGTGTCCTACACTTAAACTAAATCTCATATGCTTTAATGATTAGATTTTTTCACCCCCTTTAATTTATAAGCAAAATTGATTCTTTAGATCAATACTCCCGGGGGCACCAGTATCTGGGCTGCCGGTGGAGTCCAAGAGGGCCTGTCTGAATGCTAATTGTTGCATCTGATGTCTGCCAGAGCAGGGATGCTGCTCTTGTTTTCAGAGCCAAACTCTGGCTACATGTCAAAATCTATAGTAAAACAACAGAGTCATTTTTCTCTAGACCCCAAATAAAAGGAGATTAATCACATATGTCTCCCTTACTACCTTTTCAAGAGAGTGTGTTTGTTCTAAAAAACTACTTGCTTATTTAAATTTTGAAGACCATAGAGCATGATAAAGGATGATGGAGAGATTTGTAAAGGCCTATGAAAATGCTCTATGCTCAAAACTTTCTGCTCAATCTTGATCTTTTGCTTAGATCTTCATCAGTAAAGCAAATTGGGAAACAGAGGCAGTCACTGATAGTGCTGGATTTCAAAGTATTGGTCCTCAGATCAGCAGCAATGTCTGAGAACTGGTTAAAGATTCATATCTTTGGGCCCTATCCTAGACCACTGGATCTGACATTTTGGGGCAGGGCCAGGCTTTCTGTTTTAACAAACCCCTAGACAATTATGATTTAGTTTGAGGACCACTGCATTAAACAATTCAGCTGTGAGAATTTTCTTGATATTTCTGGGAAATGATTTCCAGGGTTATTTCTTCCCCTTTTTCTAAGGCTCATCCACACCCATAAAGACTTTCCTCATAAATGATAGTACTTATTTTAAGGTACTTGTACATACTGAGCACTAGGCTAACCACTTTATGTATTTTATTTTATTGGAGTTGAAAACAACCTAGCAACCAAACTAAATCATAGAGAATTTAAATAACTTTGCCAGGTTCATACAGGGACAGAGCTGTAACATTCACACATTACTTATTCAGCACTGGTACTTAGAATAATGGAGAAATACTTGCTGTGATTGTATTAGGAGCTAGTCAGCTTGAATGATATCAGAATTAGCCACTTTTTCTACTACAAAACTGAAAATAGAAACACAAGTGAAGATAGAAAAATGATATCTTTGGAAAACAATAGTTACACTTACCACCCACCAGGCAAAGGAGAGATGACTGGATTGGATTATTATTTTTGGTAAACAGTACACACAGTCAGACACTAATGTTGACAGTTTAATTTCTTGTAAGGAAAGAAATCTACTCCTCATAGGGCTTCAATTTCTGGTAGAGCCTTATCAATAATGTTCATTATATAAATTAACTAACTCTGGTCAACTTGGTCTGTTCTATAGAGGGGTGTGTGTGACTAAATAGCTTTATCTCATTCCTCATGTAAGAATATTAAACAATGATTGGATGCACGAAAAATGCCAACTCTGATTTAAGCGAGCAATTGGCCTTGGGATTAGGAAATGAATATTTGGACAAATGTTTGTATACAAGAACTTCTCACAGGTATGCAATGCTTTAGCTCCCATAAGGCATGACTTGTGGGAGTCAGCAAAAAGTTTTGGGAGACCCTGGGATTCACTGTGTCTGGTGCGAGAATTCTTGATGAGGTAATGTAACTCTATGCTTTGGAAGAAAATACCTTTTGTCCTTCATCTGGAAGGACTGGGCCTTTCTATTCCATTGACTTTCACGTCTTTCTTCCATGCTGGAATAGTCCTTACAGAACTGTCCCAGATCCTGGTGGTAGGGGGCTCATAGGATAATAGGAAGCAAGGCTGAGAGTTTGAAGAAACCTGGGGTTGGACTAGTGTCTAGTTTCTGCTTTTTCACTCTGAACTAAGAAAAATGTCTTCAAACCTCCTTGGAGCTTAATTTCCTCATCTGTCACATGTGAAGATGGAATGTGATAGTGTCTAGGACTAGGTTATCTGTCTTGAGAAATAGACCTAATTCTTAAGAATGACAGTAGAAAAAGCCAATCAAAGACTTTAATGTCACTATCAAGATTCTTCCTGACAAGATAGATTTTTGTCTGATCTAAGGTAACCTTCTTCATCATTTAACTTGGGCTTCTCCTTGTTCCTGTGATCATTTTTACGCAGCTTTTGTAGAAAGAGATAGCAGAAAGGCTTTGCTTATATTTACTTTTAATTATTTAAACTTAATTTTCATTTTAATTTTAGTCACATGTATAATTTTGTTTAAATTTGTAAATGTGATGATATTCATGTTTTATCATTGTCATTTTTTTCCATTTTGTTTCTTTGATGTATTGTTCCCAATCTCCACAAATATTAATGTCTTCATTTTCCTGTAAGCCACAGAACAATGTAATATGTACTCGCTCATATGTTCCATTTATTCATAGAAAACCTACTCACACTTAAATACACAAAAATGTGTAATTTTTTCTTCTTTTGAATTCTTGTTTGAATTTAAACAATGTAGGTAAAATTTTCCTCTACTTTACTTTCTCAATAATACTTCAGAAAGATCTCTCATTTACGGACTTTAATTCTTAGTTTTCAATGATTGCAAAATAACCCATAGTGAGAGTGTACCATACATTATTCATCCATTCTTTTACTCTCAGGTAAATAATTTTTCCAGTTTCTAATATTTTGCAAGTGGTTCCCAGAACGAATTCAGAGCCATAATCTAAAGACCTTATTATATTTTAATAGCTCAAATTGATGGTACTCTGAAAAACCATACCACTTGAAGGTCTGCCAAAATTTGAAATTATCTTTTTCCCATGTCACTAAAAACAGTAGGTGCTACAGCACCTTTTAATTTTATCAGTGTAATGTGAAATGATAATTCATTATTTATTTTAAGTTTAGCCAAACTTCCATCATACAAACATTTTTTTCATACATTAAGTAGCCAACAAATTTGTCTCTCTTCTTTCTTGTTATCTCTTTTTACCTTTATTTTTATTACATATGAGGAGAAACATTTTATTTTCCAAATCTGGCTTATTTCACCTAAAACATGATCTCTAGTTCCTTCCATTTTCTTGGAAATGATGATTTTGTTTTCTATGACTGAATTAAACTCATAATATATATACATATACATAATTATATGATTATATGATTCTTTTGGGAATGTAATGAGTATTATAACTAGGTCATATGGTAGTTCTATCTTTGATTTAAGAAACCTCCAAATTGATTTTCATATTGGGTGTACTAACTTACATTCTTGACATTTCTCTCCAGACCTTTGCTATCATTTATTAATTTTGTGTTCTTGATGATAGTCATTCTGACTGGGTTGATATCAATACAGTTTTTATTTGTATTTTCCCAATAGTTAAATATTTTGGCCTTTTAAAATATTTTATTAGCTATCTGTATTTCTTCTTTTGAGAAGTATCTGTTCAGTTCCTTTGCCCATTTTTAATTGGGTTATATGTTTGGTTGGTATTAAGTTTTTTGAGTTCTTATATAATCTAGATAGTAGTCTTCTCCTGGAAGAAGAGTTGGCAAAGATTGTCTCCTATTCTGTCACCATCTCTTCACTCTTTATTATTTTCCTTCATTGCAGAAACTTTTAATTTGATGTCCCATTATTGATTCGTGCTATAATTTTCTGTGCTAGTAGAATCCTATTTAGGAAGTTTCTATCTGTGCCTCTGACTTCAAGCATTTTGTCTCTCTTTTCTTCTAGCATTTTCAGTTTCAGGTTTTATACCTAAATCTTTCATCCATTTGCAATTGCTTTTGTAAAGCTTTTATGTAAGGTAAGAGATAGATATCTGGTTAATATTCTACATATGGATATCCAGTTTTTCTAGCACCATTTTTGAAAGAGGTTATCTTTTCTCTGATACCCACCTTGCTTCAGTTTGCAAACAATTCTGTTTGCAATCAGAAGCTTTCAGATAAATTTTACCTTGTTTCACAAACTCCACATTACGAACACAAACATACCTGTCTTTCCCAAAATCATAAAACAAAGTAAATTTGCGAGTGGAGGTACCACTCCATGTTCTTGGCCCCTTTGTCAAGAATAAGATTTCCTTAATTTCAAAATCCTATTTGTTTTATGCCCTTTAGTTTTTAAAACAATGAGCACATACTACTCTCCAAGCCTGTTGTCTTTTTACTGCTGTTACCAGAGACCTGAGATTGTGTCAGTGGTGAGACAGAGCACTGGGCAGGGTGATGATGAAAAGAATTGCCTTCCACTTTCTGTGTCTAAGTTTGAGTGTCCATTTTTCAACAGATATTTTGCCTGGTTTTAAACGATTCTGCAGATAAAAGAAAAGAAGATATACATGTGCCCACTCCCCATGGTGAATGTGATCATTGTGTACTGCAAACATGTACTAATAAAAAAGTAACGAAGTTTTAAAAACCCAATTGACATTTTTCTGGGAGCTGCCAGGCTCCATTCTTCATTTCAGCTTCTTATTCTGTCCTCAGAAGGGACAGGTGTGTGAGGGGGTGGGATGTAGGGCAGATGGAGGTCTGTGATGTCTTCCTGTCACCCAGCCTTCATTCTGAGAGTTTTGTGATCCTCAGCTGCTTTAGGGCTAGGATACCATCAGGATGGTGTTTTCCTGTGAATGAGACACTTTAAAGAACTATTCAGGAAACTCATTTTATTGGTAAGATCTGAGCCTTGTTATTGTACGTACACTAAATATAGAAGGGATTTTTTCTTTAAAGTTCTGCTTTTCTATCTTTCAATCAAAACAATTCTTTAAAGTATGCTTTAAAATAATTCCATCTTCAGAAGATACTAGCGAATGAGGTAAAGAAAACAGGAAGAAATCCTTTGAAGCTTCTAGGAACTCATTGCTAGAAATGGAAGAGAAACAAGTCATTTATACTTCCAGAACTCTAGGAGCCTTGGGAATGCAGGGAAGGGTTTTGTTTGCTGATGTGGATCTTACCATTTTTGGATGAATGGCCTTCAGAGTCATCTTTGGCAAATGAGAAGGGGATCAACAGAGGGAGAAGGGAGAGGAGACAAAGGGAATGACAAAAAGAACTGAGCTCTCTTATATACATGTAGCAGAACACAATCACTATGTAACTCAAACTAATAAAAAATAGAAGTGTAAATAAAAGTGAACTTATTCCAAAGCTCCCATTTTCCTTCTTTCTTGGAAAGAAGGAAATGCAAGTATTTTCTTAAGCAGGAAATGATTTGTCCCTGCTCCAAACCCTGAGAAAATATTAAGTCACTCATGATACTATGCTGTCTTGCATCTTGAAATACTTTGTTCACACCTTCTTTTTCCTTCTAGAGGTGTTTGATATAGATAGGGGCTGTCTGACCCATGTGGATATTCATTGCAGCCTTTTGCCAGGACCATGAAACAAAATAGGTGTTCAATACCAGGAAAGAGATGGACGGCTGACTGCAAGAAAGAAACTTGAACCCTATTTGGTTTTTATTTCTTTTTCTTGGGATTAACTCTCTTCATCTATCTGGTAAATGTTAGCTTTAGTTGTATACTCTGTTCCATTGCTATATGCCTTTAAGCCATCTATAGTTTATTCTTCTATTACTTTGGTTTGGTACTAATTTAGATCCAGATCAGAAAGATCTTGCATTAAATAAACCTCCAGGGTATCAATAAACAAATGTCTTCTACCCATTATTTTGCATTCTGAAAATCTTCCAGTTCTCTCCCGCTCCCTCAGTGTTTCTATTCTTGCTTTCTGTTGGTCTTCCCCACTCACCCACTTCCTATATACAATTATTCTCTTTGTTTATGGACAGATATTGACATTGTGTTCTAGTTCTGCTGTGAATTGCCTCAGGTTTTGTTTTTGTTAATGTTAGAGATATTTTTACCTAGTGAGAAAAACATCTTAATAGGATATGGATTTTAATGTGCACACAGAGACTAGCAAAGAATTGGGATTTTTCTAAAATCCCACTATATCACAGGGCTTTGAATATACATCTGTGAGATACAACAGAAAAAATTGACTGGAATATTAGTCTTTAGCCCCTTCTTGTTTTCAAAGTACTTCTAAAAATCTTTTATTCTGATCTACATTTAAAAGGAAATAAAAACATCTTTCAAGTTCTAATGATTTCCACCAAGAATATTCCTTTAGCCACAAGACGTAGTCTCTGAGCTTTCACTATGATAGGATCTAGAATGTGATAAGAGTTCTCCATCAACTAATTCTCAGAAAGGTTAACTATATGTACAGGGCATGGGAGGGTTATAAGTTTGTGTATAACTGGACTTCAGTTACTAGATATGTTTATATGCCCTGTTGGTTAGTGAAACTCTTGGTTGCAAGGAAGAGAAACCCAATCAAACTAGCTAAGGAAGAGAAAGGAATGTCTGGGCTTGTACCTAGTCACAGAATTTGAAGAGCAAATGTACAGTCATGCCTCAGTGCCACAAGACACAGGGACTAGACACCACCAGCTCTCTTTTCTTCTCTCAATTTTGGCTTCATTGTCACACTCGCATTCCACACAGAACTGGTAACATAGCCACCAGCAGCTTCATCTCTGTATTTCTCATCTTTATCTTCACAGAAATCGAAAGTCAATCTGTTGGTCCAAATTTTAAAGTCCTCCAGCAACACCTTCAACTTTGATCCATTTTGGGTGTGGAACCATACCTGTCTCCATCAGCAGTCACCTCCTGGCACTGTCAGTGAATCCACAATGATACCCTTATGTTGGAATGTTATGTTTGAAAAAGGGAAGAGACCTTTTCTCTGAATATTGGGGCAGCTTTTCCTGTGTAATTGAATATTAAATGGCTGTTTTTCCTATGAAGAACAAGGAACAGCCTTTTTAAACTTAGGAGGAAGAGTTAGGAAGGCATGAAAATTACTTCTGGGTAAAGAGATCTCTCAAAGCTGAGATTCTGGGAATGAATAACAAGGAACCTCCTTTCTTTCCTGAAGGTTGACTCAACTCTTTCTTCCTTTGAGTTCTACATTTCAATTCCAGTAAATGTTCAATGGACACCTGTAGACTTGAGGTAAGGCCCTTAGCAACCAAGACCCACACAATTATGCAAAGTGACTAGGAAGCTTCAACATTCCTAGGGTATCATTTGTGGTTTCTCCTGTCTGTCAAGTCACTCTGTGTGAAAGTTTTATGACAGAAGGAAAGAGAGGACAAGAATAAAGGGATGTCATGGGCAGATTCTTCAGGACCTAAATAAAAGGACCCCATGACTGGGTCAGAATGAGCCTGTTCCTCCCAGTGAATTTAATCAAATTTTTCCCAGAGAGTGAAGTTTGATATCTTCCAGTTTGAAGCCTCTGTTTAATAGTCCAAGAAAGCAAATCATCTTTTGACGATAGCAGTATTACTTGGTGTGTCTGTGTGTGACAGTTAAGGTAGTTGTTAAATTGATTGGCTTGGGAGCCACCTAGGGGATTAATAAAAGGACACTTCCTAGTGTGCCTGGATATATCATAGGAGCGTGACCTTAATATCTACTCCCTTGCCCCTTACTTTCTGGTCCTGATCCTCTGCTCTGCTTCTGGGCTGCCATGAACTAAACAACTTTGGTTTGCCATGTCCTTACCTCATGCTACTTCTAACCTCCAGTTAGCAATCACGGACTGAATCCCCTGAAGTCTTGTGACAAACTCAATTTCTTCCTATTTAAGTTGTGGGTGTTGGGTATTGTGTTGCAATATTTACTACACCATGTAAGGGAGGAGGGTGTCCTTGTGTGTCAAAATCACAGATATCGTGTCAAAGAAACTAGTACTAGAGAAAAGTCAATAAACTTTTCTAGAAAGAAAGAAACAAACAGTTCTTTTAATATTAGGTTATTATGATCCCAAAGTTTGCAAATGTCTATTCACTTAAAATGTCTTTAACAGTGAATTAATCTTTGTAGGAAAACTGATAATCCCACTACTTTTTTCCATAGCCCCTTAGCTTTAGAAAGACCTTTTTGCTTATTTTTCTCAATGTGCCTCAATCTATAACGTACATCAGAGTGATCTGAAGAACTCAGTGAAGAAATAGATTCCTGAGGCCATCCCAGACAAGCTGGCACAGGAGGTGGTAAAGAAGAGTGGCTTATTTATTTATTTATTTTTCACCAGCAAGCCACATAAATGTAAGGCACACAGTCTGCAACCACACCATGAGAAATGCAAGGCTGCCTCCACTTTTCTCCCAAAGGGCTGCCTTTGCTGTCATAATACATGTACTGTCATAACATGAGTGGCCACTTGGCAGGACATTTATAGAGAAGATTCAAGGATAAGAAGCAAAGTGGAATGACCGTGAACTTTTCTGTGTCCTAAGAATTTACACTTTGACCTTTTCTATGAAAGCAGTCACTGTGGGTATCCAGCCTCTCTTGGAATATGTTTAGTGAACCAATGCCCACTACTTTGCAAAGTAGTCTATTATCCTGAGTGACTCTTAGTTATTTATTAAGTACTGAACTTGTCTTCACCCTGACCCTCATGCTACTTTCTATATGCCATTAAAGCAAACCTGCTTTATCTACAAAACAGCTTTTCAGATATTTAGGGATTTCTACCATATCTCACTGTTTTCTTTTCCAAGGTAAACAACCCTAGTTATTTCAGTCATTCCTCAAAGAATATGATTTCCAGGTTTGGATCCCCAATTTCATTCTCAAGACCTTTACTAATTATTAAAATATATATTCACTAAAGAGAATGATCTAGATGTGAGCTGACTCCTGTGGAAATCTATAGATTGGAGTTCAAAAGATTGTGTATAAGGAGGAAGATTATGGCAGATGACAGCCCTGGTCTTTCTCAAACTAGTCATCAAACCAATTCTATTGACTCAATAAAAATGGTGCTTGTCTTAAGGGAAATAAGTCCTGTTTTGGTACATAGAAAGTCTCAAGGATAAACAAAAATTCCTAAATTACTTTTTGCAGGAACTGCTGTCAAGCTTTGCTCTACATTTGACTTGTATATTTGTTTTTCTAAAGCAAATGAAGTAATATACATAAAAGAAGGAACATATTTTGATGATTATAGTACTTTATAGACCATTTCTTCCTCCCTCAGCAAAACTCCTCTTTGTGTGACCCAGACACAGAATAATATTCTGTCTACCTAATAGTTTGAAATTTGATTGCTAGCAGAAAAATTTTCCCATATGCCTTCAAGTTGTATGTGGAACTCTTCTAAAACAATATTTTAGGCATATAAAAATTCTGTTGCTCAGTCTTTTGGATTTTTTGAACCCTAGCAAAATTGGGAATGTTTAGGTCCTTAATTTTCCAATTCCAAGCTTTCCTCTCTCAAATCATTGGGCTCTTGGTACATTTTAGCTCATGAAAGCTTAAACAAAATGTATTTTTCTCTTTCACTAAGTCCCAAGTTTTTTCCTTATGACTACCATGAACTAAGCATCTTTGGTCTGCCATGTCCTTCCATCATGCCATTTCTGCTGTCCAGCTAGCAACCATGGACTGAATCCCTTGAAGCCCTGTACCAAATTAAACCTCTCCTTCAAGTTGCAGATGGTGAAGATGTTATTTCATTACTATCATTACAAATAGTGGCAGATGACTTGCAATTGAATAATGATTTATGGAAAGATGATTTAGGGAAACATATTGTACATTTTTTCCCCACTCAATCTGTTTTGTGTCAAATGATGTTGCTATAACTATTTGGAATTATTTGGTCTATGTAAGTCTGTGTAATGAAGTTGAAGAGTTTGCCATCTTATCCTGAATGTGTTACCACATGAATTTTATATATATATGTATTTGTATATATGTGTGTATATATATTTATATAGTTTACATGGGTGTGGTGGACTAACTAATGGTCAATTTGGAGCACCCAGCTTAACTGAGTCAGCATTGTCTTAGGTGTGGAAGACACACCCAAGGATTGTTGCCCAAAGCATAAAAGCAGAACTGGAGAGGAAGATGGTGTGCTATTGCTGGAGAAGCTTGTCACCCTGATATGAACTCAGCTGTTATCATTGGAGAAACTCGGATTGTCTTGTTGCTGAGGATGGTTGCTGTTCTCTTCAGGAGAGCTCTGGTCCTTACCTCGAGCATTGCTCCCTGGCTCCAGTGCAGATCCTTCAGCCTGCTGGCATGGAGCCTTCACTGCACTGGAGCAGACTTTCTAGCTCCCACCACTTTTGGGCCTTCCCAGTACAGATCCTTGGTACAGAATTGCTTGAGACATTGTTGTGGGTTCTAGGCCTCCAGCTGGACTCAAGGAGGACATTGTCATTGGCTAGGGTCTTCATCTGGACACATGAAGGACATTGCCACATTGCCATGGGATACAGGCCCTCAGCCTGATTCTTTGGGTCTCTAGGCATGGGCAGATCTCTTGCACTCCTCTGCATTTGACTTTTCAGGTGAATATTATATAATAATCCTATAAATTATGCATCCTGTATTGTCTATTCCTTTGCAAACCCTGACTACAATGGGTGACACATTTTATATATATATATATATATATATATATATATACACATATATGAATATTATATAATATATTGTAGAATGTGTATGTTTCACTTCTATCAATCAAATTTATTTTAGCTTACAGAAAATATATAGTGGAAGATACTGATGTCATTTGTTATTAATTTCACTTATGCTTAGGCTAATTACTTGAATATTTAAGATTTAGACTCTTCTAAGACAAGAGTCCCTCTCTGTAGCAGAGAATGAGCGAACAAACAAGAGAGAATGGTTTATCCTTGAACTTACTGTTGAGGTTTCTAAGTTCTACCTTAGAAACCCCCAAACCCTTTTAGAATACCATACACCCCAGAGGTATCTCTTTCCATACTAAGAACACAAACATTTAGAGTACCAGGAACTCTTTTCTGGTCTGGGGTTAATATTCGTCAAGTATTTTGGCACAGAGCATTTTGGCAAGAATGGTTTTCTTAATTTCTCACAGTACCAGTCTGAACTTTTTGTAACCAAGAAAGGAGAAAATGATTTCTCTTTTCCATTAAATATTCAGTGGGCAAATACTAATCTGAAAGAAAATTGAAATTCGCTGTATGGCACACTCAATAAATGACAGTTTATATTATATTAGAAATATTATAGTTCTCTTCAGAGAAATACTATAATTCTCTTCAGGTCAGTTAACCGAGTTAAAAATGGATACCTAAAATGAAGCTATGTACCCCTGCCACCAGGCCATGTGGGACAGTAGAAAGCTTTGGAAGCAGGGTAGAGTCCACTGTAATTTGGCCTCTGATTAGCAGAGTGGAGTGATCATATTTCACATCATTCTCTCAGTCTTTTCACTTGAATCTCTCAGAGATCTCTAGACCCTCAAGCAAGTGAAAGCTCTGGAGAGGTATTTGAAAGTCCAGATCTAAATCTAGAGGACTCTTGATAAGCTTGGCATTCCTTGGGAGTCATAGACCTCCTTCATTGCAGAGGAAGCCTGGTGCTGGTTGACTGCTCTTCCTGTTGAGAGACCTTTCAGTGGTTTGTGGTCCTTCATAGACCCCCTGCTCTATGCCAGTTTTGGAGCTGGAATACTTTCTTTAAAAAGGCTAGAATGAGTCTCTGAGCAGCCTTCTGTTCTCAAATAATTCCTTTCTTTTGTTTCTTTATCTATTCAAGTAAGACATCCTTTAGGCCTCTTTAGCATTTCAAAGCAGTACTTGTTTTGCTTGTTTTCTTATCTGTGTTTAGCTAGTAAGTGCCCTTGTTGGAACAGAGTGAGTCCTGAGGACTGCTAATTGCTTTGCTTCAGGCTCATCTTTCTCCTGCTGTCCTGGTGGGTAGTGCTACCTAACTGAGTTCTTGGATCAGCTTCTAGGTGACCCTTCTTTCCCATTGCCTGAGGCAGGATACTGCACCTGGGATTGTGCCTTTCTTTTGCTTTAGCTTGTACCTAAATAAACCCAAAAGAGAAGCATTCAGTCATGGGTAGGAGATGGTGTCAGTCTTTGTTCCCTTACTGAATACCATAGAGTGATAAGTTTTAAAGAATGAAGGTTTATTTGACTTAGGGCAATGAGGGTTGGGAAGTTCATGTGTAGACAGCCATATCTGGTGAGGTTTTCTTGCTGATGAGGACTCTGTAGAGACAATACAAGGCATCAGGTGGTAAGAAAGAATGTCCTAGCTTAGGTCTGTTCTCCTTGTTTAAGAAAGTCACAGTCCCTTGGGATTAGAGTTCCATGCTTATGGCCTCACTTAACCTTAATGGCCTCTGACAAATCCATCTAGATACCATAGTCAGATTGTTTCCACTTTCTTAGTGCTTCCCAACATGACCTTAGTGGAATATTCACACTGTAGCAGATGGTCAGTTAGGGAGCCTGTCTCGTTTCTGGTCTATCCATACTTCTCTACACTCACCCCTTCTACACACACACACACACACACACACACACACACACACACACACACACACAGGATTTATACCCTTTTCTCAGTATCTTTCTCAGGACCCATGGTGACTGTGATCACAGGAGTTGGCTTAATATTGTATTGAAATATGAATAAAGACTTTTGCTCAATGTCTATAGCTACCTTTGTTCAACAAAAGTCAAAGGAGAGGTTGGAATAGACTATAGATCTGATACATCCCAATATGTATACTCTCTTACTCTTTAAGAGAAAGTTCACTTGTCCTTGAACTAATCTAAATGAAAAATATCTGAGATAATATGATAGTGACAATTATGTCTACTGGAGGTATTGGAAATATGCAACAGATTTTTACTTGGGTAGAGTTCTTGGTGAGATGCTACTTCAGCCAAAGACACAATGGAAGGAATCATACAGTGCTATTTACTCATGGCTCCCTATAGCTGCTATAAGCAGTTCCTTGCTTTCTTAATGCAGTCTAGAGAGGAGGAATATCACCACTTCTCAAAGTGTGGCCCCTAGACTGCCAGAATCTGTCTTTCCTTGATATTTCTTAAAAGTCTTAGTCCTGGAACTACTGAATCAGAAACTTTGGAGGTGAGGCCAGCAGACACCATTGAGAACCATATATGTAAGAGAACTTGATGGAATTGCACATTCTCTTTCCTGGGGAATCAGTCTTCATGGTATAGAAGGAAGGAGGAAGAAGAAACTTGGTAGGTTTTTCCCTTATGGCATCCAAGAAGATAAATGAATTGGGGTGTCCCGCATGTGGGGTTAGTGGAGAGCAGGCAGGGGAGGGGGAGAGACTTCAAGCACTGGAGAAGAGGCTACAGCAAAGAAAACTCCTGTACATAAGCTGTTTTCATTAATCTTTCAGAATTTCTGCTTGTAATTAACAGTGACAGATCTGCCAACGGCATTTGTCCAGTGGGTTCAGCTGTAGATAATACAGAGTATTCCTATTTCATGAAGAAATGAAAAGATGGAGCAAAACTTAGCCATCAATTTATCTGAGAAAACAGCCAGTGCATGACAGTTGCAGAATATGACCTCAGACCTATATGTCGCCAGAACTTGTGTTCTTTCTGCCACAACACATACTTTCCCATGATGTGAGCAACAGAGGTTTCCAAGACCTTTCCAAGACCTATTTCAGCTGCTGTTACTTCACTTGTCTGGCTGGGATTGCAGTGTTGGATTTCTGAATGAACACCAAGTGATTAGGAAGCCCAGTGTCTGGCAGTCAGCACAATAGGGAGTGTACCTTGTGTGGATTTACAAGAGCACAGGGTGTACCTCATCACCTCGTGGAGGTAGTGCCCTGCTAGCTTCCCCATTCTGTGAATACCAGGGAGCATAGACCCTTTGAGAAAATTACTTTTTTGTACCATAGATTTAATGTATTCATTTGGAACATAGATTTACCAGAAACATGCCCAGCTCACCCAGAGAGTGTTGATCAGAATCACTGTAGGAGTTGGAAGGGTGAAGTTTGGCAAAACATTTTAAAAAATTCAGTACTCCTATTGTTTTTCTAAAACAAATTACTGAAATTATCCCTTGACAGAATCTTCAATAGGGCTATGCAAACTCTCTACTGTGAAAGTGTGTACCAAGTAAGACTTTAAATATAAAAACTGGAGAAAGGCTGCAGTGGATGGTGAACTCCTAAAGGACTCTCCAAATCTTGCCTGGAGACTTCATATCTCAGTGCCTGGCACAGGACCTTGAATGTAGGAGGTGCTCACAACATGTTTATAGAATGAAAGAATTAGAACTCTGTCAAGAGGCACTAATTATCATGTGATGCTCAAAAGAATTTCTTAGCACAGGAGGTCTGTTTCCAAGACTATTTTAACATATGTTGAGGTCCTACACTATTCTGATGAACATTAATAAATAAGTATGCTACAGATGTTGGCAGGGTCTAAGTCTCTTGCCTGTGATCTATCATCTGGTACACAAGTGCTTTTTCTTCTCCTGCCACTTCACAGAAGCCAAGTCACAGTAACTTAAAAATGCAGGTCAAATTTGCAAGTTGACAGACACGTTACATTTAATGGTACTGAATTTGCCAGTATTCTCTAGCCCAGTTGCCCCATCGTACAGTTAGGGAAAGATAGCGTTGGGGAGCAGAGTTACACAATGGCCAGCCTCTACCTTAGACCTGGCCATCCCTAGACCAGGATCAAAACAGAGAAATATTTTAAATTAGGCTTCTATTAATGCAATGCTGTTGCTATGGGTGAACTTGAAGGAGAATGATGAAGAGGCTTGAAGGAGAGAGATGCGATCTTCAACCCTGCTGGAAGCAGGAAACTTTGGCACTAATCCAAGTCACTTTAATATGGATTGAGTTGCTTCTTCTAAAATAATTTCAGGGAAAATCTAGATCTGTAGAAAACAGATATAAGTAAAAGTGAGTCCAAATAAGATATTGATCTTATTTCCTACTCATCTCTCCTCTGGTGATGAATTGTTGCTGTGCCTAGTTTCCCTGTGATGAGGAGATCTTCATTTCTTGACTGTGCAGTCCAACACAACAGTCTCATCCATTGTGCAAAGGGGAGTGGTCTTATCTCTGGTTGGAATGGAGATGCTAAGAGTAGAGAAGGGATATTTCACAGAGTCCCATGCAGTGGTGACAGCCCTTGTGAGAAGAGCTGGTTCCTTCAAACAGTTGTGGCACAGAATCACTGTGGCAGTGGAGCTATTTGGAGCTGAGTGAGGAGGCTGGGGCCAGTACTGAGCCCCAGGAGCAGTCACTGTTTGGTGCCTACGACCAACCTTCAGATCCTTCTTCCTTGGCCACCAAGTCTCATTATGAACAGAGAATAAAGCACTCAGGAAAGGGTGGCCTTCCCTGGGCTCTGGAGAGTGCACCATGGTTGATTAAATGATCATGGTCATCTGTTTTCCATTTCTTGTGACTGGTTTTCTTGTGGATGAGTGATACAGTTTTAACCTTCAGCACCCATGCAGAGCTTTATTAGAAGCTGCTGGGAAAGATTTTCCTCTCTTGTTTATAAAAGGGTGTTACTGATGCATGGAAATGTTATTTTCTCCTAGAATCAGTTGTACATAGAAATAGTACTTGGATTTGTGTCAGGTATTCTGTGAGTGCTTTAATTTCTGGTGGCTGTTGCAGCAAATTACATAAATTGAGTCTTAGAACAGTAGCAGTTTATTCTGTCTCAATTCTGGTAGACAAAAGGTCTAAAATTAATATCTCTAGGCCAAAACCAATGTGTTAGTAAAATCATGCTCCCTCTGAATACTTTGGGGAGAGTCCTTGGTAGCTGGCAGCATCTCTAGGTCTATGGCCACATGACTCCAATCTTTCAGGCCAGTACTTTCAAGTCTCTGCAGTGTTTTTGCTTCTCCACTTCTGTGTGTTGTCAAAGTTCCCTTTGCCTCCATTTGTAAGGACACATATGATTACATTTAAGCTCAACCAAAAACTCCAAGCTATTCTCATTTCCAGATCCTTAATTTAATGAATCATATTTAAAAATACTTTCTTGCACCCTGTAAAGTAATAGCCATAATTTCCAGGAATTAGGAAGAGAGTATCTTCTAGGGAAAGATGTTTATGTTCCAGTTAGCTAAGTAAACATGAATGGAGACCAATAACACACACACTCACACACAAACACACACACACTCGCACATACACACACACTCAGCAGCCTATCTGGAAAGAGTGAACTAAAGTTGTGAAGTAAGCAACCCTGGATATATTTATCTCTAAGCTTTTATTTTTATTTATTTATTTATTTTGTCTGTTTTTTTGAGACAGAGTCTCCCCATGCAGTTCAGGCTGGCCTTGAACTCACTTTGTAGCCCAGGCTGGTCTTGAACTCACAACGATCCTCCTGTCTCAATCTCCTGAGGGCTGGGATTACAGGAGTGTGACACCATGCCTGGTGTCTAAGCTTTTAAAGTTAATTAATTTGCTCTTGTTTTTTCAATGTATACTTTGTCAAATATCTAATTCCTTGTGCTCACCTGTGGAAAAAAAATCTTAAGAGACAACTGCTTGGAGAAATTGTTTGTTTGTTTGTTTGCTTTTTTCACCAGGAATCAAACTCAGGGCCTTGCACTTGCTAGGCAGGCGCTGTGAGGAGAGTTCTTAAAATATCTAATACAGGGCAAAAGGAGAAGGTTGCAATTTTAAGGTGGGTGGATTTTAGCATGTAAATTGGTGAGAATTTAGCAGTGCCATTTAGCTTGGCACTGCTGATGTTGTAGGCCCAGTAGTACTTGGCTATAAGGGCTGTTCTGTATGCTGTAAGACTTTTCTGGCATCTCTGGCCCCTATTCCTTCTAGAAGCCAGTAATAACTGACTTTCTAGTGCTATAACCAAGATATCCTCAGACAAAGTTTTTTTGAGGAGGGGAATTTCTCCAGTTGCAGACACTAAGCTAGTGTTACCTATATTGGGATCACCTAACAAAACTATGACTTTATTTTGTAATGTGATGCCTGGCATGAAGACATTTAGCATTTGCTAAGAGGATGAAACTTCTAGCCCTTCAGTTCCCTAGTAAGGAGTTAAACTAGGTTTATGTAGAAGAGACACTTGGCTATGAATGCCACAAAAACTGGCACACATAGATATAAATTGAATGTGCTCAGTCATGTACAATTAAAAATAATTGCATCTGGTTATAGGCAGTATTTTCATTCAGATATTTTGTTACTTCACCTGGTTTTGTCTGTGTCTCATCAAGAAGTCTTATGTTTTTATGACACTTGTATTTCAGATTTTTACTTTGTAGCCTTACAAGTCTTCCAGCCATGATTATACAGAATCTTCTGGCTGTGGAATAATGTCATGTTAAAATTTTACTTGTAAGATTTTTCTCAATTTGATAAATTGTATGAGCTTAATCATCTGTGTATTGTCCACCAAATTCTCTCTTTACACTTCTGTTTAGTATCCTCATCTCTGCAATTTTTCTCATGTGTACTTTGTCCTGTTCTGTGTAACTCAATTCCATACATCTTTCAGAAGAAAACTTATGTCCATATTCACCATAAAGAATTTCCTGATAAGCCCAGCCAATACTATACCCAAAGGTATTGACAGCATGTACTGTTGACATTAGTAGTATGCCTTGACTTTGGAGTACAGATTTGAGATTTATCTGTATATTTTATTCTTCCTTCGTTATTTCATGTGTCTAAGCCTTGTACTAAAGCATCAGCTTTTAGAAGGGCAGACTGCCTGTCTCTATTTTAATGCCTGTAACCATCATGCTGTTCATCCCAGCTCTAAGTGTGTGAGATTCCTCAATAAGTGACATCATGGAGTATTCATATTTCTATATCTGGCTTATTTTACTTGGCATAATGTTGTCCAAATTTATCCATATTATTACAAATGACAGTATATCCTTCTTTCTAGAAGCTTAGTGGTTTCTCACTGTGTATATATACCACATTTTGTTTAGCCTTTCATTCACTGATGAAGATTTGATTATTTTCATATCTTTGCTGTTATAAATAATGCTGCAGCAAATATAGGATGCAAATATCACTTTGACATACTAATTTCATTTATTTTGAATATATACCCAAAAGTGGTATTATTGGATTAGATGATAGTTAAAAGATATAAAACTTTTAGTAAGGAGGAATAAATTCAGGAAATCTATGCAGTAGGGTGATTATAGTTAGAAACAAAGCATTGTATATTTGAAAATTGTTAAAAGTAGATTTTAAATGTTCTCACTACAAAAATGTATGAAGTCATAGATATGTTAATTAGCTTGATGGAGTTATTCCATGGTGTGTGTATATTATCAAAGTTATGCTGTAATGGTTGATACATTGTGTCAACTTGAGAAGTTTAGAGGTTTAACTAAGCAACTCAGCAGGGGGCCTGGGTCCTCACTTTGTAAACATCCTGAGCCTGTGCAAGAGGAGGGGAAGGAGGTGCTGTGAGTGCTATACCCTGCTTACATTATAAAGGAGGAAAAGAGGCTTGTTCTCCCTGCTTTTTACTCTTGTTGCTTTACTGTCTTCTGCCACATTGAGTTGTTGCCCCTCACCATGTCACCCTGCCTTGGAGAGAGCTGATTATGGACTGAAACCTCCACAAACTGAGAGCTAAATAAACATTTCCCTCTTTATCTTTAGGTGTCAGTATTTTGTTCCAGCAATGAGAGAAAAGTAACTGAGACAGTTATACACTGTAAGTATGTTTTTATTTGTCAATTAAAGTATTAAAATGAGTGATGAAAATATGAAAAGTAGTCCATAGAATATATGTTGAACTGATTTGAAGTAAAAGCCTTAGGAGCCTGAGATTTTACTACATCTATAAGGTTCTTTTCCTAGGTGATGTCCAGCATCTTTTTCAGCTGGGAGTCTTGTTGGAAGTCTTATTAGCATGGAAGAGTTTTACAAGCAACCTAGGGGAATGCTGTTTTTAGTGTAGAAATTGTTTGGCATGTAAATATATGATATACAAAAATAAATCTACTCTTTAAATGATGTCTTGCTGAGTCCTGTGATTTTCCAAAGAAGTGGATTAGAGCCATCCGTGCCAGGGATTATTCTAGAGGCAGCTTCTGATAAGGGCAGGTCAAGATTTTGAAATACGGGATTTATCCAATTCAGACTCTCAATGGAAAAGTTTCCTTCCAAAGTAGACTGGAAAGAGAAGGTGTACTTAATTCTGTGAGCAAGCTTTCTTATATTAAGGAAGGGTACCATTCCATGAAGAGAGAGTGTGGTTACTGTGAAAAACAGGGACCTTGTTTCTCCACAAGCTATTAGTAATGTTTAATGGAATTTTCATATTTACCAAGGTTAAGTCATATTTAAGAAAGTTTTCTCTGCTATGAATTCAGGATACTTCCTAGAGTAAAGGGATGGTATTGAAATATAATTGTCATTGGGGGTCCTTGACATCAGAACTTACAAAATGGAGTGTTAGGGGCCATGAGGAAAATTCTAGAGATAATAGTTCATCTGTTGTTTAAAACATCACATCACCACTAGCGATAAACTAGGGCATAGAATGGAGTGGAGAAAGGTATCCTGAAATAAACCAACAACAAGTGGCTTTTAATGGTACAAAAATAAGTCCAATAAAGTTACTCTCACACATATCCTAAGATTCAGACAGAGACTAAGAAATGAAATGGAATCCTGTGTTGTACTTTCTTTATTGTTTAGTCAAGATGTTTACCCTTCGAAGTAACTGTTTTATTATTTTTCTCTTTGCTGAAGATTTTTGCATTTCACTTTTGATAATTGGGATTCCATTGCAATCCTTAAAAGTGAACGTACTAATAGTGATGGGTATTTTATGTTTCATCTAATCTTAGTACTGAAGCTTTAGGTGCCCCTGTTAGCTGTGATTCTCTAACAGACTTTCTCAACCACGTTCCAAGAGGTAGTTCAAGACCTTCATTGGTGGGTGGAAGAGACCATTGCTATGTGGCTGGCAAGGGACCAGTGTTGTCTAGGATATGCAAACATTCTGGCAGCCTACTCCTGGCCATGTGGAGCCTCTATTTTTACTCTAGTGTGGTAGAGACATTCTCCTTTTCTAGGTATATCCTAACATGAATGGGGCTGTGCATGGTGCTCTAACAGATTGCTGAAGGATGCTCTGAAAAAATATGAAGTAGACAAAATTAAAGACTCCATTGGCTCCAAGGTCCTGTCATGGCTTGCACAGATTGTTCAAAAGTTTTCCAACAAGGGAGTACAGCACTTGTCCAGAGGTATTTCTTTCCACACTTGCAATCCCCCAAAGCTCAATAAGACCTCATATGTACATCTTCCCAGTCGGTTAGAAGAGGAAACTGGTTCTAAAGTGAAGAGATAAAGCATTGAAATAAGCATTAATTTCACAAGACTAATTCTGAAAATGTGCTGTGTGGAAGTACTAGTACCACTTGTGGTTTTGGGCTCCAATTCTGACCTAACCAATAAAACACTTGGGATAAGGCCATTCATCTCAAATTTAATGAGTCCTCCAGATCTTGATGCTTAGTTTCTGAATCACTTATCTGTTGAGTGTCAGTAATACAAATGGAAACAGAAAAAAATACAACTGGTCTCCAGACCAAAAGACCTTGCAATATGGGCCTTGAATAGCACTCATATTTCTCCTACTGTCTTCTTGTGTGACTTTGGGCAAACTGTTTAGCTTTACTGAAAGTTAATTTCATTCAGTAAAAAATCAAGGCATTTGATTTGGCTAGATGTTCTTTTTGTTCCTTAATACTATTTTTTAATTGTCTTTTATATATTAAAATTGCATCAGGTGTTTTGTAGCATCCTTTAGCAGAGCTGTGGTGGTGGATGTACAAGTAATCCTTCCATCTTATCAGGATTCCTTAGCCAAGTTGAGGAAGGTGAGTGTGATAGCTATTGTGTCAGTTTGAGTAAGAAATGCATGACTAGTTGGATTAGCATAGTTCTGGGTGTGACTGAATGGATTTACTGAGGACAGAGGCCCACCCTGCCTGTGAGTGGTACCAACAAAGGGGCTTGTAGCCTGAATGGAATAAAAAGGGGAATGAAGAAATGAGGCTCACTTCCGTGTCTTTGGAGGGGCTCCAATCTTTGCCATTCCCTTGGGCATTCATCTCCTGGCTTTCGGTCACTCTTCAGACTTCCAGCACAGATCCTTCAGCCTTCCAGAGCAGACCCTTGGGGCTCCTGATACGGACTCTACAGTGTCCTACAGGCCATCAACCTTGGACTGGATCCTTTGCCTCTCCAGTGCACAGACAGCCCTTTTGCACTTTTCCACACCTGAGTCTGTGGATGACCATGTAAGCCCACCTCGTAGGTATTTATATATTTATATATCTTATATTAAATCTGCTTCTCTGTTGAGCACTGACTGACACAGTGGAAATTATCTTTTTTCTATACTAATGTGGCAGGAATTAGCCCAAATAGTTTTCTTACTTGATGAATAAGAGATTGCAGTAAAAGCATGAAAACCCAAGACTTCGTTAGTAGTCTCTGCATTCCAATCCTGGGCCTAAGATTAACTCTTCCTGACACCAGAAATGTCTTATTAACTCGGACTCTAAGTTCTTCTATCCTAATATAAGAGATCAAATAAGGAAATACTTTATATATCCAGTGCAAGGACAGGGACCAGACAGTCAATACATGACCCATTTTTTTCCCCCTTTCAGCTCAAATAGTCTATTCTTTGAAATTCTCCAACATTATATATTTCTTTTAAGACATTAACACAATTCCCAGTTTATTGTGCATGTACGTAAGGTTATTTCTGGAAAGGAATACTTTGTTGGCAGCCATTAGTGCTGTTGGCTGCTTGCTTGTTGTCTATCCAGTGAAGCTTGCCTGCCTTTGCACCAGCATTTGAGACCTTGGGTACTTTTGAGGGTTTGCTGCTCTTGCGTACAAGCAGTCTTAGGGCATCCCATACTACAAACTTTTTCTCTAATGCTCCAGGCCAGATTATATAGCATCCATTCATTAAAATGGGGAAACATGAAGCTGTGTGTATTGGTGAAATGTCTTAAAATTCTGCAATTTATTTTAGCACTTACATATTTTATGCTGTCAATTTTTCATAAAGTCTCATAATTGCTTATGCCTATGGTAAAACAGATACTTTCCAATAGTTCATCCTATTTAATTCTTATTTCTGTCCTGAGATGGTTGGTATTGCCTCCATTTGAATCACTTGCCCAAGGTCACTCAAATCACAAACAAGAATGTAGACCCAGGTATTTTTCTTACCCGGGCCAATGCTTTTCTCATAGAATCAAAGCTCTCTTAAAACTTAGAGTTGCTGGGTAAATGGCTTTAGTGTTTGCATAAGTGTTTCTTTGATTCTGAAAGATGCTGAGATGGTGTTAAAATACAAGTTTAATCAATCAAACAATTAGTATTTATTGAGTGCCTGCTCAGGGTGCAAGGATTTCACTTGGTGCTATGGAAAATAAATGGCAACAAAAGAAGAAGTAAACTGATTGCAGTGCATTTAAAAGGAGAACGCAGATGCATGCATGCACACACACAGGTACATACCCAGTGACAGTGAGTCACATGAGGCTTCAGTGAGTATTCTAAAGTGAAAAGCAGAGGCAAAGAGCAGCATGAGATCAGGGCTTGGTAGCTTGTTGGCCGCCAGGTTGGGCAGGAAATGCTTTACATTTTCCACAGGCATTTCAGGTTCTTAGAAGATCTGTCGATATTCCAAATGTTAGTATGTTCCTGGCATTAATATTTACAGTAACCATGTCCCTATTTTATAGTTTGGTAAACAAAGTTCCAGAGAGGTGGAATGAGGCTCCTTTGTATGTACACTTAGCAAAAGATACACGGAAATAAAATCTGGGTCTTCAGAGTGGTTAGAGTGGTTCTTTCTATGGCATCATTCATTAGAACAATCTCTAGAAAAGGCTTATTAACATTTATACTTTCCCCAAAGTAGGGCTTTAATTATTTAAATGTCAAGAAGTAGGGGGTCTAAATGCCACAAAGTTTTATTTTTGAGTTTCAAATGCTTTCATAACCAAAGAATGGTGTCCCTTTGAAGGAAGGGCCTCTTCTGGCCCCAAATTGAAACAGTTGTGCTGGTATTTGTTTAGTTATGTGCTAGGTATTGTAATTCATGTGAATCCTTAGCACATAGCTCAGTATTATTCAGCTATGTATTAAGGATTCAATTTATTGAAAACAAGAGTTTGTAATTTTGCACAACTCTTCAGAAGCCTGACCCTTACCCCCAAGTACTTCTCTCAGCACTAAACTTTTTTTCTAATGGAAGAGAAGCTCAGCCTTATACAGCATGGGGCTGAGCTGGAGTGGGCCAGCCTGGTGGGACAGGCTCTGTAGTCACAACAGTCCTCACACAGTTTGCCCTGTGAGGGAGGCAGAGAGCACAACCTTCTACTCGGGAAATCACCAACAAAGCCAGGTTGAATAGCAATTTTAAGCCATTTCTGACAGAGATCAGAGAGTCTCCTACTTTAGGAGTCTTGGGGTGGTGCCAAGAGCCTGGTGGGTGTTAGCAGTGTGGTTACTTAGCTTCTGTGGCTACTTGCATGGGCATCAAACATGGCTTTGATAGGAAGCAGGAAAGCAAATGGTAAATGATACTTTCTTGCTTTGTGAAGAGCAAACCTCAGCAAAGCCTTTAAGAACGAGGTCAACCTGGAGAGAAACAACCAAAACCATTTGCTTAAGAAGAATGTGTCCCAAGGAGAAATTTGAAATTTGAAATGCTTGATTTTGTTTTGTTGATATGTTTTTTAAAAACTTCTTTTGAAACAGAATCTTCAAATACTTAATTTATTATTGAAAAATAACCTAAGTGTAAGGAGATGTTTGCTGCTTATGGTCCTTCCCGACAACTAACATTTAACTTCCTTCACAGGTACAAGAATAGTCTCCACTTAAAAATACAAACTATATTAAAAATTCCTTTCAAATCCAAATTAGTGAAATGAAACTCTTTAACACCTTGAGTGAAGATATACAGGTAATAAACATCAAACAAATATTTATTGATAAATCAATACTAGTTTTTGCATCTTGATAACTCTTACAAAAATCCTCATTTGCATTCTTCTAATGTCTCCTATGTTTGGATTGGTATTAATTTTATTGAATTCTAATTCACAGAGGATTATTAGTGTACACTGTAATTCAGTTAATAGAAAGCATTCACCCAGAGTAGCCTATGCTTGCAACTTTATGGTTAAGTGTATGTAATATAATATCCATAAATTTCAGATAAAAATACTGCAAAAATAGGTTCAGCTAAAAAGTAGCTTTTCCTATGGGGTCACTCTGATAAAGCAAATCTCAGTTGACTGTCCTTATTATAAAATGTATGTGAATTGCTATTTCCTACTCTTTTCTTGTACTCTATTTTTTGCTTAAATATTATAAAAGTTCCCCTCAGTCATAGTCAAAATTTGTTTGTGTACAATATATAATTATTGAGTGAGACCCTAGATTTCCTTTTTAATTATTACAGATAATGCAGGCCCACAGAAATGAAGCAACTAAGAAACAATACAAGTAATGAAATTTCAGATACCAAAGGAACCCTAGTAATTATCAAGCTACGCAACCCTGCTGTCAACAGATGTAGAATCTGAGGGCAGCAAATGTCAATGGCTTGTTCATCCTCACCCACT
Organism: Chinchilla lanigera; assembly: GCF_000276665.1. Lineage (NCBI taxonomy): Eukaryota > Metazoa > Chordata > Mammalia > Rodentia > Chinchillidae > Chinchilla > Chinchilla lanigera. The sequence goes on from NW_004955402.1 coordinate 36,656,072, forward strand.
TATTGGCAGAGGTGGTAACCATGTAGGACTCCTCAAGGTCATCATTTGGCATGTACTGTCTAGACCAGGGATTTCTATTGCATATATGCACAGTTACCTTCTGCTTTGGAGACGAGGAATGAACTAGAAGGCTGCTCAAGTCCCTGTCCAGCACAGTATGATGAGTCCAGCTGGAAAATCTCAGAGGATCCTCATTTTCTTCCCCAGTAATTGAATAATGCCCTCACTCTCAAAAATATACCACAGATTACCAGAAAAGTAGCACCAATGATAAACTTTAATCAATGGAGAATTATATTACTTCCTGGTGTTAATTACTTGAATAGTTCTTCAGCATCCTTGTACCAGACATTCTGCTCAGTTAGTACCATCCTCTCTGCCCTGTACTGTAACTATATTTTGATATAGTAGAAAGTAATTTATAACTCCACTTGGATTAAGTAACATCTTAACATACACTATTTTTCCATAGTGCTTCTGCATTTTCTTGAAGCAAAAAATCAAAAGAAAAGAAATACAGCAACATTCATGGAAATGGTAAAAATACTCCCAGTATAACATTATCTGTCTTGTTCACAATTACCCCATTTCTTTATTCCACATAGCAGACCTACTCAATATAGCCTGGTCACCTTCTTATGGGTGAACTCACCCAGTCACCACTTTCCTGCACCCAGTGCCACCAAATTCCTTCATTACCCCAGTATTCTTATCTGAAAGAATCCAGCCCACATCCAACTGCCTACCAGAAATCTCCATCAGAGATGGAGCAAATTCCATATCTCTGCAACAAATTCCATATCTCTGCAGTCCCTCTTTGTCATTTATTGAGTACCTGTGAAGCTACCCAAGCCAGATATATAAGCTTTACCATCTATCTTCTGCCATCTACTGTTGACTCTACTTCTCTAATAATACTGCAACAAAGCAAACAAAACAAAAGAAAACAACCAAAAACCAAAAAGCAAAAACTCTTCCTTTCACAACTGCTTTGGTTCATCTTTTCTGTTCTAGAGTTGTGCAATAGCATCTTAAGTGTCATCTTTCTAGTACTGTCCCCTGAAGTCCATCTTCCACGCTGTTTACAGTGTGATCTTTCCTAAGACACAAATTCTCCCCATTCACTCCTATATTTTTAATCTTTTAGTGGGTCTTTTTGGTTTGTTTTGGTTAAGTAGAAGTTCCTTTCAGTTTTGTTTGTAGCAGATAGAATAAAATGTCAACAATACTCATAAATTCAGAGGTTTATTGATGGGTGTTTTGTTAGAAGAATGGCCCAAGTTTACTTCCAGGAACATGAAGCTGAAACAATTTTTCCCTGCCCCTCTTCATCATAGGCTGCAACCTAAAGTATGTAATCCATATTAGGAGTAGGTCTGTGCACAGCGTCAGAGTGCCTTTCACATGATTTAAATTGATAGGATTTTTTTTTGCTAAGCTTTGTTGTAACTTGTGTAGAGAAGTTACTTATGAATGGTATTTTGTGTCTTTTTTGTAGTTTAATGGAAGACTTTTACTTTCATAGTTTAGCTAATCAGAATATCAATCTTGTGCTTCCATTTGAGGAACATAAAACCCCGTCCATATATAATGTGATTTAGTGAAGAAAGCAGTGTTCAGTGTTCACCTAACACAGGAAGTTCTTCTATTAGTAAATGCATTATAATAGTAATCGTATATATCTTATAGGATTGGTCTCATTGAAATTCTATTGGAGTTGGTGCAGTGGGAATCAGATCAAAGGGACAGTTCCTATCTGCTGAGAGAGGCTTTTTATCATTCTCCTCCTTAATTTTTCTATTTTATAAAATAAAAGAAGGAAAACATACCAACAGACAGACATCCAGTTAAAACTAGCATAAGAATAATAGAAACAAAACAGAATTATAGACAAAGTTGTAGGAAATCAACCATAGTTGTTGTATTACTTATTGATAACTTCAAAGTGGTTTCTCAGGAAAACAAATAGAGACATACAAGATTGATCAAACAAGTAATCATTAACTGTTCCTTTCTGTAGAGAAATAGAAGACAGTAGCACAACTATGTTAGCTATCCTGTATATACATATTTACATCATTTCCCCTTCTTTCCCTTCTCTTTCCCAAACCCCAGTTGTCCTTTACTTTTGAGCATTTTCCTTTCACTTTACAATGTCTATCATACCTCCTAGCTTTTATTCACTCTTTTCAGGTCTTACACTAGTGAGACAATACATTGCTTACACATGCAGGTCTGATTTATTTCACTTATGAGTATGGTCTCTAGTTGTGACCATTTACCTATAAAAGCCTTGAATTATCTTTCTTTATATCTGAATAATATTCCATTATATAAAAGTACCACAATTTTTTTTATCCAAGCTTCAGTGGATGGACATTTGTGTTGCTTCCACAATTTAGCAATTACAAATTGCACTGCTATGAACATGGGTGCACGTATATTGCTGTGATATGATGTTTTCAGATCTATTCCAGAAGGGGAATAGCTGGGTTGAATGGGACTTCTAGACCTAGTTTGCTGAGGAATCTCCAAACTGATTTCCACAGTGGTTTCACCAGTCTGCATTTCCACCAGCAGTGGAGAAGAGTTCCTATTTCTCCACAGCCTTGTCAGCATTTGTTATTGGTTGATTTCTTAATGCTAGCTGTTCTTACTCAGGTGAGATGAAATCTCAATGATGTTTTAATTTACATTTCTCAAAAGACTAATGAGGTTGAACATTTTCTCATGTATTTATTTTCCATTTGTATTTCTTTATCTGAGAAGTGTGTATTCATCTCAGATGCCCATTTTTGGATTGGATTGTTGAATTTGTGTGTGGGGGGGCTGATGTTTTTTAATTCTTTATATGTTCTCAATAGAAGACCTTTGTCCCAGGGACAGTGAGCTAAAATTTTTTCCAAGTTTGTGGATTTTCTTTTTACTCTGCTGGTGATTTCTTCAGATGTGCAGAAACTTTTCAGTAAGATGAGATTCCAGTAGATTTCAGTAGGATGAGATTGAAGTATTTCATGGGCAGTTTGGTTTTTGTTCCTGAACTCTCTGCCTACCCCTATGTCTTCAAGGTTTTTACCTACTTTCTCTTCCAGCAGATTTAATGTTTCTGTTTTAATGTTGAGATCTGTGATCCATTTTGACTTGAGTTTGATGCATAGTGATAGACTTGTGTCTATTTTCAGTCTTTGACAGGTGGCAAGCCAATTTTTCCAGCACCATTAATTAAAGAGGCTACCGTTATTCCAGTGAGTTTATTTGGCCCCTTTATCAAAGATTAGGTGGCTGAGTGTGTTTGTGGTTGTGACTGTGTTCTCCAGTATGTTCCACTGATCCTCCAGTCTGTTTAACAGCCAGTACCATGTTGATTTTATGACACTGGCTTTGCAGTATAATTTCAGGTCAGGGATTGTAATTACACCTGACTTATCCTTGTTTCCCAGGATTGCTTTTGCTACTCTGGGTCTCTTCTGGTTCTAGATGAATTTAGGAATGTTTTCTCTAGATCTGTGAGGTATGCTAATGGTGGTTTAGTGGGAATTGCATTGAATCTATACAACAATTTTGGTACTATGGCCATTTTCACAATGTTTGTTCTTATCCATGAGCAAGGATTACCTTTCCATTTACTGAAATTCTCTTCAATCTCTTTTTCAGAGTACTGCGGTTTTCATTGAATAGATTTTTTACTTCTTTTGTTAGATTGTTCCTAAATATTTCAGTTTCTTGGAAGCTATTGTGAAAGGTGTGGTTTCCTTAATTTCTCTCTCAGTCTGTTTGTTGTTTGTGTATAGGAATGCTATTGATTTGTAGGTGTTGACTTTGTATCCAACTACACTGCTGAATTTGTTGATTAATTCAGGGAGTATTCTTGTGGAGTTTTGGGGGCCTTCCATGTAAAGTATCATGTCATCTACAAATAGTGATAGTTTTACTTCTTCCCTTCCTATCCTTCCTTTTATTTCTCTCTCTTGTCTAATTGCTCTGGCTAATGTTCTAGAACTATGTTGAACAGAAGTGGTGACAGCGGACGCCCTTCTCTTGTTCCCGATTTTAAAGTAAAACCTTTCAGTTTTTGTCCATTTAGGATGATGTTGAGTGTTGGTGTCATAGATGGCTTTGATCAGGTTGAGACAAAGACCATCTATTCCTATTTTCTGTAGAGTTTTTACCATGAATGCATGTCAGACTTTGTTGAAAGCTTTTTTGGCATCTATTGAGGGGATCATATATTTTTTGTCTTTTTATTGATATGGTGTATAACATTAATTGATTTGTAAATATTGAACCAGCCCTGCATTTCTGGAATGAATCCAACTTGGTCGTGGTGCATGATTTTCTTGAAAATTTGCTGCACTCTATTTGCTAGTGTATTATTGACTATCTTTGCATCTGTATCCATTAGGGAAATTGATCTGTAGTTCTCTTTCTTGGTTGGGTCTTTCTCTGGTTTTGATATGATTGTAATACTTGCTTCCAGGAATGATTTAGGAAGAATTGCTTCCTTTTCAATTTCATTGAAGAGTTTGGGGGGTGTTGGTATTAAATCTTCTCTGAATTTCTTGTAAAATTTTGCTGTGAATCCATCAGGGCCTGGGCTTTTCTTTGTCAGTAGGTTTTTAATCATGTTGTCAATCTCATTGATTGATATTGGGCTGTTCAGGAATTTGATATCTTCCTGACTCAACCTTGGTAGTTCATACATATCTAGGAATCTGTCCATTTCTTCTGAGTTTTCTATCCTGTGGGAGTAAAGATTTTCAAAGTAGGTATTAATGATCTTCTGAATTTCTGTGGGATCTGTGGTAATTTCATCCTTTTCATTTCTTATTGCATGAATTTGAGTTCGTTCCTTTCTTTTCTTGAGAAGGTTGGCTAGGGGTTTATCAATATTATTTATTCTTTCAAAGAACCAACTCTTTGATTCATTTATTTTTTGTAGGGTTTTCTTCATCTTGATTGCATTAATTCCTGCCTGGATCTTTATAATCTCCTCCCTTCTTTGGGTTTGGGTTTGACTTGTTCCTCTTTTTCAAAAAATTTAAGATGCAGCATTAGGCTGTTTATTTGTTCTCTTTCTATTTTCCTTATATGTGAGTTCACTGCTATAGATTTCCCTCTGAGGACTGCTTTCATTGCATCCCACAGATTCTGATAAGGTGTATCTGCATTTTCATTTGCTTGTAGGTATTTTAAAAATTTCTTTAATTTCTTCTGTGACCCAATTGTTGTTCAGGAGGTTGTTGTTTAATTTCCAAGTGTTTATGGAGTTTTTGGAGTTCCTTTTGTCATTATTTTCCAATTTCATTGCACTGTGGTCAGATAATATTCATGGGATAATTTCAAATCTTTTGCATTTGGTAGGTATGCTGTATGGGCTAGAATGTGGTCTATTTTAGAGAAAGCCCCATGTGCAGCTGAGCAAAATGTGTATTCTGATGTTGTGAGGTGGAATACTCTCTATACGTCTCCTAAGTCCATTTGTTCACAGATTTGGTTCAAATGTGTTATTTCTTTGCTGATATTTTGTCCAGTTGACTTACCTCTTTGTGTCAAAGGGGTATGGAGGTCCCCTATTACAATTGTGTTATTAATTATATGGGTTTTCATGTCTGTTAAGATTTGTCTTATGTAGTTTGGTGCTCCAATATTTGGTGCATACATGTTTATGATTGTTATCTCATCCTCTTGCAGTTTTCCTCTAACAAGTAAGTAGTGACCTTCTTTATCTCTTTTGATTATTGTCAGTTTGACGATTACATTGTCTGCAAACATAATAGCTATACCTGCTTTATTCTGGGTTCCTGTTGCATGGAGGATTGTTTTCCATCCTTTGACTTTCAGTCTATGGATTTCCTTTTGAGTAAAATGTGTTTCCTGTATACAGCATATCATTGAATTTTGTTTCTTAATCCATTCTGTCAGTCTGTTTCTTTTGACTGGAGAATTGAGGCCATTTACATTTATAGTTACAACTGATATGTACTGATTTATCATTGTCACGCTACTTACTTGCGTTGGTGTCCTACTTTTTCTACCTGTTTACCTGTTTGCTCTTCTTGACGTTTCATTCCTCCTGTTGTTTTTGAAAGTGTGGTCATTTTTTTTCTCTTTCTAGAATATCTTTTAGTACTCTTTGCAGTGATGGTTTGGCACTCATGGAGTTCTTCAGTTGTTCTTTGTCTTGAAAATATTTTATTTCTCCATTGAATCTAAGGGAGAGTTTGGCAGGGTTCATCAGTCTTGGTTGGAAGCTATTTTGTCTCAGGCCCTGTAATACTTCACTCTAAGCTCTTCTCAATTGGATAGTTTGTGTTGACAAGTGTACTGTGATCCTGATAGGCTTTCCTTTATAGTTAATCTGTTTCTTTTATCTAGCAGCTTTTAATATTCTGTTCTTTTGCTGAAGATCTGGGATCTTGACTATTATATGTCTGGGTGTATTTTTATTTTGGTTGTGGTTGTTTGGAGTTCTATATGCCTCATTAACTGCATATCAGGTTCTGTTTCCATACTTGGAAAATTTTCTGCTATTATTTCTGCAAATTTTCTTTTTATGTCATTTGTGTTGCCTCCTGCTCTTTCAGTGATTCCTATTAGTCATACATTATTCCTCTTGGCCTTGTCTTGCAGCTGTTGAATTGATTTTTCCTGGTTCCTTGATGATTTTAAGAGATCCTTTCTTTCACAGCCGCTAGCTGCCATGCTGTCCTCATGATCTAAAATTCTATCTTTGGCTTCATTCAAGCGGTTTTGGCAGCTTTCAATGGAAGCTTTGATTTCCTGAATGTCTCTCTGAATATGGTTCATGTGTTCTAAGTCATTTCTATATTTTTCATTTAACATTTCCATCCATTGCCTATGTTTTCCCATTTTCTTATATGTTTCTTCTTCAGATGTGCTGAGCAATTCTTTCATTATTGTTGTCATTTCATTTTTTGCCTGAGAGATTATTACTTATCTGATCTCTTCTATGCCCTGGTGAAATTGTTTCTTTACTTCCATTGCAATTATTTCAGGAATTTCAGGTGTGTGTTTACCAGTTCTCCTATGTTGATGTCTCCTGGACTTGTTCTCAGTGGGGTAGAGTTGTGAGATTGTGTTTTAGTCCTTTGTCTTGTCATGTTTGATACTGGATGCAGAAAGGTCTGTCTCCCTCTTCCCTGGCAGCTCAGCAAAAGCCTCTAGTGTCCCTCATTTTCCAGCATCTGCTGAGAAGGACTGCTTAGTTTGGGGTTTTCTGGCAAATGTTGAAGTGTATCTCATTCTCTCAGGTCTCAGACATGGACCATGATGTCAGCTGATGTGTCAGTCTGATCCAATGTCCCCTCGCAGCTCAGGACATGTGTATGACCCAGAATCAGGTTGCACTGATAGCGCAATCCCGGACCAGTGGACCTGTGCCCCCAGGCAGTTCAGGGTATTGGCAAAACCAGACATAAACTGCAGGGTCAACAATTTGTGGACCACCTGGTTCTGTGTCTCCAGCCAGTTCAGGATGTGTATAGGAGCTAGATGCCGGCTGCACTGACAGAGATCACAGATTGCCCGTGTCTATGACCTCTAGGAGGTCAGGGCTCAAGCAAAGCCCAAACTTGAACCATGGTGTCAGCAGCTGGTGGGGAACCTGGTCCAGTACCTCACTGGGTGCTGGGCATGTGCAGAGAGGACCCACATGCGAACTCCAGTGAGAGCAGTTCGCAGATCTTCTGAGTGAGGAACTCTGGTTTGTGCCCGGCACGCAGAGGGCAGAGACTCTCTGGCAGTGGGGTCCTGGGTTGCCTGCTCTACCTCTCCTCCTTAATTTTGAATGTCAGGTTTAATGAGGTACAATTCATATACAGTAAAATTCACTCTTTTGAATATACAGATCTATGAATTTTGAGCCATACATATATTTGTACACTACCCACAACAATCAGTGTAATATTGCTCTTACTTGAAAAGGTCCCTCATGCCCCTTACTGTAGCCTCTTTCCAGTCAATCTTACTTGTACCTAGAGCTCCTGGATCTCCTTGTTTGTCCTTGTATCATTATGTTTTATCTAACTTCATATGAACAGGTTAAATTATGATGTAACTTTTTGATTTTGAATATTTTCATCTAACATAAAGCATTTAAGAGATAATCCATATTTTGCATATGTTGGTAGTTTATTCTTTTTATTGCTGAGTAGTATTTTATTGTATTCATTTCGTATTTCATTGTTAAATGTGTGTACTTACCTCTAGTTGATGGATATATGGTGGGGTAGACTCTAAGATGACCTGTATGTATACCACCATCTGGTGTTCATTCCTTTGATCAATCTCTCCCTATCAGCATGAGTAGGACCTTGGATTGGTTTCAAAGAGACAGAATATGACAAAGGTAATGTTGCTATAATGATTGTCTTTCTTTTTTTATTAGTAGACCTGTTTTAAGTACTTTGCTGGCTTGATAGAATAAGCAGCCATGTTGAACAAGTCCACACAGTAAAGACCTAAGGGTGGTCTCTAAGAGCTGGATACACTCTCCTGCTAACGGACAGTAAAGACCTGGGCACCTCAGTTTACATAGAAGCATGGGAATGAGTTTTGTCAGCCATCTAAATGAGCTATGAAATAACATCTTCCCCAGTTATGCCTTCAAATGAGACCACAGTCCAAGAAACACTTTGAGTGCAGATGTAGGAAAATTGAAGTAGGTAAGTCATACCCAGACTCCTGACACACAAAAACTATGAGGCAAAAGTGTGCCTTTTAAGCCACTGAATTTGTATTAACTTGTTATGCAACAGTAGAAAACTGGCATGCTAGTTGTTTCCAGTTTTTGGTGATTATAAATAAAGCTGCTATAATCATTCATGACATCGTTGGTATTTTTATTTCTTCTGAGTAAATACCTACGAATAGAGTTGCTGAATCATATAGTAACTTTAGGTTTAATTTTTTTAAGTACCAAATCACTGTTTTCCAGAGTTGATGTACCATTTATCCCCCGCAAAATGTATGTGAGTTCTAGGTGCTCTATCATACTCATTATACATTATTGTAATGCTTAAGCTGATTCGAAGCCCCAATACTGATCTTCTGTGTTTTACAACCTCTGGACCTAGTATTTGACTCATGTTCATATGTTGGTAAAGGTTTGGAAAGACAAATTCAATAAATTTATCCAAATATTTTTTCTAAATAATCACCTACAGGCCATTTATTGCTTATGTTCCAGGAGCAAGGGTTAGAGAGGAAACACTTCCAACTTCTCTTTATATTCTATATCAGTGATGGAGAGCATTTTTGAGCTTTCACTGCTACAAAGAGCTCAGTGTGGCACATGTGCCATAGGTTTGCCATCACCTGCCTATACAGGTACAATGACTTCTCTCTAGGACTCATTCTCAAGTGTGGTTGTACATTAAAATCACCTGGAGAGCTTTTAAAAAGTCTGGATTCTCTGACTGTTCCCACTTTCTTAGGACTGATTAAATCAAGATCTCTGGGGAGAGGACCCAGAATCATATTATTTAAAAACTACCTGGTGAGATGCAGAAGTAAGCAGTAAAACAGTAGTACTGATGCCTGGGTCACACTGCCATAAATGCTGCAGTACTTGGGCTGAGGTATGGCCTAGGTAGCAAGGGTTTCCAAAGCTCCCCAGGTGATTTTAGTATGCAGCCAAGTTTTCAGCCATAGCGCTAGCAGTGGCCTTATTTTCTGGTTCACAAGAACAAATCTTTAGCAATGGAAAATCTATGGCTGTGACAAGCCCATACCTTCAAGGCTACAGTGGAAGCAGGTTGTTATGGTTTTTGTCTAGATGTTCCTCCAAAACCTCATGTAGCCATGGGTAGGCTGCTAGGTTTTGATTGACTCATGGTCCAGTGCTGGGATTATGGGTGTGCATGCTACACCAGCTCTGGGGTAGATAGCCTGCATATAATACAAGGGAGGGAAAGAGGCTTGCTCTTTCTACCCCACCCCCTTTTTGCTCTTGCTGCTTTTGCTGTTTCATGCCACTATGAACTGTTGCCCTCTACCTTGTGCCACTCTGCCTTGCAGCCAGCCAAGTATGGACTAAAACCTCCACAGACTGTAAGCTAAATAATCCTTCTCCTCATTAATTTTGGGCGTTGGGTATTTTGCCACAGCAACAAGAGAAAAGTAACTAAGACACAGGTGAAGAAATCTGCAATTCAGATGTGACCTTATTTTGTAGGCTATAGAACTTGGTTCTAATTACATTTGTCTGATGTAGAAACATTAGTTATATGCCTTCCTGGGTTTTTTCCTCCTGCAAATTGTAGCATAACCCTGGTTGTAGTTCTGAAGGATCCATAAGGTAGTAAATGTGAAGTTGGCCACAGATGTAAGAAGATGGCATCTAGAAAGTTGCTGGAAGAAGCAGCCCACACATTTTGTTAGGTACTGCCCTTGGTCCTGACTTTCTTTGGTTTAAACACACACACATACACACACACACACACACACACACACACAGACACACACCCCAAAACAAAAGCTGTGCCTCCACATCTTGTCATTTCTTCTGTTTTGACTTTAGGAATTAATGGTGTTTCTTTGCTTAACTTACAGCAATTAATGATGTTTACACCAGTGGGGGAAAATTAATGCAGCTGCATTGTTATGAAACACAAAGCAAGGATAAAAATTATTTAAGTTAGTGGTCAAGAGCATATCTCTTGATGAATTTGACTTGTCCCCTTTTATCTGGTTTTATGCATGGCTGCTTCCCAAGACTGCTCCATGGGTTACATCTGACAGAAAGGAACCAAAAATTATGACCACTTTACAGGAACATGGGAAAGCTGCAAACCAGGCAGAATGTGATCGTGAAACAGTCTGTGGGTATTTTTGTTGTTGCTGTTGTTAACTTCAGACTAGGTGTGCCTTTGTAATTTTCCTCTTGAGCATCTTAGAATCAGTTCCTTTATACATAAATGTGCTTTTGTGACTCAGGTAATATGATTTTATGATTTGGTTTTTCTGTAATTTCTTTCTTGACTTACACCTGAGCCTCTGATATATCTCTGATACTTCATTCTGTAACACCCCAAGGCTCCATCCATGTTGCTATTAGGCAAACACAAAGAAACACCATAATACAATCTCTTAACAACACAATATTCCTGTTACAAATAGATGGAGTATATGCTACCTCCATATACCTTACTCTGCTTACTTTATCAGCCTTCTCAAATGATATATTTTGTTCAGTTGGAGTTGTATGAATCAAATCTCAGTGGCTTCACTGAACAAATGTCTGCTTCACACTCCTGTTCTAAGGTGATTGCTGATTGAGGGCCCTGCTCTATCTGTTTGTAGACTCAGGGAAATGGAGTAACCACTGTGTATCACACAGTAATTGTAGCAGAGGGGAAAATGTAGAAAACGTTGGGCCAATTCTGTTATTATGTCTCAAATTTCATTGGCATGTCAAAAGATCACACCTATTTCTAGTAGAGGGGAGGCATGGAATCATCTGAGGTACAAAAAGGAGAAATGGAGATATTTGAGGAACCACAGAAAATCCTATATTATTATAACAATTTCCCCTACCAAGAAATAGAGTATTATACATAGAAATGGCTAATGGGAGAAATAGGCACAGTTCTAAAAGCAGCCCTCTAAAATGAGAGACCACCAAGCATCCTCAAAGGTGACGTTGGGTTAAGTAGGTGAATGCGACTTTGGGAATAGAGATCTAAATATTTTGGACCCACATTAGAAGTCTGTCTACATAATTAACACACTTAAATTTAGAGCCAAGCAGTAACACATTAGTTGTAATCAAAAAGACAAGTTTAAAACCTTTGCATGATAGAGGAAGTAATTAGGGCCCAGAGAGAGGAAGCGACTTTTCCCAGTGTCATACAATGAGCAAAAGATAGTGCAAATAGATCCAGTTGTGACTCAGGGTCCAGTGATCTTTGTATGATACTGCATTACTTTTGTGCATATATTGATTTCAAGGAAAGCTTGAAAAGCAAGTTCTATTTTCCAACTATAGCAGTTATGGACTCAGAATTTGTGAACTTTGAATTGATATGCCTCCAAGTCTTTTCTCTGATTTTGCTTTTCAGCTGAGGACATGATCCAATTTCTAATAGGATTTAGATTTCTTTGCATACGGCTTCTAAATATTAATTTGTTGTATGGGACTTTTTTCCTCATTTTTGTTTGGTGGATAAGTTGTGTTTGGTCAGCATTTTAGCAATGTCTTGTGAAAATATAGGTTTTCAGAGTACCTAATCAGACTGCATGTGGGAAAAAAAATTTTAGGGGAAATGAATTCATCCCAAACACAAGAAAGGATTAGTCAGGCTTGACCTCCTAAACTGAATCAGACATCTATATAGCATTAGGTGTTCCCAGTATTGACTTTTTAAATGAGAAATGGATCTATTAGATCTGTTTTACTCTCCTGTAAAATATTTTATAAATTTGAACAGGGCTTTCCATCATTCAGATAGATATCAGGATTTGAGGATGGGTTAGGCTGAGACCAAATTAGCTTTTGATGGCCTGGCCAGGTGAAACATGTTTAATTTGTTAACTTGCTGACCTTCTTTCTTCCATAAGCCAAAAGGCTCAAAAGACCAGACACCAGTGAATACCTATTATAAAGAGAAGAATGAGACCAAAGCAAGCCAACAGCAGTTCTTTGGAAAAATCTCATAAAGTATGCAGCCTTTCCTGCTGGGGGAGGACAAAGCATCTGGGTCTCTTTGCTTTCACGTCACATCCACAACTCCTGTCCTTAAATGCAGCTTCAGGGCCTGACAACTGGAGTTGACTAGTTAAGTGGATATTAAGTTCCATCTTTGAAATCACCCAGCTGTTCTCTTTTCTCAAACATAAAACCAACCCATCTGGTAGGTGGGAGTTTCCCACTGTGACCCAGGAAGCTGAGGCCTGGTGACAGGTGTGAGTGGGAAAAGTGGAAAGATGGGGGGTGGGGGTAGAGCTAGACAGGCAGGTGCTACATCTCCAGAGTCAATTTTCCCCTGTCCACTGAAGCACCATGGGTAAGACTGCCCATAGAGGAGGTGGCAAGCAGTTACTCAGAAAGAAGGCTTATTTCTTGCTGTGCTCTGCAGACATGTGGATCAAAGGGACAAGGTACAATAGGATCATTGTGTGCTAGCTGGAAGGGGTCTTTGAAACAGAGTCCAGTCATTTTAGAGATATTGAAGCTGGGATCTGCAGGCAAATGTGCTTGGCCCGTGAATGCATAAATAACTGAAGTCTGGTTATTCCAACTCTAGTGAGAGCTCTTTGTCTGCTAATTCTAAGGCAGTACGGTACAGATAGCAATGACCTAGCCTCTGGCATTAAACACCTGGTGATAGCATTGGGAGATAACTTGGTAATGTCAATAATATATTATAAATGATGTTAATAAACACAACACTATTTGCAAAACTACTGAATATGCTAAATATACATAAATAGTCACTTATCCTGTTTTTCTGTTGTGCCACTTCTATGTGATTTTAAATATACACACATACATGAATATAAGTAACAACAATGGGATTAAATATAACAATTGTATATTTAATGAATATATACTCATCAACCTGAGATAGGGAAGAAGGAAAGATGAAGGAAGATGTGTTTTGACACCCTCCTCAGCCAATATGGTGGCTCACGGATCAGAGTCACCACATGGAGGTTCAACTGTGGCATTTAACAGCCCTCTAAACAGGGGTCCTTCCCTGCCCTCTCATCTTGTAATCTTTGTATTACATGGAGCCCCAATATATTCTCTTGTAAAACTCCATCTTGACTTTAGGCAGGATGTTGATAATGAATTTATGTTTGGACTCTTCAAGATAACAACGTTGCTATTCTAATAAAGCCATCAGTGGTAGAAGGTGAGGGGTAGAGAAGAGGTGGCTGGTCAGCCTCATCTTCCCCTTCCCCTTAACAAGCAATTTCATGGGTATTTTTGTGGTCTCAGTCAGGAAAAGAGGTAAATGACAGCAACTGAAGACTTCAACCTGAGTGCGCAGTCATCCCTGAGGGCTCCTGCATAGATTCAAGAGTATTCTCCTTTGTTTATGTGAGTATCGTGTAGACTGGTCCATTTCTAGCCAGGAAAATTGAGTTTTGTTCCTTTATCTGCCATGGCTACACGATCTTATTTGAAAACCTGTCTCTGAATCCTAGTTTACTCATCATTAAAAGAAAGATGTTCATGTTCTGTGTGTCCCAAAGAACTGTTGTGAGGACATAATGAAGCGGTGTATATGAAAGCATTGACTAGAAAGACCTGCACAACTAAAGTACCTATTATTGTGTGTGTTGGTAGGAAGCAATAAGGCTTGCCTATGAGTTAAAGTGAAGCTTTTGAGTGGGGGATGCCTCTGGAGTCTAAATTATGGGTGAGGGAGGAAACTAGAAAAGATGTCTGATCAGTGTTGAGAACTCTTCTTTCTCTGACCACTTTTCATTCTCTGACCTTCCTTATTCCATCTCCCCTCCCAAATTTCTCCTCTTTCCCTCCATCGATAGGCTGGATTTTTCACCAACATTGAGCATTGGTAATATCAAGTTGCCCAGCAGGGCTGGCTTGGAAACCTCAAGTGATTGTACAATTCTATCTCCCACCCATGTGCTGGGAGAGAGCTGTTCACCACTGGATGGGGGCAGGATGTAATTAACCTGCTAACAGTGCTCAGGAGTTAAATCTCCTCTTTATCTTGTATACACTGCTTATCTCTTATTCTAGAAGACAAGCTGAGACCATCAGCCACCTGTGCATTTGGAGCAAGAGTGATTCAGTGCTGAATTTGGCTGGAAGTCACAACTGTAAATGCGTATTAGGATGTCCTTTTCTCATGGAGGGCTTGACTCATTTAGGATTTCTCAGGCAAGAAAGTGTTCTAGCCAAAGTTGTAAAAAAGTGCTGAAGACTAATAAGGGCTAGTTTGAGGACATTGCCCCTAACTTTGGCCTGGGGCCACATATAGATCTGCTGAGGTTGTAGTGAGAAGACTACATTCTTTTGGCATTTGAAGAAGGGATAAATAAGTGACCTTTGCTTCACACAGAGAAACATCATGCTTGGTGAAGTACCACTCTGCGAGCCTCTAGGGTGCTAAAGGACACTCTGAGTAGTTCATTTTAAATTCTTCTCAGGAGGAGGGCAGCATAGAAGAAGGTCTTCGACTTTTGCTTCTGGCAGATGAAATTTAGATACCGTAGAGTAGGTCTCAGTCTGTAGCCTTTTCCCTCCCAAACTTAAGGAACTTTCAATTTAGTACAGTTATGCTCAAGGATTGCTTATTCAAACCAAAACAAACTCATGAGCAAAATCAGAACACACAACAAAAAGCCATAATCTAATTTTATATTAGTCCCTTGTTATTTGTGATTTTGCTTTCTGCAATTTCATTACATGTAGTAAACCAGTCCAGAAATAATGAATGGAAATTTCTAGAAATGTTCATAAGATTTAAATAATTTTTATTTCAGTATACTTGCCTGTGTGATTAGTTTTGCTAATCTCTTACTGTGCTTGAATTATAACTTTAACTTTATGATAATTATGTCTGTATAGGAAAAAACATTATATCTATATATCTATATATCTATTGGTACTGTCTATGGTTTTGAGTATCCACTGGGAGTCTTGGAACATGGATCTTAGTTTTTCTGGAATGTGATCTTATTCCCCATGTACATTGTAGAGTTACAGGCTGTTGCTTTATTCGTTAGTGCACTTATATTTTATCCATAATGTAGGAGTGACATTGTGTCCTAGGCACAGCATAAATCCATACCTCTTGTCCCTGATCTCTTGAAAAGTATGGCACAGAAGGAAATTCACACAGTCTAGTAGATAGTCAAATGTAAATCAATGTGTTGACACCTTGGAAAAACACACTGTGATTTTGGGACAGGGAACACTTGACATAAACATTTTAAATATGCAGCACATTATTCTCAAATTCTAGAGCTCAAATTACTCCTCAGGAGAGTCTCTGAATCTGTTTTAATAAACAGGTAAATTGCTTGTACCTATAGTTCATCATACTATAGTGAAAATGTAACAGAAATGAGAATCTTGGGGCCTTGACAAACCCACCTCACTTTTGTGAGCCTCCCTAAAGGAATAAGATTGAGGTCGCTGGTGGTATTTTCAACAGCACTTTGAGAGGGAGGAGAATGGTATGGAATCGGATTTCAGCTATGGCAAAGCAGGAGGCAAGCATGTAGATCTGGGTTTGCACTTTAGGCAGCAAGCATATGGCCCTAAGGACTCCTCTCCAATGATGCTATGAGCTGGTCATGAACCTGATGAACAAAAAGAGAATGACTCTGCTGGCCAGGTCAGTTTTCCAGCTTCACTTTTCCTTGTCTCAATACTAAGCTAGGCAGAAATGCCAGGGAATTATCTGGCAGCGAGGCGCTGAGGAAAGGCAGGCTCCAGCCATCTACTTTATGGGAAGGTTTGGTCACATACTTTGAATTCTTAGAGCCCCAGAAATATGGAGGGAGATCAAGTCTGAGTCAAGCTTTGGAACACAAAGAGGTAAACCACTAAGGAAAGCACTAAGGCTGTTGGGGCAGTGGCCATCTGTTGCACACTATTGTGTAGGAGACCTTTTCTTTTCCTCCTGCCTATGGTTTTGACTTGTGAGCAGCAGCCCTGTTCCCTGAATTGCCAGCTAGAAAATCCCTGGGAATAACCAGCTTTCCCAGGCCTGCTCCCTACGAGTTTGAAGGGATGTGATATCCTGATGGCTTCCATCTTTCCCTTGTTTGTCAGATCTTGGACTACTCCAGATGTCCCTGCAAGCAGGACACTGGATCAGATGAAAGGTCATGTGTCTTGGTTCAGGGTTTCATTTAGTGAATTCAGTGTAGATTTAAAGATAAAAACTTAGTCACAGGGTATGGAAGAGAGGAAAAACACCTCTTTCCACTCCAGAGCAGGGAGAGGCTGATTAGTGTATTCATGGATTTCACAGGTTAAGCTTTATGGCTGAGGAACTATCCATGCTGCCAGGCCCAGAGCCATCCACAGTTGGCTGAGCCCTTGGGGGTGGAGGTTTCTGCTGGCTGCAGACATCCCATCTGGTCTCTGGAGCAGCATCAACAACATTGCTTGTAAGTTATCTTTAATAGGACATGGCAAGAAAAGATTTCTGCTAGTCAGAACCTGGTTACAAGTAGGTATTATGCCCTAAGGCTGTGCCTCTCACCACCCACATCTGCAGAACTGTTAGTCTGAGAGATAGCAGCTCTGTGTGATCTCAAGTGTGGAACAAGGCACAGAAGATCAGAAGACTGTAGTAAAGACGGAGGAATCAGGGTGACTGGTCCACCCTCCTACAGCCAGCCTTGCCTTACTTGATAACAATCAGGGCTAAAATTTTCTTTCTGAGCGCTTTAGTAAGGCACTGCTTAGAGTCAGCACCACTAGGTTCCATGGCATGGCCATGGCTCACTTTCTTGGTCAGTCTCACAGGTATTAGTCAATTTGATTCTGGAAATATTTACACACAGCCAGCTGTGTACTTAGAACTATGCTAGAGTGATGAACAGGACCTCCTCTTCATGAGAGGATCGTGGAGTGCATCTGCACCTGACTCTGTAAGGGGGCAGTATCTGTACTGGAAAAATGTTCACTGCATCTCCTAACTTGGAAAACCTAAAATGGACTTTGCACTGGTGTATGTTTTTTAGCTCTTTTACTCTTGCTAATTTCCCCCCTTTTCTATTGTGTTCCTTTCTTACTCACCTTCTCTGTCATCTTCTCTATTGTTCTCTCATTTTCTCTCTCCTTCTGTCTCTCCTTTCCTTCCTTCTTTCCTTCCCCCTTCTCCCTTCTAA
Source organism: Chinchilla lanigera (assembly GCF_000276665.1). NCBI lineage: Eukaryota > Metazoa > Chordata > Mammalia > Rodentia > Chinchillidae > Chinchilla > Chinchilla lanigera. The sequence continues at coordinate 36,673,916 of NW_004955402.1, forward strand.
CCTCCCTCCTTTCCTGCCTCAGTCCCAAGACCTTCACAATAGGCTACATCCCAACCCAGGCTGGGTTAGAATCTGTGACTCTGCCTCAGGCTCTCCAAGTGCTGGAATTGCAGATATGTGCCACCATGCCTGGTGTGTCCCATTTATGTGATCTTTCTTCTTGCTGCCTCACTGCAATTTTAATCTCAACATTTACCTCAAGACTCTTTGTATTTATATCTTGATTCATATCAGCTTAGTTTCTGGTCTTAAATTTTTACTTAAATTGTTATTTTGAGTAATAAACACAAAATTGAGAGTAGAAACATATCATGGATATGTGTGCTCTCAGATATTATTTAGCATATTCGCTTCAGTTACTTGCTTAAGATATTAATCACTGCAGACTTGAAACTGCATCCACCTAAATTATGTAATACTGCATCATCTGAAACTGCTTGTCATGTTTAGAGGAGCAGTAGAGTAGCACCGTGCCTCTTGGATAGAGGGATAAGAGGCTTTATTGAGCTCATCTGAAGATTCTTGATTCTGCCATCAGGAAATTTCTGCCTTGCTCATTGTCCCTTTTGTGGGGGAGCAAAGAAGAAGATTCTACTTAAAGATAGAAGAATGTGTAATAAACTAGATGTGTAATATAAAATAAGATGATTCTAGTAGTTGGCATGTCAGTGTTTAGCCTCTTAATAAAAATTATGTGAAATTTATTGAGTTCTTACTATATGCAAATTAGTGTTCTCAGGTTGTTTCTTTCTCTCTTTTTCTTTCTTTCTTTCTTTGTTTCTTTCTTTCTTCCTTCTTTCTCCCCTCCTTCCTCTGCCTTCTCTTCTCCTCTCCTCCCCTTCTCTCCTTTCCCTACTCTACCTTTTTCCCTCCTGTTACCCTTTCCTTCCCCTTCTTCTCCTCCCATTTCCTCTCTCACCCTCTCTCCCCTCCACCTTTGCCATCTTCCTTCTCCTCTGGTCCTTCTCTTTTTCAGCCTCTTCCTCATCTCCTCCTCTTTCTCTTTCTTTTTATTTTCCTCTGCTCCCCTTCTACACCTTGTTCCTTCTTCTTCTTTCTCTTCCTCCTCTTTGGTACTGGGGATGGAATTTAGGAATTACTGAGCTACATTGTTAGCTGTTCTCCTCCTCCTCCCCCTCCTCCCCCCCTTCCTCCCCCTCCTTCTTCTTTTTACTTTTTATTTTGAAATAATGTTCTGTTTAGTTGCCCAGGCTGATTTTGAATTTGTAATCCTTCTGCCTCAGCCTCCTGAGAATTTTGGGATTGCAAACCTGTGCAACCATAACTTACTGTCCTCAGATTTTAACATATAATTTGTGATTTAATTATAATACTTCTTTAAGGGAAGTAACAGTACTCTTAGTTGGCACTTCTTATGTGTTTCTGAATATAGACACTGGTGATTCTTCTCATACTGCTGTATTTAAAGGGATCAGTAGACATCCTCTGCTTGTATATTTCTCTCTTCTAAAAGTTCTGTGATGTCTAAATTCCACTGAATTCATTTTCTAGGGCTGCCAGGACAAATTGCCCTAGACTCAGTGCCTTAAAACTTTGATTCTCTTGCAGAGTTTGGAGATCCCTGGGATTCAGATGCTCCCTCTGAAGACTGCAGTGAAGGATCTCTCCTTTCCTTTTCCAAGTTCTGTTAGCTCCAGATATTCCTTGGCCTGAGGCAGTGTCACTCCCATCTCTGCTTTCATCCCTACACAGGCTTCTCTGTCCTTTTCTGATCTTTTAAGGAAGGACCCACAGGTTCAGGGCTGCCTCTTATCCTGAATGGTATTATCCTTGGAACCTTAATTGATTGCATTTGCAGAGACTCTTTCTAAATATGGTCACTTTTGGAGGTTCTGAAGGACTTTCGAGAATGCTACTCTGTTCCACATTGATCACTTCGTGTTTATTCTTTCAAGCTCTAAACTACTGTCTAGAATCCTCCTTTCAACAATTGAAAGCACCCAGAAAATATACTTTGAATGTGTTTTAGGGCTGTTTGTCCCGAGACAATGGTAACCCAGATATTTGGAAAGAATTCTGGAAAAAGAAGATGAGACAGAAAGAGCAGATGAAAAGGAAATAATTAAGCACAATTTTCAATTAAGTTTCAGTTTGGACATAGGTTTACTGAGGATATATTCTCCAGAGAAGCTTGCACAGATAGGGAGAGAAGAGACAGTCAACCACTCAGTGAAAAACTCCACCTACCCGTTTGCTAACATGAGCTCTAAATTGACTAGCCCTGCATAATTTTTTGAAATTGTATTCAGAAGTACAGATTGCAAATCTCACTTGCAGCAATAAAAACAATTTCTAATTGCATAGAAAGCAAACTGCTACCAGCAAAGCATTTCACCATCATCGGGTCCAACGCCCCTTCATTTTATGGAATGTATAAACTGTCTCTAGCTACTTTTAAACTGAAAAATGTCAATTCTGATGAATCCATCTGGCCAATTCCATGAGTATTTTTGTATGGCATTTCAGGAAAAGAGCTACTGAATGACTAAGAAAGAATGGTACTGAGCACGAGGTTAAAACTATTACCCACTGAGATGCCAGAGACTGTAGGCCAGCCTTTCATGTCTCATTGCCTCAGTCTCTCCATGAGCCAATTTACCTCCCCAGAATCCTGTGGATATTACAGACACATTTGGATGAAAGCAGGCAACCCAACTCTGAGAGACTGTAGTAAGCTCTGTGTGCAATTATGTGTCTCTAAATGCTGTTGTGTGGTAACGTGAGGTGCTACCTTTTTTCTAAAAGGGTGGGGACTCATAAATCAGTGAAAGGCAAGACAAAATAATCTATGTGTCCCTATCCTCATTTGTGTAAGAAAATCCTTCAAAGCTAGCATTTAAAAATATGGTCAACTGGAAAAGGGAGTTGAAGATATTGTGAGCTTCCCAGCATTGCCTTGGTGAAGATGATGAGTTAAATGACTTGCCCTAAGTCAGTGATTAAGGATGTCTCACAACTTCAGTGAGAACCAAGAGAGTTAGGTTGAAATATGCATCCATGTTAGTGTTCTGCCTTCACAACAAATCAAGAATCTAACCACTTCCCACCACTTCCACTGCTACTAGCCTATTCCCAGCCATAATTCCTTTTGCTTATAGGTTAATTTTAGAACAATTAACTGACACGTAGTAATTGCCCATATTTTAGGGGTAAAGGTAATATCAGGATAAGTGGCGTATCTATCACCTCAGACATTTATTATTTTATTGTGTAAGAAAGTTCAAAGTCCTCACTACTAGCTGTTTAGAAATATAAAACCAGTTGCTCACCTATTGTGCCATGACGCATTACATTTTTTTCCTTATATCTGACTGCACCTGGGCTCCCATTTATCACTCTTTCTCCATTTCTCCTGCCTAACATCTTTCCCAGACTCTATTGATCACCATTACTCTCTCGTACGAGATCAACTTTTCCCCTTCCAATACAAATGAGAACATGTGGTAGTCATGCTGTATGACTTTTTAAAATACAACATCCTGTAGTTCCATCCATGTTGCTGCAAACGACAGCAGGTCATGTGTATTTACTGCAATTTCCTTATCCTTTTATCTATTAATGGACATGTAGATTGATTACATATCTCTCTAGGCTGAAATTTGGAAACTCCTAGCAGTTTTCACCTTTTCTGCTCTTGCTCATGCTCCAGCTCTTAATCTATGTAGGAGTCTTTATACTTTCTATTAGGTCATGAATTTGTACTCAGTCTTTCATGGTTTTTCATCTCACCAAAAGGAATACTCAAAGTCTCTTGACCAGTCTGCCACAGCCACATGATCTGATCTGCACCCTTACCTTCTTCTGCTTTGGTCACTACAGTCCAACCACGTTTACTGCATTTTCATTCTTTACCTGCCCCACATGCTGTCTGCATCTCAACCCTTTGCAGTGACCATTCCCTCTTCTAGGTCGTTTCTAGGCAGCCAACAGTCATATTCCATTTCTTCCTAAAGCCTTGTGTTTTTGCTTATATAAAACAATACCTTCTCTGTCATTATTTCCATCCACCTACCCTGAATCATTTTTGTCTATAGCACTTATCCTCTGTGGACATAATGTATACTTTTCTATTGTCTATCTTTCTCCACAGGAATGTAAATTCTGAGAGGCAGAGTCCTGGGCTATTTTTTCCACCTCTGTATCCGGAGTGCTTGGAGTTGTGTCTTTATAATCACTGAACAATTGGGTGATTCCCATTTCCTTTAATCTAATGGAAACAACACCACCTGTGCCTCACCTTCTTTAGGGTGCTGTGGGGTCATATGCGATTGTAGAAGTGAAAGTGCTACATAAACAATAAAGGACTAGACAAATGTAAGAGGTAGAGGTATTATTTTCAGTCTGTGATCTAAGGTGATTCTAGATTAGAACTCTACTTGGTATTTAAGACAATATAGTGCCATTTTCCTAGGTAACTTTGGAGTATGCTTTGTGGTATAAGCCAGTTCTAAAGTATTAGAATCCGGAGATTTGAAAAGATATTAAAAGTTACATTTCAACAATTTATTTGACACTTAAATTTGTGTCACCATGTTTCTGACATCTACCTTTTGTTTTAGGGAACCAAATGGCTGGTATGTTATTCTACTTTACTTCATGGCAACTGTCTGGCTTGCACATTTTAGTTGGAGCACTGTTACCCTTGATAGGCTGATACCAGCTTCCCTGTGACTTTCAGACATTTTCATTCATTTCTCCTTGGAATCCACGTTAGAATCGATTCTTTTCCTCTGAAGTTCCTTTCTTAGTATTTTCCTTATTCATCAGTTCCAGCTTTGCTTAGGACATACCCTATCCCCACTGTGGGCAGTAGAAATGTGGCACTGCTGATATCTGGATATACAAGACCGTTCTGACAAGGATGGCTGTGAGCATTTAAGCTACAGTTTGGGAAAAATGTGTGCCAGCTGCTTCCCACCAGGATTCCCATTAGCTTGTCATTTGCTGTTGCTAGTTTACTGCATCCATGACAGGGACATGCCAGTTATCAAATAATGCTTCCAAATTCCTTTTTGTCACTCCTAAAGTGCTCCCAGTTGTAACCATTTACTTGCCTACTTTGTCCTGATATCCTTCCTAGCCTCCTTTCATTCTCTGCAGGTGGAGAAATTGTTCATCTCCTGCCAAAGAATCTTCATTCTCCAGCAACATTCTTAGCTTTGCCATTGACTGGCTATGTACAAGTCATGTATTTCTTTTTTCTTTCTTAAGGTTTTTACAAGATTGAAAAATTTAAATTTAATATTGAATGACTCCTATTCCAGAAATTATAAGTTTAATATTCTTTGTTGCAAATCTGGTTAATAACTGAATGAATATTTACTGAGTACTAACAATGGGCCATATACACCCAAAGGGGGTTCTAGATACCAAAGAGATATAGAACAGCACTGGATCTTCTCTTAAACCAATTGATTTTTCATAAAAAGCTTGTCTAAATATTTATAAAATAAGAAAATCACTAAGCTTTGGAATTAAGTTCTACTTGGATGAATAAAACAAGGCAACTTTGATCATCTGTACTGGAAACTTGAATTTTGTATCTTTTATGGCTAGCTTAACATGAAGGGCGCAGTATTTAGAATTAGATTGGCTGGTCCTGAAACCTAATTCCTTTTCATTGAATAAGTAAAAAAAGCACGTTATTTAATCTCTATGTTCCTCAGTTTCTTTATTTAAAGATAGATATGATAGTAAAACTACCTTGTAGACTCGATGTGAGGAAAAATGAGATAAGACATATGGACTCCTGAGGAGAAAGCCTAGTATGCAGTAAACACTCATTAAATAGTAGCTATTACAATGGATATTTGTCCTTTTAATTCCTTTACATCTTACCGAATCTATGTTGTATTTCCTTTGGAAATTGTTCTCTGCCTCAACTAGTGTTTCACATGCTCTTTAGTATCTTAGTACACTAAAGTTTCAAGACACTTAAGAAAGAAACATCAGTTCTTGTCTATAATTTTGGAAAACTTGTGCTAAATATGATGGTGTCATTATCTTGGGTATTGACTATGATGGTAGCTTAGGCTGATATAAGTGAGACAAAAATCAATTCCCAATAAAATATATAACCCTTTTTGCTTGTTTGAATACCTTTCCTTAAATTATAATAGAAAGAACTTCAGTATTTTCAGGTAGCAGAACTGAGTTGACAAATAAGACATGAATCTTTAATTAGGGGTCAAGGATTTCTCTCTTATGACTTAAGATATACTGCCAAAGAGTAGGAGGGAAATGCCTTAATACTAGATTAGTCATGGCTCAGAATATAATGTAGTGCTTTCTCTGAAGAAGGCAACTTCTAAACAATGGTAAGATTCTTTTCCTCACTGGGGTGACATGACCATCACAACTATACAGAAGGAATCAGATAAATGGTGAAGCATATATATACATACAGAAAATAAAACTGCAGTTATAAAATGGGCCTTTAAGATGTTTACTACAGTTTTTGGTCAATATTTTCTTGGATTTTCATATACATGTTAGTTACAATAGTGATTAATTTGGAAAAATGTGTAATATGAAAATAGTTATGGGCTGAAAATCTCAGAGTAGATTGAATGTTCCTAGAATGAACTAGAAAGATATCAACTCAAAATGATGTTGATATTTTGTGAATCTCTCTAGACATCCTAAGGAAAACAAAGTGTCCCAATGGCCTCTCTAGGTTAGGTCATATATTTATTTTTCAAGCTTGGCATAGAGTCAGCATCCTTGAGGTAAGTCAATATCAGGTAAAAATGGGCAACATTTTGTTTATGGTCTCATGATACATCAAAATGTCTTCTAGCTATACAATTATATAGTAGTCTGAAAAGTCAAAGAATGTATCATTTACTAAATGCTGATGATACCATTGAAGATGAAAGCATTGCATTATATCTAAAGGCATGACAATGTACAGAAAGTGTTATTTTTGGTTCTGTCCCTTTCTCATGCCAGATTATTTACTGTAAAGTAATCTAGTTAGGTGTGAATGGGTTCTATTTTTGTAATAAGCTTTTCAAGTAAGTTGGAATTAGGCTGCTGAGTACCTCAACATTCAAGTGCTGTTAGAAGGGATGAGGCTTTACAACCATTTTAGCAAATAAATTTAGATCACTATGAGGAGAAATTATTTAATATTTCTGGCTATGAAGACTCAATATGCCTTACTTTTCACTTTCAGCAGTTTAATTTTAGTGTAAATGTGTTTTTTCGAATTCATATTTTGGAGTTCAAGGTCTATGCTATAGTTTTAAGTATTTAGGCTCTTGGTATTACATTATTAGCCTAACGAAATAGACCATAATTTTAAAGTCATGACTACTTCCTGGGAAGATTTTGCAATTTTTAAAAAATAACTGTGTACCTTATAGTTTCAACAATTAATATTAACAGGTGTAAATATTTTATCATTCTCTCTTTCTCTCTTCCTGCTTCTCCCTGCTTACTGAACTTTTCTTCTGAATCATTTTTATTGTAACCTTTATTGCACTTTATCCATAAATATGTCTAGTATAGGTCCTAAAAATAGGAACTTAAACCACCTAATTATAATGCCATTATCACACTTTAGGAAAATTAAAAATGTTATCCCAACACCATCTAAAGTGTTGTTTACATTCAAATTTCCCTAGTTCTCTTTTAAAAACAAATTCATTTTTTAAAGACAAGCACAATCTAGTCAAGGTATACAGATTTTTTAAAAACTCTGTTGAATATTACAGTTGAGAAAGAAGGCCCAGAAAGATTAGTTCACAGAGTCAAGAATGTAAGTGGGGCCTGTATTTAAACCCAGAGCTGACTGATTTCAAGTTTCTTTTTCACTTGGTGACCTTGTAGGTCATTTTCAGTGATCACACAACTGAGTGGCAAACTATACATGGAGGACATATCGTACTGGATTATACTATCAGGTGAGGTAACTGATAAAGAGAGAATTATGTGATACAAATCCTTCACTTCTCAGACAATATACAGACTGGGGATTGGGTCATATTTAAGCAAGACATGAAAAGGTAGAAAATTATTTAATATTTCTAATATCAAATAGTAATATTAATATTTAATATATATTTATATATTTATATATTATATATAATATATATATAATATATATAGGCTTGAATGAAGCCTGAATGAAGTATTATTTATAATAAATGCTAATAAAAATCTCTCTTTTATGCCTATAATATTGGGAAGACTGGTGACCACATTATTAATATATATAATATATAATAAATATTATATATTAATATATTATATATTTTATATATTTAATATTAATATATAATATATATTTAATAATAATAATATTTAATATTTAATATATTATTTTAATATTTCTTCTCAGACAATATATACAGACTGGGGATTGGGTCATATTTAAGCAAGACATGAAAAGGTAGAAAAAAATAATCTAAGTGATAACTTCCACTTAGTTAATGTTTTTCTGAGGCCTGAAGAAATGCAAATACCTTGAGTATTTCAGAACTTTGTCAGTGCCTTCTGCTCTAGCATGGATCTTTCTAAGCCTTAAACATGGCAGTGTGTCAATAATCTTTGATATTTTTTTTTTTCCTGGAGTTCTCAGTCTGTTTCCAACTCACCAGTGGGGTCCTTCTGGGTGACCGGGCTTTCACCAGCTTGACAATGATGAATTTTCTTAGTTATTTGTGTCTATTTCTCCAAAATCACCTTCCATTCTGGAACAGAGTGATAGACCAAAACAGTGAGAGCCTTTACAAATAGTTCCCAAAGCCCAGTAGTTACTGGGTTTCACTTCCCTCTGATCTGAATCTAATGGTTGCTTTCTTTTAAACTCAGTCAGATCAACATGCTTGCCATGTTACTGCCCTTTAAATGAAAGATTTGTGTTCGTCTCAGTGATGTAGACTTTATCAGTTCTTGGTGCCAAGACAAACTTTGGTTGCACACCAAAGGTAAAGATGTCTTAGGATCTGACATTGCTCTTGGAACATCTTAAACTCTTTTGGTTAAGCCATGCTGCTACCCAAGGTTCTCTAAAGCAAATTAGTTAATTCGAACTGCTATGGAGTCTCAAACCGTGTTTTGATATTTATCTCTTTGTGTATTAACATACTTGCTCTTTAAAATATAATCTTGCTCCCTGAAACTGGCCATGAATGGTCACAATATTTCACTCTATGGATAATTGTTTCATCACCTGTCTATGATATTTAGCACTCAAATTTTAAACCCATCTATACCTTACTGATTGGACAAAGATTCAGAAATTCTTTGGTCTGAAAAAAATGTTTTAGCATAATAAGTAAGACTATCTTTCATGAAGTGGGAGCTTACTTTCAGTGTTGTCAAGGCGATAATGTGGTCACCAGTCTTCCCAATATTATAGGCATAAAAGAGAGATTTTTATTAGCATTTATTATAAATAATACTTCATTCAGGCTTTCTTTACCCAGTATATCAAACTCCCAAGATAATGCAAAAGTAATATTATAATATTGTTACTAAATACTGGAGATCTAAATTGGTTACCTTTTCATACTAGAAAGAGGAATATTGTTCTTTTATGATTAAATTCCATGCTAATTTTTCACCCTGATCAGGGTACATATGTCCCTCATTATTTTATTATCTCATTGGTATGTATTACAAACAGCTGACAACCTTCAGATAGTTGCGGTGATGAAAGAGTTAACCAAAACAGAAACTGACAAAGTGAGATGCTGGCAGCAGATGGTGTTGTCAAATAGAGGTATAATTGCCTTAAAAAAATCTCTTCAAAATAGTTTCTCAAGCTTTAGGTAACTTACGTGACATTTAGCAGGCTCTGGAAATCACTTAAATGGGTACAGAAATAAAAGAATTACAGAGGAAAATGTCACCATCTGAATTTGTCTTGAATCTTATCAAGCAGAGACATCTGAGCTCTTAATACTTAGCAACTATTTACAGCCCATAGGATAAAATGTGTCATTGTTGCATTAAGTTTAGCTCATTTAGTGGGGAAGGTCTTTTGTGGCAGTCTAGAGACTTAGTGCTTTAAAATATGAAGTCTATGGGAAAAGAGAAAGTATAAATTATCTGAGGTTCAAATATAGAAAAATTCACTGAAGCTTTTAGAGGAAGGTAATTAATGCAATTGAAACCTACAGGAAAAATAGGCCCTCTTTTTTCATTGTATGTTTTGTCACTGTTACTGAATATAACACAGCAAGAATTAACTGTAAAGTGCTTTCATAACATTTGGAAGCACTGCAAATATCAATGGGGAATCTAACATTTTGGGGGTGGGTAGAGGACTTGAAAGACTTGAGAAGTATGCCCAAAAAGATTTAGATCGAGGACAAAGCTGGAACACTAAATATAACTTCTCATTTTACAGATAAGAAAAATGAAGTCCAAAAGTGAGCAAGAGCTAAAATTCTTACCTGGCCTCAAGGATGCAAAGCCTTTAAAATTACACAAATATTCTAAAACATTTTATGGTTAAGTTTATCAAAGAGAGATAGAAATAGATGAGTTATCTTACTAACACTATGATTATAAGCCAACCCTGGCATGTGAAGTCTTAGGAGGTTGAACATAGAACTGATGAGAGGATAACTTTGGAATCTCGCCAGTTGGAATTAAGCCTTAGTATTACTCATTCTGAACTTACATGAATTGACTTAGTTTCCCTGGCCTTGTTTTTTCCTTCAGTCAGTGTAAAATCTTTACCAGGGCCTAAAATCTTCTTTACAAATATAGGATTATTAAATGATAACAAGAGCATGACTTTGTCTTTGGGGTCACCTTTGATTTTCCAGTTGTGGATGCCACAGGCTTTAAACAGTAGTGTAACTTGCCACAAATACTATTTTAGGACCACTGGGCTTGCTAGATTATAATTAGCAAGTTATTTATATTATAGCCTGAATAACTATTTTTGTATTTTAAAGTAACTCTTCCCATATGTGATTCCTAGACCGATAGCATCAAGATCACATAAAATCTTATCAGAAATGCAAGTTATTGGGTCCAGTTCCAGATCCGCTCAATCAGAAACTATGTAGATTAATTTCATCCAAAATTCTTTTAAATCAATACTCTGTTCTAACAAATTTTCCAGGTGATGTCTGCTAAAGTTTAAAAACTACTTATCTGAAGTGCTAGGTTTCAGGCTTTTATATTTTTTGGCAAATGAATCAGAAAAGCATTTCCAAGTGTGATATATTTTGCTGCCATAACCTGAAGAGATGCGTTAAGATTGTGAGATGTGCAAGGTGCAGCTGGTTGTTACTCCCTTCAGAGGATACTTCCTGACCTGTCCAGACAGGGTGTTGAATTGGCAGGCTCCTGTATTTTCACAGGATCATCATGTCCTACCTGCTGGCTGGAACTACAAAGGCACCCGGGGGACTATTATCAGTATTTCTCAGCATGTAATTATCACTTTATTGGACAAGGATGGCATCCTGCAGTGTTGATATGTGATCAGGACCCATGGAAACTAAATTATGGCACAGAACCAGAGAGCTACATAACCCTGAGTGATGATGAAGGCAGTATGTCTTCTGTCTTCTCCATGAGAAATCACGTACGGTTACCTCTCAGGTCCACACTCCTACTACATTGTTCAGTTTTTTTTGCCTTTGGAAGATACTAACATTCTCTAAAAGAAGGAGGCCAGTGTGAACTGTGACAACTTTCCCTACCATCCCTGGAAGGTAGGAAATAATAATTTCCAAGATCTTGGTGGTCTCTACAGAATGTTTTATAATGTTTTATAATGCACTATTAAAGTGGAAACGTGTGTAGGTCCTCTTAAGAAAATAAAGAGAAAAAATCGGTAGCATATATGTGATAAATTCATTCCAATATCCCTTCACTCTAATTCTGCATTTTTTATGGTATATAATATATTTAAAAATTTATGGCATTTTAAATTTATTTACCCTGGGTCACTACTGAGTAGAGGTTTTGGGTGACTGAATGAGCAAGTAATTAGAACCATTCCTAGTTCCTTATATCAACATGTTGATAACTGCAGTAATTTGATACACTGGCCTCAATTTTGAATAAACTTTCTCTTCCTTTATCTTCTGTCTTCAAAATTGATTTGCACAAATGTTCTCCAGGTTTGTAAAGTAATATTTATATACTTAATATTCAGAAGTTTCTGACTTCTGAATTCTGAATATTCTTAATAATATACTTAATATTCTGTAAGTTTCTTACTGTGATGAAACTTTTTCTTCATGGTCAGGTTTTTCATTTTATCCCCTGTGACATCTTATATGTTTGCATTTGTATAGAACATGATGCGAATTGGATACCTTTCCTAAAATAGATGTCACAACCTGAGTCATTGCAGAATTTTTCAGCAAGCTAGGAGCTGATTTAATGACTAAGAAGAAAAGAATTGCCCCTCCTCCCAGGGGAGTCACAGCAGATGTAGAGTGTCAGGGTAAAACCATTGTGTGGGTCACATTTATCCATATTCCTTCATTCCAGTTCTCTTTATTTCATTCTTTCCTATCAGTACTTTTGCCCTATGAGACCTGGTGAATTCATCTGATCTATTTCAGCAAGCTGCAGGATCAAACTGAGTTTGATTTTTAAACTATCTTAGTTCCACAGCTGTAAGAGATAAGAGATTATTTTAGTACAGCTATGGAGTTTTTGAATTTTTTTCCTTTTCTGGACTGTGCCTTGAGCCAATCTAGTACATTGATCTTGTCATAGTATTTCTTTAAATTGTACAACTCTGAAGCATTCCCCTGATTTTACAGTCCTTGAATTTCCAAAGCTCTTCATTTGGGTTTTATAATAGAAGGCATATGGTGCTCTCAAGCCTTATCTTCAATGAATAAGTCATTCCAACTGAGCACAGGAGATAAACTTTTAATTCTTCAGAACATGCCCTGGATGCTAGATTTATGAATCATCATTTCTGTAGGGTCCTATTTTTCCTTTTCCCTGAAGGCTTATTGAATACATCTACAGAGTTTCTTAATTGCAAGCACAATAAATCAATATAAGCTAAATTAGGATCCAAAGGGATTAACTAAAAAATGCTCAGAAGCTCATGGACTCACTGGAATGTTCAGGAAAGGAGACTTAACAGCTACATTTCACTTGCCCATTGATGTGGAGACACTGGCTAGGGCCAGTCTCCCTGCTGCCTTGGGAAAGTGGTTCTTGCTGCTAAGATGTGCAAAGCCGCATTCATACTCAGGGCTGGGTCATGATTTAAGTAAGAGGAAGCACCCACGGAGTAGAAGAGCCACAGGGAGAACTCATGTGGAATTTGGGAATCTGGCCCAAAGCAAAAAGATTCTGACTTTAACGATCTATGGAATCTTCATAATGGATATTAAGAAAAAAATGTGTAGATTCTTTTAAATTGTAAAGACTAAAGTGCCTCCTCTAGCCAATGAACTCCCCCCAAAATACAAGAACATATCAGGGTCCAGGATAAAAAGGCCAGGTATGTGGTGTGGATGCATCTTTTTGATGTAAGATGAACTGGTCATGGGACTGTGACCGTACTGGTGCTTATGACCATTTCAGTACATGGCACTTGTAACAACTTGCTATCTGGTTGGCTGTTGCTGGATCCAGCTTCCAGGCAGCTGGACTGTTCTGACTTACACTGACTGCCTCTGAATCTGCATGTGTCTCACAACCAGTATCCAATCAGGATTGAACTGGAGAAAGCCAGTGACTGGTAGATGGCAACTATTACTATTTCTCATTAAAACATTTCAGATACTCTGGTCAGAGGTAGACAATTGCATTAGGTTGGAGTAATTTATGGCATAAACTCTGTGGGATGGTTGTGATAATGACCACCACTGTGGGTTTGAATGTGTTATTCACGGTGACAGGGCAGTGGTGGCATCAGTAAAGGATGTGTGAGAATTCTTACCCAGATCCCTCAAGAGAGTTTTCTTAAGTGCATCACAGTGATGCATCATTTCATAGAGGAAAATATCTTCAATCTGTGGGTGTCAGAGCCATGTGTCTGAGGTTGTATTTTCTTTTTAAAATACATATGTGAATAAAAAAATTCAACCAACCAAAAATTCTATAAGTTTCTACAGTATTTCCGGGCATTCTTGGTCTTCCATATCAATTTTTATACTTCATAGAAGATGCCAAGACCTTTTATTGCATTATATGTCTCAATTTTAGCTACATATGTGTCTGCATATCCAATATATTTATGTATTCAGGTTTATATTCCTATTCATATATTCATATTAAGTCATAGGACTTTATCATCATTCCTCCATATTCTTCATTCTTGGCCTAGGATGCTATTTTATTTCCATTGCATTTTGCCTTGGAAACGCTATATATTAGTTAGTGTGTACATCTTTTAACAGGCATTATTTGTGTTTTGTGTCTACATGTAAACCATATAGAATTCCAAAATCAATATTCTTAGTTCCTGTTTTCTCCTGTCCTGAGAGTTTAATAACATGCTGAATTTTCTACTTTGAAATTGGAAAGGAGTATGGTTTATGTTTGAAAGATTTCATTTTAAATCTTTGTTCTGCTGTTTATCAGCTGTTTAACCTTTGGTAAAAATACAACTACTTGGAAGCTCAGTGTTTTCATTTAGAAGATGGGGTTAATACTTTTTCTTCCATCAGGTTGTTGAGAAAACTAAAAGTCCTGTATAGGAGTATCACCTAACATAGTACCTGGCACGAAGCAGACATTATTATAATACAATATGTGAGCTGGAAAAAGTCTAAAAGCCAGTAATGCAGACCTATCTTCTTTTTGTACAAATGAAGGGTCTAAGGCTAGAAGGGATAAAATAGCAGCCAGTTTTTAGCTAAATTAGCAATTATAGTGTTGTAGTTGGACTGCAAATAACTAGGCTCCTATGAAATTCCAAGGAAAATAAACCAAGGTTTTGTTTTCAGGGAGCAGATGGATCATTCAGTAGTGCACAATGAAAGATATTTCTCAGTGCATTTCCTGAGTTGAAAGACAATTCTGTAATATTAGTAAAATTTCCTAAATCAGATATCTCCATTTTGATTTTGTAAAATATATTTGCTACTTTATATCTGAGCTCTCTTTCTAAGATTTTCAGTTAACAATCAACTTAGGAAGTTTAGAAAGCCTGAGTTGACTTTTTAAAAACATATTTTTGTGATATAAATTACATACCATAAAATTCACATCTTTTAAGTGTGCAAGTCAATGATTTCTACTAAATGTAATAAATTGTGTTAGAGCCATAATGTAGTGTTAGGACATTTTCATCTAGTCATTAAGGCTCCTCATACCTGTTCATGGTTTACATTTTTTACCCTTAGTCATAGGCCATTCCCAATCTACCTTGTCCCTATAGATTTGCTTCTCTGGGCAGTTCACATATATTTACACAAAATATGACATTTTGTGACTAGTTTCTTTCATTTAGCATCATGTTGTCTGAGATTAATCTATACTGTACTCTGTACACTGTTTTGCTGTTTTTGCTGAATTTTGTTTTTTTAAACATTGATTCTATTGATGTGACAGGAAAATTGGGACCAAGAAATGATTTCAGCCTATTCAAATTTGCACCTGATAAGCCTGATTACATGGAGCTGCCCACGGAGCAGCTTCCCATAGAGAATTCACCAAGGTCGAGTCCGCTGGCCCACTTCCCAGGCTGTGGGAGAAAATGTTTACATCCTTGTCTATGGTGATTATGCTACTAAATGGTTGGAAAATTGCCCAAGTAGGAAGCAGCAGTTTGGATTCCAGCAGGTTAATAGCAGCCTTGATGCACACATTGGTAAGGGGCAGTGACACACCTGCCTTTGAACTGGGAAGTTAGGAGGGAAGGAATGAGTCCTCTTGGGAAGCCATGGAATGGGTTGTGTAAGAGCCTCAGCTGGGGGTGACCCTGGTGGGGTGCAGGTGTGATTTCTGGCTTTTGTGGTCGTGAGAGCCAAACAGCATTGGGAAGTACTTCAGTGTGCAGTTTTGGAAGTGTGAATTGGGTTTATGGTGTGACTTTGGGCCACTTGTGAAGCCTCTTAGACCCTAGGGTTAGGCATGTACTTACCTCATGCCCATTACTGATAGAGTTGTGAGAATTAAATAAGAAGATGAAGACAAAATGCTCAGTGGAGTGTCTGATACCTAGAAAGTGTTCAGTAGATGTTAACTCTGCATGTTTTCACGACTTAACACTAGGACAGCTATGGCCAACATTTTAGAGCTTTCAAGGATAACAGCCCGCTGCAGCACTCAAGCCATGGGTTCACCACCACTGCCTAGAGAGTAATTTTGTGTTTTTGTTGGCTCCATTTTTAAGTATTTTTACATGAAGATTAATTATCTGAAGTTAATAAAGTATTACATTTCTAAATGAACAAAAATATTCAAGAGGTTAACAGAAACAGCATTTCACTTTAGGAAAAAATCTATCTTGCTTTTCTCCTCTCTTTTTCCTCCCCTCACTCATCTTTCATCTCTCCTTCCCATGTTTTCATTCTCCACTCTTACCTCATGATGTAACTAAGATCATAGCATAGCTTTGATAACTAGTGTTCATGTTGCTTATTATAGATAATGAAGTGTTTTTCATAACTTTATTGCATTTAACCCCTACAGCAGTTCTAGTGGGCTATTGCCACAATCCCCATTTTAAAGTTGGAGATAATATGACCTACTGAAAATCATGCTGTTTGTAAATGGTGGATACCATGTAGAGCAGTAGATCTTGGGAATAGGATACTGTACTAGTTTTCTAGGGCTACCATAAGAAATTGGCACAAACTGGGAGGTTTAAGACCATATGAATTTATGCTCTCATTTTATTGAGGGTAGAAGTGTGAAATCAAAGTGTTAGGGGAGATGGTTCCTTCTAGAGCTTTGAACAGAGAATCTGTCCCCTATTTTTCCTGGCTTCTGGTGGTTGCTGGCATTTCTTTGTGTTCTTTGGTTTGTAGCCCTGTCTCTGCCTTTGTGTGGTGATGTCCCCTCTGTGTGTATCTTCTATGTGTCCATGTATGGATGTCCCTTTCCTTCCTTTTATAAAGACACCAGTCATGGAGGTATAAAGGAAACACCATCTGAGGAATTGAAGGATCTTACATATTGGTCAGGAGAGTAGAAAGTAGCAGAGCCACAGAGCATCTCTGGAGCTTGCAGCCATTGGGCTTATAAACCATTTGGAGGAGAACTCTGAGTTTCTCATTTACTTAAGATCTGGGTGAAGTCAGGGAGAAAGGAGATCATGTGAGCTCAGTGGGTGTATCCAGCAATGCCAGGAAGAGAAGGAGTATGACAAAGGGATACGAGGGGATAGAGATAATAGGTTGCCACGTACAATGCTGAAACTTAGACTCACTATCCTTAAATGTGAAGAAAACTTCATCCTTCTAAAACTGAACCCTTAAACAACATGGTGACAACTATCTGATAAAGTGAGGGGCATATGATAAAGTTCAACACAAGTATAATGTATACAGGTAAAAATCCAATTGAATATCATTCATAGAAAGGTATATGAAACTAACAGGTGAAGAATAATTACTAGTAGAATTTTACAGGATTACTTGACAGCAAAATCTTAATGAGTAAAGGAGCTGAGTAGGAAATTCATGGAAGGGGAAACAGCCACGCAGATTGCATGGGTCTTCCCATGGAAGACCCAGGGGAGAACGTGGACACAGGTATCCTTGTGAAGGACTATAGCCCTGGGAAAACTCTCTAAGCCTTCTGGAAACATACAAAGTGTTTCACGGGTCCCAAAAAAACTATCTGAGAAGGCAGGGATATATCCACTATTGTTCATCATGTGCGATACAATCAGAAGTTAGAAAATGCACAGTAAAGGTAAGAAGAGGTGGTAAAGGAAAATTCAGTGCAGCAGGGAGACGGTAAGGAGTGGGGTGAGTAGTGTGCAGATGGGCCTCTACCACAGGTGCACTGGAGGATGCTGCTGATATGGGCCTGAGCTCTTAATCAGCTTTCTCAGTTGGACCAGGTATGCTCTCATCAGGGGCTAGCTTGCCTCACTCTTTCTGGTCATGGCACAATTCCAGAGCTGCTCCATTTGATTTATTCTTAGCATCCAGCCCTATCTGCCCTTGATACTCTCAGAGGTTGACTCTGCTTCCCTTTTTCACATCTGCCCAAATGTTGCTCTTTTATTAGACTTGCCACCCGGCTACCATGTGAAATGGAACTTTCCTTCCTATGTTCCACCCACGCATAGCTGGAGTCCTGAACACACTCAAACTGTGGGCATCCACCTGGATATCCCTGGGCTCACAGGGAGATCTAGGAAGAATTTAGAGAATATGATGATAGATGTTCAGGTCCATATAATAGTTGCCAAAAACCTAAAACTTGATTTTTATGGAAAGAGAAAAAGAAGCCACTGAGTTTAGTTTTGGGAAAAGTAGCCTGTATATTCAACATAGTATTGATTTTATGAATTTCTACCCACCATCTCCTTCATACTGACATAATGAGATATCATCAGTAGCCAACATAAAATTTTTGAAAGCTTCAAGAATATTTTATGAAAAGTATGACATCTACACTACAATTCATTTATGCACATAATAGTTTTACTTCAACATCTTCTCTGCAAAGTTCTGGGCTTCACACAAACATATACAGTATGCCAGACATAGTTTGTGCGCTTCTTCCCCAATAGAATTGCATATTGTGGGAACTTATGAACCATGTACACCTAACAAAAATACCAGGGCTTTTTTTTAAAGGAAAGAATGAAATCGTGCCTGGTGGAGGATTCCAAAGTTGAGTTTCAATCTAGTCACAGTGTTACTTCCCCAGTCAACCTACATTATGTGGGTTGAAATAAAAATTGGCTGGGGCAGGGAGATGAGATCTGTTGTCTAGATTCTACATCAAAGCCTGATGTCTGCCTGGAACAGGAGTGTGGCTTATAGTGGGGGTGCCCACCTGTACCTCCAGGCAGCTGTTCTTCAAAACTTACAGATAACTGGTAGGGGCATGTGACTGGTTATTCTATAATTAATCCAGCTGATGATTTTTCAAGGCATCCACTGCCTTTAAGAGGCTTCATCAACATGCACTTAACAGTTTTTTCCTGGCTCCACACTTTGAATGCCAGAGGTCTTATTTACTAACCAACTCTGATACATTTCTGACCAACATTTCATACATCCAAAAGCCAGGCAGGGAAGGGCCTTTTGCTCTGCAAACACAGCTTAAGAGCAGATGAGACTCGTTCAGCAGGGTAATTCTTTCCCTAGGTCCTGAGTTCCCCTGTCCCTTTGCTCCTTCCCTGCATGCTGAGCTAAAATACAGTGCCCCAAGAGGTCAAACCTCAGAACTCTCTCTGCCCCCACTGTTTCGTCTTGCTCATTTTCCTTTTCTTTCTGCCTTTTTTGGAGCATTTAATTTATTTGTATGGCATTTGCGCAATTTGTTATTTGCTCAGCACTTAGGAAGGTGAACTAAGATGCAGTGTGTGTTCTAAGGTTGTTGGCATTATTGAGCATGAAATAGAAATGTCTTTCTCTTTTCTTCTAGTGCTACTGATATTTGAAGGGTCAGGAAAAATTTCTTCTACTAACAAGCTTCTACCACTCAAATTCCACAACATGCATACAGATTTGTATTATAATATTTACCCATGGGTCCTTTGAAAAAAACTCTTTGGTAAACTATAAATATAATGTAGTTTAAAAATAAGTTTTGGAGTCAGAGAGACCTCTGGTGAAGCCATAAGCCCATTATTTATTAGATGTGTAACTCTGACCTCTTTAAACTGCATCTCCCTAAGTAAAATTGGTAGAGCTGTTGTGAAGATTAAACTAACACAGCATAACACAGAAGCAAGGCAAGTACTCAGAGAGTGGCTGTTTCTCATGTCCTTCCTTTTTTGTCCTCCTAGAGAGAGGGACAGCCTTTTATCTATTTTGTCTCCCTTTCAAGGCTTTCATCCTAGCCTTGCACCTGAAACATGCAGAGTAAAATCCTCACTGATTAACAGAAGGGGTGAATGAATGAAATTGATCTCCCTTTTTTAGGACAGAGAAAGAGGACTATAGCCAGGCCCAGGACCAAGGATAGAAAGCAGAGTTTAAGGAAGTCTTTTCCCTAAGGAGTCCTGAGGGATACCACTGGATATGAACTTGAACGATGACAAAACCAGGAGATTTTTATCAGGATGGTGAGTTACTTCTGCTCATCTGGCTACAGTGTGGCCATGTCCAGAACCTTCTACCGGATCCAGTGTACTGAGCAATGAAGTAGGCAGTTTATCTGACCTGCACCCTTGGGGTACCAGTTTCTTCTGGGAACTGCTGCTCCTTGCTTACACTACTCACTTTTGTTACTGTCCTGAAAGCTAGAGGAGAGGAAAACTTGCCATGGGCTTGCACATAAAAGAGCTCCACAGTCACAAAACAATGATTTTTTTTTAATTTTAGAGACATTTGGTTACCTTTGTTATTCAGGATCTAGTGTGACCTAGAATTCTAAAAAATCTACTCTTTTGATTATCACTATTCAAGCCCTAAGGAAAGAATTTTTCTGCATCTTTGGTACCACATCTTCAAAACAAAAGGAGACTACAAAGGAATATAGTATCTGAAAGTTTATTAGCTGTGATGTGGCTGGTGTCATAGACATGCTTTCTTTTGGCATGCAAGAAGGACTTGTACAGAGGTGCTTAGGTAAGAGAAAAGATAAATTAATTTATCAGATCTTTCCTCTCAGAGAGTATGAATGCAATAAAGTTTTGCTTAATGAACCATCACTTCTCAGGAGTACCAGGTGTCCATTTTCTTACTTCTCTTCATGTAGAACTCTGGAGTTCTAGAAGTCCTCAAGGATTAACCTAGTATCTTTAGCAGTTACATCTGCTAGAAAAGAAACATTTTACAAAATTGAGTTAATTTATTTTAAAGCTTAGGTATTATGTGCACGAAGCAGTATGGTGATTCTTTACATTATTCTGTGGCTCTAGATATTTTTTGAAGTGATAGTAAAAATAATGACATAAGTTACAGTAAATAGTATAGTGAAATTAAAATGTAATATTTATGCCTTATGATGATTTATCCCCATATCCCACACAATATTCAATATGGTTTGTGCAATTCAGCATTTATCTGAATCTGGGTGTCTGTAGTTATATTCAATTGCCAAGTTAGTGCTTCGTGACTCTGAAAGTGAGCACCCCCTTAACTTTTGCACCCAAAGTACCCTACTCAGCTCACCTCAATCATAACCCACTCTGAAGGGCCAACTAAAAAGTATTTATTTTGCAAGTCACCTGGTCCCTGTTGCAGGTACTCAGTTCTGCCAGTGCAACAGAGAAGCACCACAGACAATCCATAAATGAACGGCAGGGCTGCATTCCAATGGAACTTTATTTTCCAAAGAGGCGACTGGGCCACATTGGCTCATGGGTCATTGTTTACTGACATTTATTTTAAACAACGAAGTTCTTGGTTATGCTTCATCACTAGTGTGGGTCACTGTGGCTTCTTCCCTGTATTTTGTCTTTGTGAAAGCCAGGTAGATGGAGCTGTGGGTATCTTGAGTACTAGTTGATGTGCAAGAGGAAGGAGAGGGTTTTAACCAGCTTTAGTGATTTAGTGCTCAGAAACAAAAAGCATAGCTCCACGGGTTAAATTAGTTATAGGTTTCCACTTAACCACAAAGGGCTCTTAGGGGAGGTAAAATGAATTAAGATGTGCTACATACATGTACCAACTCCCCATGATGGATATAAAAATTATCTATTGCAAATTTGTACTGATAGAAATAAAAATGTTTTAAAAGATCTAGGACAAAGGTTCAAATCAGGTGTAAGACTACACAAGGGAGAGAGAAAAATCTAGTTAGTGACTGTTGGGAAGAAGTTACAGAAAAAGTGACATTTGTTGTGGCTTGCCAAGCATGAGTGTGTTCCACGAACATACTCTGGTATTAATGTAGAACACAGAATTTAGTTCATATAGGCATTTTAACCAGAGTTATGTGTATGCACAGGGTATGATAAAATATGGAATTGTGTAAATTAAACAATGCTTAATTTAACTTTTTAGTAGCATGGGTCTGAGATATCAGTGTTTACGTTCAGCTCGGGGGATTGATACATATATGTATCACATCTTGATCACTTTTGCTTCCCTTGCCTTCCACCCACCCCTTTTGCCCTTCCCTAGACCTCTTCCTATCTCTACAGAGTCTACTTCCCTGTTTCTAGACACATCTTTTTCATTGTTCTCTGCAAATTATTTATGTTTTGGATCTCTTGTGTTAGAGAAACCATGTGATATTTAACTTTTTTGTGACTGACTTATTCCACTTAGAATTATAGTCTCAAGATCCATCCATTTCCTATAAATGACTCAGGTCTATCCTTCTTTATCACTGAGTATTTCTTCATTGTGCATATTTACTAAATTTTGTTTATTCATTCATCAGTTGATGGGCATATGGGCCACTTACATGAATTAGCTGTTGTGAATTGTGTTGTGGTAACATAAGCATGTCAGCTCTTTCAGGAAGATACCCAGAAGAGATACAGCGGGTCAAGTAGAATTTCTATTATTATTTTTTGAGGAATCTCCATTCTGATTTCTGTAGTGGTTATGCAGTTTACATTTCCACTGACAAAGCACAAAGTTCCTTTTTCTCTGTATCCTCACCAGTATTTGTGGTTTTTAGAGTCCTTGATAATAGCTATTCTTACTAGAATAAGTATTGTGTTGTTTTGATTTACATTTCTCTAATCAGGGCTGTTGGTCATTTTTCATGTATTTATTGGTCATTTGTACTTCTTCTAAGAAGTATTTATTCATTTTAGTAGCTTATTATTTGGGGGTATAATTTTTTTTTGATTTCTCTATATATTCTAGATATTAGACTTCTGTCTGAGGAATAGCTTGCAAAAATTTTTTTCCTAATTCTATAGGTTACTTAAATTTAGATCAAACATACTTATCCCATTACCCTTGCCAATTTCTGAAGCAATTCTGAAAGTCCTTTTCATGAACTACTCTGTTTTGTGTCATATAAAAATTGTTTCTGTACACTAGCAAAACCAAGTAAGATATTTATTTTTAAAAACCAGTTACAATCGCATAAAATATGCAGAATACATAAGGGTAAATCTAACAAAAATGTTCACTGTCTACATGTTGGGAGCATTACTGTAAGAATATTTAAAAAGTCAATAAATGGATTGATAAACTATATTCACTGATCTTTTATGGTGGCTTCCATGTCCTGAAACAATTTGAAATGCTATCGTAATTTCTATCAAATAAAAATATTACAGTGTATCTTTATCCTTATTCACTGGATCTGGTACTGTGTCACCTCAAGTTCTTCCCCAATGTCAAAATGACCATGAAATGTAAGAGTTTTGAATCAATTCTGGGCATTCAGATAGCCATGATAGCATGGCTAAAGACACATGCAAAAAAGGAGTTCCGGAACTGTTTTAGAAAATGGCAAGACTGATGGATAATTGTGTTCAAAGTAAGGGGGAACAGCAGTGTGTCTTTTACTGCAGTAATTTTTAAAAATTTAAACATTTGCCATATTGTTTTATCATAGTTCTTGTACATGTATCCATGTTCATACTTCTGAACTATGTCTTTACAACTTTGTATACAGCACATACATGGGTGCGTGTATTTTATTTTGAGAAATCTGTCTTGTGTTATAAACATGTAAAGTAACTGATAAATGGATGATAGATCATCTTGCTAGTTATTTTTGGTTTGTTCCAACTGGGCTCTTGTTCCTTTTATCTCTGTTTTTGCTTGCTTTTTGAGTGTTTTTATAACTATGTCTTAAGTACTAAATTGTTATTTATGCCAGTTTCAAAAATTTTTAGTGGTTTTCCTAGTGTTTATCATATATATAAGTTTATGGAGTATCTTCAAATAATATTATACCATTTCAGATGTTGAAAGTTTAAATTATTTTATTTCCTATTGTCCATTTGCTTAACTTTTGTTGGGCTCATCATACATTTTATTTTTATATATTTTATACACCCAAAATACATTGAATTTTTCTTAGTTATCTGCTAGAGTGTTTAAAAATGAGAAAAAAGTAAGCGTCTCACATTTCATTTCTTTTGAAATATTTACAGCAATTTTATTTATTTTTTGTACAGATCAGCCCTCAGTTGAGGTTTCCTGACAATGAATTCTCTAAAATTTTGTTTAGAAAAAGTTATTTCTGAAGCACAAATTTGCTGAGTTTGGAATTATTTCCACTTTAGTCACTGTGTCCTAGATTGGATTGATTTTGACAAGTCGGCTGTGTTCTTATGCAGATGTTCTACAGTGGATGATGGTATGTCTTGATAAGTTCATTGTGAGCTGAAAATATTGCAAGTTAAACATGCATGTAATGTACTTAACCCACTGAACATCATTGCTTAGACTGGCTTTTCTTAAACATGCTCACAACACTGATATTAATCTATAGTAGGCAAAAATCATCAAGCATGAAATCTATTTTATAACAAAGTTTTGAAGATCTCATGTAATTTATTGAATATTTGCATCCAAAAACTGCTGGTGATGCAGTTTGCTTAAAGTGTCCACTGTTTGCCCCTTTTGATCATGAAGCTGCCTGGGAGTTGGGGCTTGCTGAGGTTGCTCAGCGTTGTGAGAGAGAACCAGACCACTATCATTAGCCTGGGAAGAGACGAGAATTCAAAATCTAAAGCAGTTTCTACTGAATGCATATTGGCTTTGGATCGTTGTAAAGCTGAGAAGTTATAAGTTGCAGGATATTATGTTAGAGACTGATTGCATTTTTTTCTTTTGGGATTTTTATTCTGCTGCTGCCTTAAACAGTTTCTGTATATCTTTGGTTTTCAGCATTTTGTGTGTGACGTTTCTAAGTTTTTGTCTATTTTGATATTTACCTGGTTTCTAGCTTTGAGATCCTAGAAAATGTTTGCTCATCATTATTGTATATTTCTTCTTTCCCATTTTCTGTCTTTCCTATACATCAAGTATATATGTGAATATTTGATATTGTTCTTCAGTACTTGTGTATTATTTTCCTCTGTAATTTGTTTTCTCTTTCCTTTTCAGTTTCTTTAGTTTCTACTGAACTTGTAGCTTCAAATTTGCTCATTCTTTTCTTTGTTGTATTATTTCTAGAGACGAGTGTGGAAGGCATTTTTAATACTTGTGTCTGTTTATTTTTTCTGATCTCTAGCATTTTAAGTTTGTTCTTTATTGTGGTTCTCATTTCTTCTAAAATTTCTTATTTATGCTTATATGGTCATACTTTCTTATTTATGCTTATATGGTCATACTTTCTATATTGAAAGTATATCTATACCTTGAAGGTACTGTAGGTTCAGTTCTAAACCACTGCAAAAAGATGACCCGTGCAGTACAGTGACCCTATAGATTTTTGGTGACCTTCTGCATATAAACATTGTGCTTACACTGTACTGCTGCCTAGAAAATTTGTAACAGCATTTTCTTAGAAAATAATGCACATATCTTAACTAAAAAAATACCTCATTGCTAAAGGTGCCAAGGATCATCAAACTTGTTGGAGAACTGGTGGCTGATGGACTTGTTTGGCGCAGTTGCTAGAGACCTTCAATTTTTAAAAGCAAACAGAGAAACAAAAACAGAACACAGGGGCTGGGGATTTAGCTCAGTGGCAAAGTGCCTGCCTGGCAAGCGCAAGGTCGTGAGTTCGGTTCCCGGTACTGGAGAAAAACCAAAAAAAACAAAAACAAAACAAAAAAAAAAACAAAAACAAAAACAGAACACAATATCGAGAAGCAAATCAAAATAACAAGCAGGAAAATAAAAAGAAGCATAACTATATGTCATCCTTCTTTTCCATTAACCTATTCATAAGCAATTATAATAATGACTATTCTTTTCATTTTTGTTTGATAGTTCCAGTATCTCATTTATCTTTAGTCTGGCTCTTTTGATTTCATTTTTTCTGCTTTCTCATTTGTCTTGTTACTTTGGATGAAGTGATAGATATTTTGTGCAGAACAGTAGAGACTAAAAGAAGTGAAATACATCCTGGCTCTGGGAACATCTCTTCTTTGGTACACTTAGTCAGTACACTGTTTGCTATATCTAGGAAGGAGCTGAGCTAGATCTGAATTCTGTAGTTGATATCCCTCATCTTTCCTGTGTACTTAGGTGACAGTTGGCTAGTTGGAGCTCTTTCCTATATTGATGATTAAGCCTCAGCTGTATGTCTCTCCTGTTTACCTTAGCCTCATAGATGAGATCTCTGTGTGTTACAGACCTTTCTCTGTGGTAGGCTACTGTTGGTTTTTACTTTGTGCTTGCTGGACCAGTGGCTAGGGGTAGAAGTTTTATGTCCATCCTGGTCCAGCCTCAACCTCAGAGTTAGGTCTTCCTCAGTGATCTTGTCTTTCTTCTGCAGATAGAAGATCCATGGCATGAAGCTGGGATGGTTTATTGTTCTTTCTCCCATTTATTGTCCTGTTCTTACCCACAGTTGCTAATGATGTGCTCCTTCAGTTTTTGATATCTTTCCCACTTGCATATGAGGAGAAAAAGGCCCACACCAGACTTTCCTACCACTCCTACAGAAGTGATCATTCTTTTCTCCAGAGCTCTCACTAGTGACTAAGATTCTCTCTACTGTCTGGTCTTTTCCCTACATCTTGTCTCCCTCCCTGTGGTGTGGGGTGGCTGCAAGTGAATGATGACTCATTTATGTTTGAAATTCTTCAAATTCAGGGTTTCTATACCTCTGTGCTATTCCATATTCAACACCTAGCAGTTCATTAAAAACTTTAGCTGAATTCCTTGTGTCTATTTGTATGGTGGTCCCATATTCCTGTATGGTCTATCACATAGTTTATGTAAGAAACTGGGCATAATTATGCTGCAAATTTTTGTGAAATTACTTTGATGAAGTATCTCTAAGCACAGTTGATTGAGCACTCTTATATAGTTAGAACAAAAGCTTTCTTCTTAACTTCCTAAAAACCTAGGTCATGATCTTGTCTCTACCATTTTGTAGCTAAGTGATCTTTGAGTAAGTCACTGAACTTTGGTTCTCAGCTTCTCTTTATAAAATGAGGCTGCTCTGCTGGGGATTTCTATGGTCACAATCTATTCTAAGGTCAATACTGCTAAATGAATATTCGTTTCCACATAATTGAGGTGCAGGTATTAATAGCAGAGAAATAATTTAAAAAGAGCCAATATTATGCACTTTGGCATTGAATTATAAGTATAGCAGAATACTGAATTAAGGACCTTTATCTTATTTTTGAGAGTGGAGTTAAACCAAAAAGACAGTATATGATGTATTTTCAGCATCTAGAGTTTCAATTCAAAGTTGCACTTTTTCCTCTCTTTTGCAAAAGTCCTAATTCAACTGTTCTTAAATAGACCTTAAAGGTCACATGCTATTTCATATGTATTTAAAATATTATAATAA
Source organism: Chinchilla lanigera (assembly GCF_000276665.1). Lineage (NCBI taxonomy): Eukaryota > Metazoa > Chordata > Mammalia > Rodentia > Chinchillidae > Chinchilla > Chinchilla lanigera. Next base: position 36,701,360 of record NW_004955402.1, read on the forward strand.
CTTGTATGCGTGTGATAGAGATGGACAGTATTAACGGTATAGTGTATGAGTTTAAGCTAAAGTTTTATATACATTTGAGTATGTAAGAGTTGGAATAAAATTCAGTCTCTATATTTTAGTATCAATATCCTTTTTAAAAATTATTTTTAATTGGTATGTAAAACTGTACATATTTATGTGGTACATGTGATGCTTTGACATATTCATACATTATATAACATTCAGTCAAGGTGAACATATATACTCAAAAATTTGTCATTTCTTTGTGGTGGAAACATTCAAAATCCTTTCATCTACCTTTCCTGAAACATACAGTACATAATCAATGTCTATGTTCATTGAACACCAGAACTTATTTGTGCAGTGCAACTGTACTTAGTACCTGTGGATCAGCCTTTCCCTCTTTCTTCCTCTCCTCTACTTTCCAATGATTTTGGTCATCACTATTCTACTTGCAACATTTACAATATTAACATTTTAAAATTCCATTAATGAGTATGGTCTTGCGGCATTTGTCTTTTTGTACTTGACTTATTTACCATAACATAATTACCTCCAGTCTCATCCATGTTGCAAACAACAAGATCTTATCTCTTATGGTTCCATTACATACATGTGGCATATTTTCTTTACCATAAATTGATACACAGGTAAGTTGTCTCCATTTCCTGGCTATTGTGAATAGTGTTGCAATAAGCAGGTGAGTAGGAAAGTCTCTTTTATATACTTATTAAAAGTTCTTTGGATAAAAACCCAGTACTGTAATTGCTGAGGCATATGGTAGTTCTATTTTAAAATTTTGAAGAACCATCATATTATTACTTAGCTGTACTGTGTGTATTACATAGCTGCACTGATTACATTCCCATCAGTGCTGTGCAAGGAGTTCCTTTTCTTCACATCCTCAACAGAACTTTTTATATTTTGTATCTTTGATAATGATCATTCTTACTAGAATGAGGTGATAGCTTACTGTGGTTTTGATTTGCATTTTGCTAATGATGAATAATGTCAAGAAGTTTTCCAAATACTCATTGGTTTAATTATGTTTCACATTATTAAGTTGTATTATTATTATTTTTTCTTATTAAATTGATTGCCTTCCTTATGTAATTCTAAAACTCCTTTGTCGGGTGTGTAGTTTTCAAGAGCTTTCACTACTATGTGTTTTCTGTATCCCTATTACGTTCTTTGTTATTCAACAGTTTTTCTTCTTAGTTGACTTTAATCCCATTGGTCTAGCTTTGCTTCTATTGCTGTGCTATTAGGTTTCTACACAAACAAACCCTTATCTGTTCCCAGGGTCCTTTTTCCAGGTCTCACTCCATAAGTAAGAGTTGTGCTTCTACCATTGAGCCTCCTTATACAATCAGAGCCCTCTGACCCAAGACAGTTCTGAATATTGGAGCATATGTTCTGTAGAGCCACCTTTAGAGGAGGCAGAAATTTCTTCCCACAAACTAGTTCTCCTGTTTGGAACCACATTTGAAACAATATAGCCCTGTGAGGTATAGTTATTCCAATTATCTAGTAGTTCTGAATCTCTAGCTACTTGGAAAGTAGCTAGAGAATAAAAGGGAATGTTCAGCCGAGAGCCATGGTATTATCTATGAGATGGGAGTTCATTCCCACCTCTCTCCCAGCCTATACAAGTGTACCTGTCTTTCAAGTTCAATTCAAATCCTGCTTAGGTGATGAGGCATGACACCAAAGGTCACTGAAGAAGATCTATCTTATTTTGTCTAAGGAAGATTTCTATGAATAAGTGACATTTAAACAGAGAATTGATGAAAAGGAAAGGGTAAGTCATGAGGATCTTTGAAAGATAGTTCCCATGGTAATATTGCACAACTTTATAGAACACTTGATAAAATATTGGGTTATATTGAGTTCATGTATATTAATGGATTAGAACAAGTTCAGGTGGTTGTGCTAAATATGGCAGTGGTGTTTGTTCTTGATTAGAAATTTGGGATGATTTATGATGAGAAAACTCACTTTCGCTGTTTCTAAAAGCCAGAGTTAACTCACATAAAGAATTTGTTTCTTAGGACTCTGATCTTTCTTTATTATTCGTACATGCTTGCAGTACATAATGATTACATTCATCATGGGGAGTTGGAGCATGTAAATACCACATTTAATTCTTTCTTTTACTTTCTTCCCATCCTCTCTCTCCTTTCTCTTTTCATCTGTTGTTAATCTGGCATTTTGCAAAAGATCTATCTTTTAATGACATGACCAATGAGCAAGAAAAAAGAAGAGAATTTCCTAGAATGATAAAGACATTGTTCTTGCTACCTGAGTACAAATACAAGAAGTAGTATAATGAAAAAAATAAGGGCTCGGTCTAGAATGGAAGCTAGCCGTGTTATAGTAGAAAATAAACCAAAGACTTGCTTGAAAGCCAAAAAGAAGAAAATTGAAAATTTACTACAGAGAGGGTGAGCCCAATGGCTGTGATAGCTTGTAGTACATCAAGAAAATAAGGATTTTAGGTTATAAGCATCATTGTAGGGTAAGGAGTTGAAGAAAACAGATCATTACAATGGGAACAATAAAATCAAAGTCATAGCTGGATCTAGGTCTCCTGGGCGAGTGAGTGGTTAATTGCTGCACTAACTCCTCGAGTGAAGAGGGATTTTGTCTAGTTTAATTGCTGATACTATAGTATAAAGTCTTTTAATTACTCATGTTTTATTTAATTTCATATTTTATTAATTGTTATTTCATTAAGTAAATAGAGTAAATTTTTTTTTTTGGTTTTTCTCCCGTACTGGGAACCAAACTCACGACCTTGCACTTGCCAGGCAGGCGCTTTTGCGGCTGAGCTAAATCCCCAGCCCCAGAGTAAATTTTTTAACAGCTAAAAATACTAATGCTGGAGCCAGATTGACTCTGCTATTTAGTCATGTGACCTCAGCAAATTACACCATTACATGCCTCAATTTCCTTGCCTGTGAAATGGAGTCATAACAACACACATCTCATAGGGTTATAATAAGTACATTAATTAAACAGATAAAGTTTGTTGATAGTATGTATTAACTCCTTGCAATTATTTCTACTTTAGGAAGTTGAGTCTAGTGTTAGTTGACATGACACCTAAGTTTGCAAGGACCTTATTAACCTTATTCACTCCTTTAACATGCTGGGTTGAGATTGGCAGCATGTTTGAATCATGTACCTGTATATAATGACTGGATACAAAGTGGGCTGAACTATAAGCCTCTTTTTAAGACTTAAAGAGGGATGACTACAATTGCACAATTATAATATCACTGTTAATCACTAAAATATGTCAGCAATTTTAGCCTGCCTGAAATGTGGAACGATCAAGGTGTTACTAAAAATAATGTAAGCTCTATCAGGCAGGTACTATATCTATCTTGATTGCTATTATAGCTCAGCACCTAGCGGTGTCAGGTTCCATGCAGAAGCTCAAAAGCATTGTTAAAAGAATGAATTCCTGTGTATTTTAACCAATGGATTAAAAGTTAAAAATCTAAGTCACTTTTTACAGGAGCTATATGGGCTCCCAATAATATCAAAATGTCCCGATAATCCAGAATTTAAAGTATATATATA
>NW_004955402.1:36705047-36714842 GCF_000276665.1 Chinchilla lanigera
ATTTAGTCACATTTAGATCAAGAATAGCTGTGAGCCCAAGTACTTTCACCAGACTTTGAGTGTTAATTGTGTTTATCACCCTTGGCTTATTAAAACTAAGTGGTAGGCTTTTAAAAAGTGAATTATTCCTCAAATATAAGAATTGACCTGCTGAGGGGTTACTTAAGCAAATATGCTTTGTGCAATGAATGACCTCTGAATTATATATCACAGAGCTGACATTTAGGTACCAGGGAAAAGAATGTAAATGTTTCGGGGAACAGGGTTGCAGGTTTCTGAAGAAGCCTCCCTGAAGCGCTGCAAGTAAGAATCGAAAGTCACAATTTTTACGATGTTTGTTAAGAGGTCAAGCATGTGACTGAGAAACCTTACATTGTTAACTGAGAAATGAAGTGTGAAGCTGAATGAATGAATTACTAGGCAAAGCTCTTAAAAAATCTCTGTGGCTATAAACAGGAGACTCTTTGTGAATTCTGATGAATTGAACTTGTTTTTTCAGTGAACACATTATCTGGAATACTCTTTTAAAACCCATCCTTTGCATTATTTGAGAATGAAAAGTTTTATTTCCAGCTTAGATTCCTGCTTCTGGACTCAGATGATTTATAAATGAAGGCTCCATGTTCAGTTATATTGGCCCTTGGCAAGATAGCAGTCAGATCCATTCTCGGGAATTAAATGATCAATTCAATTTTGTAGAGTTGATGACCAGATTGATTAGACAGTAAATGATCAGCCCAAATAGAAATTACCACTTGGCATTAACCAGTGCTACCATTTAAAAATGAAATTGACCTCAAAATGTTTAATGTAGTACCCTGTATAGATGCAGACATACTGGTTATTATCTCGGGCCGTGGCTCACAAACTCTTGGTCCATCAAACTCACATGCAGGGCTGAACTCCACACCTGGAGTGTGATTGTGGAGTTGCAGAACTTAACATTTCCAACAAGTTCCCAAATTATGCTGACAGTGGTGGTTCAGAAATCACCCTTGGAGAGTCACTGTTGTGCATATACGAGCTCTGCTAATTCAGTGTGATGTATCACCAAGATATAAATTATAACAATTTTTTCAGGCAAGAGATTAGAACTAAGGTTATATTTGCATACAGAATGAGGGATATGGAATTTGTAGCACTTGTATGCAAATATTTTGAGTATTGACAACAACATTGTTCATCAGTTATACTACCAATTATTTGTTTGGTAACCAGAAATTCTTATTTACTGACAGAACACATGCCAAATGAGGTCTTCTGGACAGTGGGAGTTACTGATAAAGAGGAGTTCAGCTTAATGACATAATAAGCAGTACAATACGGTAGTTCCTCCTTACATGTGGGGAAATTTCCAAGATGCCCAGTGGATGCCTAAAATTGCCAATAGTTCTCAATCTTCTACATACTATGTTTTTTCTACATCCGTACTTATGGAAATGTTTAATTTGTAAATTAACCACAGTAAAATGACAATAGGACAATTATAACAATGTACTAGTGTAAAAGTTATGTGAGTATAGCTTCTATCTGTTTCAAAATATCATATTGTAACTTATCCACCTTCCTTGTGATGATGTGAGACAATATGCTGCCTATGTCGTCAGATGAAATAAGGCAACTGATTTAGTTTTGCGAGTTTTGAACTCACTAAATAGGCTGCATAACAGAGTGTTGAACTGACCTTCTGACAATACAACAGAAGGGAGAGCACTGAGCCTTTATGATGCCAGTTATCTGTGGGTTACTGACACCAACAAAGTAAAACTGTGAATAATGGAGTGGGGATTATCAGCATTTTTAAAAAATTTGATAAAGTGCTTGACTATATACATAATCCTCTGACTATGCACTGAGACTATTTCATTTATTTATATTATTAGTACATGTTTGTAGTACATAATGTTTACATTCCTTATGCAGAATACATCTTAATTTCTTTTTCTTTTTCATTTGCTTTCCCTTGCTTCTCTTCCCCTCCATCCATGTCCTGATTCTCTTCTTTGTTTTTGTACACATTTGCAATACGTAATGGTACATTCCCTGTGTGGAACTGGTACATATACATAACACATTTTAATTCCTTACTTTGTCCCCTTGCACTGAGAGTATATCAAGGACTTGTAGACTGGTCCTTGGTCATCAGAACCTCACAGTATGCAAGGGATGTTTTCTAAACATATGCAGTGACCAGCAACTCTGTAAGTTCATGCATTATTGGAGTTACAACAGGTGGTACTGAGAGTCTATTGTACAGAATACAGGAGCAAGTGGTTTTGTGACTTGCATGACCAAACTAGGCTTTGTGGAGGAACCACTGTTGGGTTTCACTCAGTGCCACCTAAAACAAAACCAAATGATGCCAAACAAAACCAATCACGGAGAAGAATCAGCCTATGCAGTTTTTGTTTCTTAACATTTCTTGAGTAATATTCCCAGGGAACTGAAACAAGTTAATTAAGATGCTAAGAAGGTGGCACAATTTCTGAGCAGATTAGCAATGCAGAAAATATCAGTATAACTAACTGATATTTGCTCCTGCCTGCAAAAGTTGTGTTTGTACAACTGGGGCAGAGTCCAGAAGTACTGAAGGAAGTTAATTAGTTCGATTTACCAAGGCTCTGTCATCTGGTCCCAGGGATAGGGAGTGGGAAAAAAACCAATGAATATAAATTTGTATACATATGCAAAAGATTGTAATTTTGACTAATATAACTATTTTTATATTACCAAAGCTTTGATTACATAAATTTTTAGCTATAATTGGAAAATAGGTATTTTATGATGGAAAGAGAGTGATGGGAACTCTTTATACTAATATCAGCAATTCTCTAACCATATTCTGGTTGCCTGAAACTCACTGGCAATGTTTAAAAACAATGCAGAATCTAGGTTTCCACCCTAAGGTGGTCTTATATAAAATATATAGTATGTGACCTGGCAATATATATTTTTAAAACCAATTTACATAGTGATTTTCTTCCACAGTTATGTTTGGAAAATATTGTTCAGGATATGCACAAAACATGTGCATACAGCACTATGTTATACACTATAATTACTATTGTTCCTAGTGATCCACTATCAAAATGTGTGCTTCTGGTTCCAGTGATGTATGTCCAACTGGCCTAGTGATCTTAGTTCTTGAGGAAGAAAGAAATGCTTTTACCTGGAGACACAACAATGATTCCACTGAACTGGGAAGCAAGTCTGCTGATCAGCCACTATGATTATGGTGTTATGGGAGTTATGGTGTTGGTTGGGGTGATTGATTCGAAATAACAAAGGAGAAATTGGACAGCTTCTCTGTAATAGAATTAAGAGTATGTCTATAACATACAAATTCATTCAGGGTGTCTCATTGTATTATTATGCCTGTGATTCACTCAGTGGAGAACTATAACCTATTCTGCACAGGACTAATGATGACCCTGATCCTTCAGGAATGAAGATTTGTTCACCAGTAAATTGCATGCCATAGTATTTAAATTGCAAAGTATCAGGAGAAGAGTAAACATTCAGGGATCTGCTAGTCTTCTGGGGTGGTACTTGATATATCTTTGTATGCAGTATAGTTATAACATGTTAGAAGAATTATGACCTCCTTATTGTTTTTATTTGGAGATTAAATGTGGTTTAATGTGGTGCCAAGTTGATCAAGGATAAACTTATGATGGTTAATTGTATGTCTAGTTATTGAGCTAAGGATCATCTAACTTGTTGGTTAAACATTTTGTTTAGGGTAAGGTCTCACTATGTAGTTTAGGCTGGTTTTAAACTCACTAAATAGCCCAGGTTGGCCTTGAACTCACAGTGATCCTCCTGCCTAGCCTGCCAAGTGCTGGGATTACAGGTGTGCACCACCATGCCTGGCCAGGTAAAACATTATTTTTGAGTGTGTTTGCTAGGGTATTTCTAGAGGGAGAGATTGTCATTTGAATCAATGGATTGGGTAAAGAAAGTCATTCTCACCAATGTGGACAACATCACTCAATCTCTTGAATAAAAAAGTATGGGAAAGCATGGATATGTTCTCTCCGAGCTGAAACATTCATCTTTCTCTGTACTCTGACGTCGGAATTTCTGTGTCTCAGAACTTTAAGTCAGATTGGAACTTACAGCTTTTGTTGTTTTGATCCTCAAGACTTTGGGCTTGAACTAGAACTTCCTCACTGGTTATCTTGTCCATCTAGCTTGCAGATGGCAGATTGGAGGACATCTCTGATCCATAATTATGTGACCCAATCCATTATAAAAAAGTTCTGTCCCTGTATAGCTTTATTCAGTTAGTTCTTTCTCTGGAGAATCTTGGCTAATATAGTTTCATAGTCAGTCTGGGAAAATATTTGTCAAGATATTCATAAAATGTGTGCACACAATACTATATTGAATACTCAGAAGATAGAAAAGACTGTCAAGCTAGTCATTATCTAGAAGCCCACAGCCTATTAAAAGGAACATGTTCTAAATGCATAGAGCAATCAGCAACACTATAAAACAATGTCGTATAGGGTATAAATTTGGTGAGAGTCTCTTTTGGAAAGGAAGGTGTAATATCTTAGCTTGTTTGAGTAGTAGGTGACTAATTCATTTTCTGGTTATCACAGTCCAAACTAATTTATTGGGACCATTAACCTTTTCTGTAGCATAACATAGTGAAGGATTTACTAGGTTTAGCATCCATATTATATATATATATATGTGTATATATATATATATATATATATATATATATATAGTGCCTACAAAAGGGTGTGATGCAGAGTAAGTGCTCCATCCAGTGATGAGCAAAGCCGATTTAGCCATCAGGCATGATGATGGGAACCAGATGCCATCACCTTATGAAAGTGCTTTGGACAATGCATATGCTTTATCAAAACATGAGTAACATTTTTACAGATTATCATGATTTATATCATTATTTGTTAATTCTCTCTGGTCAGCACAGATAGCATAATCAGCTGTTTCCACTGTGCTATGACTGCTATCAGTTTAATAAGACATCTTTGTATCCATTATTACCAACAGCAATTAGATCCTCACTGAAGATGTAGTGAATTGTATGGTTTTTGCCTGCTCCTGGGATACTGCTGAGGATCCAGAGTGGAGAAGAGAACATATTATCCTGGAGCCATTCTGTCCTCTCTGGTCACACTTCTTTACTCCCTCCTGCTAGATATTTTTAGCAACATTATAGCTGTAATGTGTACCTTCATTTATGCATTCTGCGCCTTGGTGCTGGAGACATTATCTGAAGTCTGTGGGTAGAAGGCACCCTGAGGGTACAGCACATCTATTACCCTAGGAAAGGTGGTAACAGGGAAACAAACGATAATGGCAAAATGCTAATGACTCAAATGAGCTGAAAATGATGATGTAGCACTTGGAGCTTCTCGGTTCTTGTGAGGAGGCAGGGCCTATAGTTAGTTTGATATATAAATGTGCCTTGGAGAGAAGTCTTGCAGGCTTGTTTGTCTCTCAGTGATAGAATTCATTAGCATATGGCAGCCTTCTCCAGTGACAATTACCTGAGTGAGGATGCATGTGGACCTCCTTTGCACTGGTATTGCAGTATAATTGTACTTAGGGGGGTGTTTTGACAAACGAGGCAAACCCATTATTTTTATTCATCTGCAATTGCAAATTAATTGAACAATTAGTACTAATAGCTTGGACATACATAACAAAGCACTTTGCATCCCAAAGCACTCCACTGGTAAAATATGAGTATGAAAGCTACACTGGTAAGAGAAGGTTCTCCGTGGGGTAGGTACAACAGCTGTTGAACATCCATAGAAACTCTTTCACTGTCTCTAGTCCATAATGAGGGAATGCCATAACCAGCTTAAAGGGAACAGTTCATTGTGGAAGATATTGCCAGCCCCATCCATCTGTGGCTCCTGGAAGGCTGTGAAGAGCATAAGCTACATATTCCAATTGCTGATCCTAAAGTGGTTCACATTACTAAGTAGATGCAACAATTTTATTTGTTTTGTTTTTGTTTTTGTTTTTTTCCGGTACCAGAAATCGAACTCACGCCCTTGTGTTTGCAGGCAGGTGCTGTGCCGCTGAGCTAAATCCCCAGCTCTAATGCTACAATTTTAAAAACAACAGAGTAGCAAAATAGTAGAATTGAAACTAATTCTGAAGTCAATTGCAATACTGTATTTTAAAATGGAATAGTTATTGATTTGGGGGCTTCATGGGAAGGCAGACAGCAAGGGCCTTCATTTTCTTAATAAAGCAAGTGTCTCCTCACAGTGATTCCTCATCAGACTTTTTGATGAAGAATCACCATGTATTTGTCAGCAATATTATGCTGTGACTGGAATAGCCCATCAGGTCCACATATTCTCTGGTAGACTGTGTTATGCCTGCTTCTATCCTGCCAAGAGTCATCAACACAGAACCATTAAAAAGTCCGTTATTCCATATATACATATGTATATGTATATATATATCCATCCTTCCTAATAGATATATATTTCCATATATATGTTTCTATATATCTATATATCTAGATACATATCTGTCCAAAAGGGGCATCTGTCCATAAGAGATATGCTATAGTGTTGAAATACGTAACTTACAGCATTTTGGACTTCAATAAATTTAAGAAAAATTATTTTCAAACAATTACATAGCATTGTAATATCTTCTTTTCCTATGCTATAGATATACAAAAAATACCCAAGTTTTGTTGGTTATCTTTTCCCAAAAAGGAGAAATAAAGAAATACCATCATTAACACTCTGCATAGAATATGCATAAATTCTGATAAACTTGTATGATGTCATAGAGTTATGGGGGAAGAACTCAACTGATAAAGACTCTTACAGTAGCCTAAGACTCTGATAAATAATGCTATAAGGAAGCCCTTGGAAATAATTTCTATCCTCAACATCTTATAAATTAAGTTACTTTTTTTTGAGTTCTGTGATCTCCTTATTCCTTCTGAATACTATCTCACCTTGTTTAATAATGTAATATTTCCCAAAGTATTTATTTGGCTTTTATCTTCCATCTAAAACATTGTAACTTTTTCTGTGCCTTAAAAAATCATCTGCTCAATACAGACCATTTTTTCCTGTTCTACCGAAATAATCTTTCTAAAATACTGCTTCTACAATCTCATATATCTACAATAAAATTTTCATACCTTCCAAATAAAATTCAAATGCTCCAAAACCTTACATACAGACTAGTGCCAATTCATTTTCTGAGAATGTAGATTCCAGTATTCTTCTAAACAAACACATTATTTCAACAAGGCTACTTAATTACTGTCATTAGAAATTTTGACTTGCATTCTATGTATCCTTAGCTCGTATTGCTCCCCACCATTTAAAACATTTTCCTTCTCATAATCCAATTACCTTATATAAATCTCAGGTAACTTTTAAGATTGTGCTTAGAGCCATATTGATTCTTTTATGAATGATAGAACATACTCGATCTTGTAGGGCATAGATTTCACCATTTTAAGGTCCTAGGGAAAGAAAAATTCAGAATTCAGAAGATAACATAAATTAGCAGTCCTAAGAAACTCCAGATTGTTCTATTGCTGTACCTTTAGAATAGGGACTATCCAGAAGTAGACTGAATATCTCAAGATAATCATCAGCCTCAAGTTAATTCAATACCAGATTAATCTGAGATAATGTTCATTCCCACTTCTCCCAGAAGATGGAGTGAATCTACTGGGGAGAAAACAAACTCATTCAGAACCTCTTCAAATTTTCATACACAAGCAGGGTTCAATTGGTCATTGTCAGACAAATAAAGACAGCTCTATGAGAAGACAGAGACAATAGTAGAACAACTATAAGTGACCTAGCTGTTCAAGTAATCAGATACAGCCTTTAAAATACTTGAAATAAGAGAGGCAAGAGAGGTTGAAAGTGGAACAGTAACCGTTAGTAACATAATGCAACCTTTCGGGAAACACCTAAGTGTTTCTGGAATCGAAACACTTAGAAAACAACACCTTAGTGAAGGGAAAAAGAAGTAAAACTCTGGGAATTAAGGAAGAGCTGATAGGAAAACTAGAAACCAGAGGCAAACTGGAGAAACTGAAGACAATGCACTAAAAGGAACAAAGCAGTCTGAAATGCTAGCCCAGTCACCTGGAGAGGAAGTGTTATCTCAGCAAACACAACATAATTCTGGAGAGGGCTGGTAGCCTCAGAGAGGGACGGCAGCCTCAGAGAGGGACAACAGACTGGCAGCACTAGCCTCAAGAAAAGCTCGCAGTTGTTGTGAGATGCAAATACAGTTGGGGAGTTTGCTCTGAAAGGGACTTCCTCCTTAGGAAGGCTGTTTGTAAAAGAAATTCATTGTATCATCTGTCACTCTTGGGAGTTATACAGTTAGAAGACATTTTGTAGGGATTTATTGTTTAAGACTGAGCTAGTCTGGGAATCAGAAGTTAAAGAAGAATTGTACTTCAGGATCTCTAGGGTCACCCTATCACATGACTGGATGGGAAGGATAGACTCCCTGAGAAGTTTAAGCTGCAGTGAGCTCAAGTTATAAGGGACATGACAGTGCTATTCTCTTTGAAGAGAGACCAGGTCACTCGTATGTGGCTTTCTGAGGGGACTGGGTCCAAAAATGGCAAGACTAAGTCCAACAGACCAAGTCTGGTGCCCATTTCTGGTACAGGACTTAGTGGGGTTTTTTCCTATGTGCCAATGCGATTAGGGATAAGCCCTGGCTTGAATGATTGACACATTCTAGCATGTATGGACAGAGGATCCTCTGGAGCACGTAGGGGGATGTCGCAAGCCCACAGCTGAACAGTTAGTCAGAAATAGCAGTGACTTGGGGTGTACAGAAGTACACAAACACTAAGAGCCACTGGAGTAAATACAGCCCTAGGGCAGACATCTCCAATTGCCTGACCACGCCCAGTGGGAAAGGCAGGGCAGGACTTAGCATTGTCACTGCAAAAAGTAGGTGTGGAAACAAAATAGAGTAGGCACCTGTTGTGACTCACTATGGCCCACTCACATCTGGTGGATTCCAAATCCACAGGCCCTGCAAAGAAGCCACTCCCCCAAACACAGAGGAGTTCTTTGGACTCATTTTTCTTTATTTTTCAATTTTATTTCCTTTATTTTCCTATCTTTAGCTCTTTATTCTTTTTTGCTCTTCATTTTCATTTTCTATTTCCTTTACCTAATTCATCCATTCTTTATTCAGATTTTTATCTCACTTTTCCCTCCTCCTTATCTCTTTTCTCTTTCAAATTTTACTGCTTTCATTTTCTCCTTACTCCACCCCATCTATTTTTATTAACATTACAGTTAAGCTATATGGATTTTTAACTATTTAGTTAACTCTATGCTATTATTGCTGAACTCTTTTATTCTTAAAGGTGATATAGTTATTGCATTTAGTAGATATTTAATATATGGCAATTTTTTATCTATATTATTATTGAAGACATCTTTCTATTATTAAAGATGACATAGTTGTAGCTATTACTGGTTTTTGTGATATGTCAACATGCAGTTTGTCTTTGAGTTTATTATTATTGCTGATTCCTTTTCTATTGTTAATGGTGGCAGAATTGTTGCTTTTAATTGGTTTGTACTCTGTGCCAATATCTGACTTGTCTTTGTGTCACCAATGTTACTGTAATTCATTTTTCTCCTCTGAGTGACGCTGGAGATCAAACCCCTAGGATAGAGTTGGACACTAAGAAGATCCTCAAGTGTTATAATGAATAGATTTAAAATTTTATATATATATGTAAATATACATATATATATTATATATATATGTATATAT
>NW_004955402.1:36716658-36745240 GCF_000276665.1 Chinchilla lanigera
TTTGTAACTCCGTATTGTCTGTAGTGTTCTTTTGCTATTTTGTAAAATGTTGTCTGTCTGTTAATGTTTTCCTCCTTTTATTTTTAAAATAAAAAAAAGAAATACATAAGAAGATGCATAGTATGCTTAATGAGTTCAAAGAGAAATTTATTAAACAGACAAAGGCTTTTACCAATAAAATGTCTGATGGCCTAAAAGAAGAAACAATAAATTGAGTTAAACAAGACTAAACAAGAATGACCACTTTGGTAACGAATCAGTTTGAAGTGAAAGCAAGTACAAACATACTGTATGAAAAATTCAACAGAAAACATAGGCTGCAAACTTGATGTGATGACAAAGTGTCATGAAGAAGACAAAATGGAAGTAGTAGCTCATAAACTCAGTGATTCCCTCAAAACAACAAAATGGCATGCATGCTGGATCCAACAGGTGTTAAATCAATCAAAACAACATCATCAGGATTATAGGAAAAAAGAAAAATTAAAAAATGACTCAAAAAGTATAAAATTTATTCACTGATATCATAGCATACATTTTTCTAAATCCAGAGTAAGAGTTCACTATTCAAGAAGAATCATATAGAAGCCCAATTGATAGGGAAAGAGAAATTGCATTTTCTTTTTGTTACTCCATTTAAGAAGTCACTTAAATTCACTTAGACTCTAGATGAACTCACTGACTCTTCACCATCTCCACCTTGTAGTTAGTCATTAACTAAAGAAAACCAGAGCCATAAAATAGGAACAGAACAGATAGATCAAATGGAACGAATGGGGAAGTACGCTAAATGTTAAACCACAACGGTTACCCGACATGCACATGAGTAGCACCATCTGGGAAAATAAATTTTGTGATAACTATGTGACATTCTTGTAAAATTACCAAAAATGAAGTAATGGTTACTACAGGAGTCTAAAATGTACTTAAACTGATATTAGAACCAGATCAGGAAGACATCTTCTCTGGCTTATGGTTAGAGACTATCCATCAGCAGCTCTTCAAAAAAGCTTTGTTCGTTCTCATCTTTTCAGTCTCTTGTGAGTGCCTGTCTCATTGAACTTGCTTGCCATATTACAATAACCACAACCAGAAGAGAACCTACCCTTGACACATCATAATCGAAATTCAAGAAATTCAGCAAAAGGAGAGAATACTAAAAGCTATTAGAGAAACACAGCAAGTAATCTATAAAGAAAAGTCTACCAGGATAACTCAGAATTTCACAGCACAAACCTTAAAAGCCAGGAAGGCTTGTAGCAAAGCTTTTGAAGTCTTGAGAGCAAACAACTCTCAATACAAACTTTTATATCCTGCAGAAGTAGCCTTCAAAATTGATGGATAAGGGCTGGGGATTTAGCTCAGCAGCACAGTACCTGCCTGGCAAGCACAAGGTCATGAGTTTGATTCCTGGTGCCGGAAGAAAAACAAACAAACAAAAAAACCAAAATTGATGGATAAGACTTTCCATGACAAAGAAATTCCAAAGAAGTATGTGACAATCCAAATCTGAAGGCAATAGAAGGAAAAAAATATAAATATGAATATTGAAATGTAAATTAATGAAATTAAAACTAAAATACAATGCAAAGGGTAAATGAGTCAAAGAGTTCTTCAAAATAATAAAATGGGGGTATGTGGATGAATAAAATGGGAAGGAGGAGGAGAAAAGTAAAACAGATCAAGATGCAATGTGTATGTGAATCAACTCCTACATATTGAATGTATTGACTACATATCACAAACATATACTAACAAAGAGAGGAAAATTAGTCAATTTATTTAATGTAAAAATAGTCAATTCATTCAATAAAATTGGTGAGTGACATTTTACATTAAAATTCTCAATTGAATAGGACTTTACCTTAAATTTGTACCTTGTAACTCAAAAGTAGAAAACCAGGAACCAAAACTTAACAAAAATGTTCATTATGAAAGTATACTAAGAATATTTTGAACTCTAACAATTTAGAAAATTTATCTCATAAACCCTTTTTTTCAAAACTGTACCCAATCAAATATGGAAGTTATATGTAAAGAACAAGTAGTAAAGAATGAGAAAATATCACAGCATTTAGAAAACAAAATCTAATGATGATTGTACTAAGTAGATCTGGAAATCAGCCATCCCCTATTAGAGGAACAGTACATGCCACTGGAAGAGACAACTTGTAGACAAAGGGGAACTGATGGAAAAGCTTGGTAGAATATGTGATAGAGAACTGGTAACATTATCACTGCAGGGAAGATATTACAAGAAGTGAAAAAGATGAAGTTAAATGTCAAATCAAGAATATGATTCATGTATGATTTTATTTTACTTCAGAGTAAATAAAAATTGTCATAATAACAGAAACATTTTCTAATGTTAACTAAAAAGATATAACTATATTTTCAGGGTGGAGCAAGAGGAAGTACATAGCTTGGAGATCTAAATTGACATCCAGTGTAGTAAGGGAAAAGAAATATTCAAAATTGACCAACAACAATTAGCGTGATATGGACATTATTTAGCAATATAGGAGTAACTCTGAGAAGGAATAAAACAACCTAACAAGTGCCTAAGATCCGATACAAGTTTGGAGTAGGGGTAGATTGATTCATATCATATGTGTCATTAACTTGCATTCACTTATTACTTTGAAATACAAATTAAAATTGTATTTTAAGTGGGTAAAGTAACAGGCTAGTTGTAGAAAGTTTGAGAAAAAAGAAAATGATAAAAGCCATCTTTACTACCCAGAGTGGACAGTTCAGCTTCTGACATAGTGTCTCAAGTCATTTACACAATTTAAACACAATTTTTATAAACCAAATTGAAATTATATGGGATTAGTTATTAAACCTGAAATTTTATTGTGACTATTTCTCCATTTTGTAAATCAAAGACATGCATTTCAATGTCTTGATAGTTTTGTAGTATCTACCTGTTGAGATTTTTATATAACCACTCACTAATGGTTGAATTTTTAAGGTGTTTCTAAAATCAGGAGTATTATAAATAATGTTGCAATAAATACTCTTTTACATAAACATTACATATCCTTTTACATAATCAGAGGTTATATAAATAATTATAGCAATAATTGTCCTTTGCTCATTAAAAATACTGATTATTTCCTTATGATAAATACTTAAAAATAGCATCACCTACTCAAGTTTATGAATCATTTTAAACTTCTTGATATATACACATCATTGAAAAACTTCTTCCTATGAAGGTTGAATGAATAATCCTGTACTTTTAGAGGCCAAACCAAGATTTACAGAGAATGTCTGATAGAAAAAGGTGGCAGAGTAGGGGGAGCAGAAGTGGGCAGGCAGAGGTTTCAGGCATAAACTTGGGTTTGACTCTCGCATCTGTCTTTTGGGAATATACACTATACTGATTTTTGGTGATGCCAAATATAACCAATAAAGGAGGAGGAGGAGAAGGAGGAGGAAGAGGAAGAGGAGGAGGAGGAGAGTTTCTCCATAGTTCCTGCTGTTTCAACATTTCTCTTGCTTCCCCCACCATGGAGCCATGGGGCTTGTACTTGTAAGCCATGTGCTCACCACCGAGCTGTGTGCCCAGTCTTGCTGCTTCAACATTCTTTGTGGAGAATGAACCCGAGAACCAAATCACATTAATTACCCTACCAAGAAGGTTGGCACAATCTCTGAACAGATCTATATCACTCAAGACATCTGGGTAGCAACATGGATTTATTTTTGTCTGAACAGGCTGTTTTTATAAGATTGGCACATAGTCCAATAAGACTGGTTTTAATGAAAAAAGGAGAGCTTAGTTAAACTTGCTGCTACTTTGTCTGGTGAAGCCGGAAATCTATAAAGCTGTCAACATAATTATGTTCATTAATATAATTCTCTTGTATTGAGCTACTTCCCAGTACTTTAAAAAGTTCATTCATTCATTCATTCATTCATCTATCCATAAGGACAGAGTCTCACTAAGTAGCTAAGTTGCCCAGGCAGGGCTTGAAATTGTGATCTTCCTGCTTCTGCCTTCCGGAGTCCTGAGGTTACAGATGTGTACCCCTTCAATATCTTCAATATCACTTTATCACAACTCTGAATTTTCAAAAATCTATGACCTACAAATAGGATACAAACTAGAAGAGGTATATTGGGGTATAAGGGATGGTTCCCAAACAGTGGTCCATATACTAGTGATCTTACACTTACTGAGGGAAATTTTTAAAATAATTGCATCCCAGGTTCCTGCCCAAAGATTTTAATAATATTGGTATTAAGTAGGGCCTAAATGGCTGACTTTTTAGAAAGCTCTCTGAGGCATTCTTTTTCATGCTCCACAGTGAAAAGCATGGATTGATCATAGATGGAATAACTCTTGCCAATAACCTATAACTTACCAATCCTGGACTCTGCATATGGGTATATGTGTGTGTATTGATTTTATAGTGCAACTAAGAAAATCTTGGCATAAATGAAATTTATGTTTTTCTTGGTCTTAAAATGAATAATTTCATATATTTTCTGTATTTTTAATTTTTGACCTCTCACATTTCTTTTTATCACTTTTACCAGGATGTTTGTAATTTTTTATCAGTTTGTAAAAGTTCTTGAAAAGTTACGATCCTTTTCTACTTCCTAGGAACTTGGAAATGGTAACAGTAGTTTTATTCTCTAAGCTCTCAAATTAGAAATGAACACATAGTGAAGCAGAACCGAAATATAAGAAGAAATTAGCTTTAATTAGCTTTAAATTAGCTTTAAGAGAAGATTATCAAATTTATTACCATATCTAATATGTGATCATGGCTTTTTAAAAATTGCTTATGAAGTGAATGAAAATGTGAGTTCAATGTTAGATGGCTAGTCAACATCGTAGTCTTAAAAACAGATATAGTTCTATCAACATATTAACCTTAACTTAATGTTATTAGACATTCAAATTCTGCAGCTAACTACTGTTGATTTGGTTTCATTCTCCCCAAGAAACTCCTTTGTCTGTTCCCTATGTGTCTTCTGGGAAACCATGTGTCAGGCAGAGGGCAGATGGGTTGATGTCTCAGCAGTGTGGATTCCCATTAGAATTATAAATTGATGTTTTGATTATACTTTCTACTCCATGTAAGAATGTGTTTGTTGGCACCTAAAATTGTCTAGTTCCTTCTCCAGTTATATTCATATTAATGAAAAAAACTGGCCTTGTGATTTTCTACATCAGTTGCATAAGCTGGGGAAACGTCCAGCCCTGATAAATGCATTCATTCTGTCACCCACAAACAAAAACACCAAATATATAGTCCATTGTAGTTCAAGGATCTAATGCAGTAATTTTAAATCTTTGCAGATACACTTTTAGCCTGGCCTCAGGGAGAATACCCTGTAGCCAATAAAGCACCACCAATAAATATTCCTCATTAATCTGGAGTTAATTTATATAACATCATTTGTTTTTTCATTTTGTTTTAATACTTAAGGATACTCAAAAATGTGGAATGTAGAGTTCATAATTATATGAGTATACTCATATTGCATATTTAAGTATCCTGTGGATGCTCAATAATGCTTAATAATACCAAGGAACCTATTGTCTCTGCACGTTTAAATTTTTTCCAGGGAAATTACAGGTAGCTCAGCATTGCTACAGTGTGAGGCATCTAATGATAAGAGAAGAGACTGGGCGTAAGGAGTCAGCAGCTGCCAGAAAAAGTCTTCCCCAACCCTTTTAAGATACTAGGAAGTTACTTTCTAGGCAATTAGGAGTAGCTAAACAACTTTGGAGCAGAGTAATGGCAAAATGAGGTATGCCTTTTTTCAGTTCACTGTAGCAGAACTAAGAGAAGAGCAGCCAGTCAGGAGGCTGTGGTAGTAACTCATGCTATAAAGGAAAAGGGAGCACAAGGAGGAGATGTACAGTAGCAGATACGGCTCTGAAAAATACCTGTGGCATGGAACGAGTACAAATGAAATGTTTTGGAATTTCATTGTCATTATTTTGAGGACAGTGTTTGAGCACAGGTACCTATAAGTCTAGGTCAATAAGAGCCTAAGCATGGTGCAGAATGTGTGTAGCACCCTTTGAAACTCTCCACTGAAGCTGGGTATGGTGGTGCACATATGTAATCCCAGAACTCTTGGAAAATGAGGCAAGAGGATTATAAATTTGAGGCCAGTCTGAACTATATAGCAAAGCTCTACTTTAAAAAAATCATAAAAATGGATGTAAAACAGAACAACAATAAAAAAAAAAACAAAACCTAGGGGCTGGGGATTTAGCTCAGTGGCACAGTGCCTTCCTGGCCAACCCAAGGTCTTGAGTTTGATTCCCTGTACCTGAAAAAAAAAAAAAAAACAACAAAACCTTTCCGGCAAACAGGCGTGAGGTGCTTTTTAAGCAACATCACAGATCAGCGTAAGCTTGTTTTCAGTCTTTTTCCCTTTTTTGTCTTAATTATCACTATGGAGCAGCGTCAATTTTCAAGGTAAATTCTAACACTTTTTTATTACTTTTCCACATCTTTTACTGCCTTTCAGCACTGCTTTTTCACAGCTCCAAGGCCTTTTCTCTTCTGTTGTCAGGTCCCTGACTTGGGAGAAGCTGTAATAATTCAGTGACATGCGAATTAATATGTATTTCTAGGAACTGCTTTTCAAGTAAGATTCCAGGAAAGGAATTTCAAAGGTGATAAACTCTAATGGGGAAGGTGCAAATATCAGCAGCTTAGCTGGGATGTAGTTTCAGATAGAGAGGTCGAACCCACCAATACCATTGCTGAAGTGTCACAAGTATTGCCATCTTGTCATTTCAAGTATCAGAAAGGAGCTCACAGTTCAGGCTTCACCACTTTCTTTGCATGGTCTGAAAACAGAACACTGCAATAACTGATTTGAACCTTTTATTTGGTTTACCTCCACTGAGGACAGAGTAACAATAACTATAATTTCATAATTAACTTAATACACCAGGAAACTGGTTAAAAGAAAATCTCAAGTGACTTTATATCTAAGAACAAGAGTTAAATTTAATACTCAGACAAAACCCAATCCTTCTTAATTAAAAGTCCTCTTCTGCTCTCTTTGATTCATCTGCAAGGTCTATGCTTACAGCCCTTGGATGTCTCAGTTCCATTACAGTCTTGTGTCAGTTTAGATAAAGTCACATACGAGATCTAAAAAGACCTCATTTAAGGCTGAAACTAGCCTTGCATCCATAAGCAAGGCTTCCCTGCAGTGAGCAGCTGTCTGTCCATCTAGTCTCGGTGTGCTGCCTGAAATGGTGGGACAGACCATATGATGGGTTTTATCTCTATTTCGGCTTGGTATCCTAGTTTGCCTGTCAGATTTGGAGGCTTTCCTTGGACTCCAGCCCATTCGACTAGGGTCTTGTCAACATGCCTGGTACTTGACATTCCCTGTAATTTGGCAGCTGGATCCTGGATCCCTACTTCCAGCCACTGACAGGAGTCTTTTCCAAATTAAATGGACCACCCAAAACCCTAAAGCTGCCACCTACCTGACTGTGTATATCGCCTTTGCCTGGTGACTTCTGGCATTTTTCCTTTTCTGCAGATGGGTCCTTCATTAACATCAAGGCTACTTGGATCTGAAACCCCTTTGGCTGGTGTTGTACACTGTTTTCTACTCCTGGGAGGAGGGCAACTCTGTAGCCAGCCCATCTTCTTCTTTGTTCCAGGTTTTGCCCACTCCCAGCTACTTGTCTCCATTCTCACCTCCACCTTTCAGGGATCAAAGTATAAGTGTTTTTTTTTTTTTTTTTTTTTTTTGGTTCTGAGAATCGAACACAGGACCTTGTGCTTGCCAGGCAGGCATTTGTGCCACTGAGCTATGTCCCCAGTCCTACCGATCGCAGTATAGCACGCCCTGCTATCCACAGTATGAAACTTAATATATTTAGTCTTTTGTCTAAAGTAGCTTTATTGACATGAAATTTAACCTCTGAATGATTTTAAACTCCTTTTAGGGCTATGTTATGTTCACCAAAGCATACAAACTCATAGAAGAAATATTTGGGGGTTTATAGTTCAATGTAATATATCTGGAAGGCAGCAGTTGACAAACCAATATTATACTGCACTCTCTTCTAAAGTTGGTGTTAGAAATGCAACCAAGACTGATGAAATTTGAATACATAAATTGAAAGGAAGGATGCATAGCTGCTCTTCAAGTGGAAGCAAGAATGAAGGAAAAGGTTTTCATTGTCAGGTTTCCAAGGCAAAAATAACTCTGGACAGGGGGACTTCCTTGTGCAGCGATGTGTGTGGAAAGCAGTGGGGCATGGAAACACATTGGGGGAAGGGGAGAACAAATAACTAGCCACTGTAAGGCATATTAGTTACCGAATAAAACAATCAGTAAAAGTCTACCATACAGCAGTTCATTTACTTCTTGGAGGAATCCTGCTTGCTGACAGGATTGTGTTACTGCTACATGTAACAAAAGTTAACATCAACATCAAATACACTTTAAAGCCACTGAAATTTTAGGGTTAGTTTGTTATAGCAGCAAACATAACTTAAAAGCTGAGTTATCTTACTATCTAAAGGAGGACTGGCTTTAAGTGTCTTTTAAAAAGCAACAATATGAACAATAAAAAGGACTAGTGTAGAAAAGTGCTGTGTGATTAAGTGAACAAGACATAGTAGCTGAGAAATTTTTCAGTGAGGAGGCTATACTAAAAGAATATATGACGCACTAGTACCAAAAGAAAAAATAAAGTAGAAGAAAGAAGAGGGGAAAGTGTTGCCCAGTGTGAACTGTGAGGACTCACACTACAGTATCCCCAAAGGCAAACAGTGCAGAAATAAACATCAAGACTGACTTCAAAACTATTATATAGACAGTAAAAGTCCGTGATGACTTTGTGTTGTGCTAGGGATCAAGTGGTAGATGAAACAATAATGTTGAAAGCCTGTATGAATGTTTCTAATGGTTAAATATAGTGAAGGTCACTTGTCACCTAATGTGTACATGCTCTTTTTTTTTTTTTGGTTTTGGTTTTTCTCCGGTACCAGGAACCGAACTCATGACCTTGCGCTTGCCAGGCAGGCGCTTTGCCGCTGAGCTAAATCCCCAGCCCATGTGTACATGCTCTTAGTCTTTGGGAAATCTGGCTAAGAGCAACTTTGAAAGGTTTTTCTTTCCTTTACTTTTAAAGTTTGAATTGAATAAAGATAAACATTGCAACTGGGACATTTAAAAGCTGAGAGCATCTTTCTGGCTCAGATGAATAATTGCCCATTCCACATACATTGAAAAACTGAGCCAGGGGAATGAAAATGATTTCCACACTTTTCTATATTTCATCCAATAGGTCAAGAAACAAGTACTCACACTGGGCAGGGTATTGTGGGAAATAGTGGTTTTTCCTAAATAAGCTCAGAGGATGGGTATGGATGGTTGGTAAGGAAACAATCCTAAGCACAAGGCGCCAAGAAGGCAGCACTCTCGCCCTTCTCAGCGACTTCATAAAACCCTTAGAGAGCTGTTTGCTATGGTAAAAAGAGTTAAACCCAAATGGCTCTGAGGCAGTTTACAAATTCCCCTAGGGAGTTTGTATGTTGGCCACAGGGCATTGCAAGGTGGATTTTTTCTGTGCCAGTGTATGGCCAATCTGAGAATATGAGCAACAGAATGATTTCCTGAGATCTAAGTTTGCTAATCATAGGTGAACTTGAAAGTTTTGCTTCATGACCCTGAAAAACTCAGGTTGAGACAGAAAGTCATTGCCGAGCTTTGGGAGACAGCTTAGCTGAACCATTTTCTGACCCATGCCCCTGAAAAATTTTGGAAGCACAGCTATAATGAGTAGTAGGAATTTTAATTTTCTCGATGGCTTTGCTCATTGCTTTCCAGTGTTTGGGAATACATACTATGTTGCCCTTGTTTTACCAAGATAACAGCAAAAGACAAACAACAGAGCACAGTTGTTGCAAGACTGAAGAGGGGTCAACCAAAACCAGATTTAAATGGAGCTCACAGTGGAACTACTACATTTTTCTTTCCAATTATCTCCATTTTTGCTTTATTTAATAAGAATTTTTTACACTATCCAGCCTGTCATTTGAGTAATAACCATACCTAGAATTCGAAGCCTTATTAATTAAACGGCAGAGAGAAAGAGAAAGCAACTAATTCTGAATGGGAGATATCAGCTGAGACTCTATAGAGAAGCTACTACTTGACCTTTACTTCAAAAAAGTAAATAGCAAAAAAACTTTCTGTGATGGAAGGGAGAGAGAGAGAGAGAGAGAGAGAGAGAGAGAGAGAGAGAGAGATTGGGGCCAAAAATGTATACACATTTATGTGCTTCAGGAAAAGAACAGTGACAAAATGGTAGAGGTAATAAGGTAATTTATATTAATCTCATGATGGTTCAAGAAATTTAGCTCTAAAATATTTATATGAGTGTCCTTTTCTTGAAGTGTGTGTAGATTTTTTTGGCATATCTGCGTATATATTCTAAAATGTGTAAGTCAGTGAATTATTCTAAAGCTGAAAAAAATTGAAATTTGAGCATCTAGAATCTTCCTCAGTGCTTCCTCCTAATCACTACCCCTCCTGCTTTAAAAGTTACCATTGTGCTGATATTGAACACCACGGACTGGTTTTATCCATACTCACATTTTATGTAAATAGAATCACACAGCGTGCATTCATGTTGGATTCTTTTGCGCAGTATTTTATTCTAAGAGTGACTGGTCTTTTTCTTTGTGTATTATAGACTTTCATCAATTTTTATTGTTCTGTAGTATTCCATTTGTTGCATATACTCACTTATCCACTCTATGTTGATGAAAATATAATTATTTCCAGCACTTGATTCTTGCAAATAACGGTATTGTGAAGAGTTTGTGTACATGTCTTTTTGAATTTTTTTCTTTTTTTTTTTTTTGGTTTTTCTCCGGTACCAGGAACCGAACTCACGACCTTGCGCTTGCCAGGCAGGCGCTTTTGCCGCTGAGCTAAATCCCCAGCCCCTGAATTTTTTTCTTTCATACAGTTCTGAAAATAACATTTTGGGTCACAGGTTATGTGTATGATTAGCTTGATGTGCTAATGCTGAACTGTTTCCAGAGTGATTGTTGAATAGCTTTTAACAAATACAACTGTCGGGGAACAGAACTGGAGACGGAAAGAACTTCATGATGAAGAAATAGGTACAACAGAGTCCATTGTGTGTGAAGATTAGTTTTATGCTGACTAGAGTTTTGAGTGTGGAGAGGACATGCTAACAAAGTCAAGTTCAGATAGAGACTAAGTATGGATGACCTTAATCCTCACTAGGAAATCAGAACTTTATATCATAAACAATGGAAAACATCAAAGAGGTTTACACTGGGAAGCAACAACAGATCTGTACTTGGGAAAAGGAGTCAGTATAAGCTGTCTGAAGAATAAGGTCTGAGGAATAGAGGATGAAATGCTGAATACGGAGATTGAGAATGAGAACTGAAAGCCATCCAAGGAGAGAGAGTCACTGAAGTTCCCTTTGAGAAGTGTTGTAACTTTTATAGCTTAGGACCTTTGTTCTGCTCAGTTTTGAGGTTTTGCTTTACTATTCCTTTTTTCCCCTGTGTTTAACAACCATTAATTATTTTAGAATTCCTTAATTTATTTTCTCTTATTAATATTTTATGCTAATAGTAAGAATTGCTATGTGGTTTTCAGTTTAAAACAAATAAGAAAAAAGGAGAGATAGTCTTAAATTTGTCATGAATTTTAGGGATAAGCAAAGAGAAGAGCCATTAGATTTAAATAATTCTCTATAAAATGCTGTCAAAAAGATGCCAAAAGACTTATGATTTATGTCCACACATGCAAATATTGGTGAAATCCTCATATCTAGTGTCTGTTTATAGTTTTCATAGAAAAGGCTGCACAGGCTAAGAATAATTTGTATGAAACCACATTAACCATTGATCACTGGAAGACTAATTTAGCCTGATTATTTTATGATGGTATTAGCACACTGCTAGGGAACCAGATGGGTCAACAAAGAAATAGATAATTATGTGGCAAAGAATGAGTTCTGTCAATCAGTTCTTTCCAGCAGCACAGAAAAATACATTAACACCCTCCTCCCATGTTGAAGGCTTGACATAACCCATGTTTTTCAACATAAGTCTGCTGTCATTTAATAGCTTTGGGGTTTGGGCTCAATTAGTTTCAATCTTTGTGGTATGAGCCTGAAACCTAGGCTGAAGCAATCACAATAAATATTTGGTAGACTCCAGAAGAATAATTGTATTCCCTAGCTACAAGCAATTAAGCACTAGATGTATTCCTTGTAAACCTCCGAAAATGCAATGAAAAACATGTTTGAAAAG
The DNA here is from genome assembly GCF_000276665.1 of Chinchilla lanigera. Lineage (NCBI taxonomy): Eukaryota > Metazoa > Chordata > Mammalia > Rodentia > Chinchillidae > Chinchilla > Chinchilla lanigera. The sequence goes on from NW_004955402.1 coordinate 36,728,976, forward strand.
ACAAATAATTAAATGGTTTCTTTCCTTTTGTAGCATTTGGGCAAAGGGAAATTAAACCTTGTTGTGTTACCTAGAAGGAAAATAGGATTTTTAACTATAAAAGTTATGATGGTTTGCACATAACTTGCTGATAATCTTTCAGAAATTATAGAGAATGGGATAGATGCCAGAAATCAAAAGTCCTGAAATTTGACAAAAGGAAAAGATTGGCTTCTAGAGAATACTGTAGAATAGAGGAGAAGCATAATATAAACTCCCTCTCATCTATAATACATTAATAAGGAATTCAAATTTAGAATAGAACTAAGCAGCCTTATTCTCCAATCTTCTTTGATTACTCTTTCCCGGTGCCTTTTAGAGGTCCTGCATTTTCTATTTTTCCATAATAATTTCCTTCCTTAGTCTTCTACTTTGACTTATTGAAATATATCTCCTGGAATATATTACACCATGTATGGTTTGCCTCAATACTTATATAACTTTCATATTTAAAACTGGGGCCCATGTTGCTTTTCTTAGATTCATACATCAAATGATAGACAATCTCCTGGTAATGATACTAGATCAGGAAACTCAGTATTAACTCAGTATTAACCAATACTTGTCTGTCTTAGTAACTTTTCTCTCATTCATTGCTGAGACAAAATACCTGAGCAAGGAAAGATTTATCTTTTTAACTATTTTTTAATTAATTATTTTGTTTAGACACACACAAACAAAAATCTCAGAATGGTCCTTAAGCATGTGAACCAAAACATGAGTTCTGATTGAATTTGACTATGGACTATTCCCCCAACATTTAGAAAAGCAGAGGAAATATATCAGGCTATCAGTATTTAGCTCACAGTTTGTGGAGGTTCCAGTCCGTACTTGGCTGGCTTCAAGGCAGAGTGGCATATAGTAGAAAACAACAGTTCATGGTGTCAGAAAACAACAAAAACAGCAAGAGCAATCAGGGAGGAGCAGCAAGAGTAAGTTTCTTTCTCTCCCTTATAATGTATGCAGGCTGCCCACCTCAGGGTGGGTGTAGCACTTACACCCATAATCCCAGCATTGTACAATGGATCAGTCAAAAACTCTAGAAGCCCACCCCATGACTGCATGAGGTTTTGGGGGACATCTAGACACAAACCATAACTTTTCTTCCCTAGACCCCCAAAGACTCAGGCACATCCCTTTATGCAAAAGGTATTTTAGTCCATCTGTAAGAGTTGCCAAATTCCTAACAGTTTCAGCATTGCTGAAAAGTCCAAATCTGAAGTCTCCTCTGAGTTCTAAAACAAACTCATAGTTGTAAGACCTTGTACAAATGAAAGAGAGTTAAACACTTCCAACATTCAATGGCACAAGATAAACATTACCACTCCAAAAGGTACAAACAGGGGGATACAAATGGGACCAAAGCAAGTCCAAAATCTAGCAAGGTAAACACTAAGTCCTGTAGTTCCTGCAGTTCCATGTGGAACATCTGAAGCAATCTGTGATAAATTGTGAGCTCCAAAGTCCTTATGTGGCTCCATCCCTATGGCATTTCTGGGGCTTGTAGCTCCCATGGCTTCTGTCTTGGGCCTGCTTTGCTCCCTCCTTGCAATTTTCCTTAGATGAGCCATGTTCCTGACTTCTCTAAACTTCTGGGATCTTTACTGCACCTTGGGCTTCTCATTCAGAGCTTCATATATTGCCCTCTCAGGGGCACACTGCCTGGCCTCCCAGGCCTTCTTTTGAAATATGGGTAGAAGCCTCTTTAACTTCCTAACTCTTGTACTCTTCATACACCTAAAATCAGTGCCATATGGATACCATCAAGGTCTGCTGCCAGCTGGAGCAGTAGCCAGGTTTTCTTCTCTCTTGGTTGTAGGCATCGAGTGCTTGGATTGCTGAGCATGCTGAACCTGATTCTGAGGAAAAAATTCTCTATGCTGCTACCATTCTGGAACCTTGCGTGGTTGCTGCCATTTTTGAACCTGATACGGCCCCCACCACCATTCTGGAACATGGTGCTCTGGAGCTTTCTCCTCAAAGCAAAGATTCCTCTCTTGCAGTTTTGAGGCTGCAAAGGGTGGAGACTTGCTGCTTCTTGTGATGCACTCACGCCATCTTTGTTTTTTTTTTTTTGTTTGTTTTGTTTTTACATTTTCTGTTTTGTATCTTTCTTTTTTATTTTAAAGAGAATAAAAGAGAACAATTGCAAAATACCAACAATATGGACAAAAACAAAACAAAGTACAAACAATAAAAATGATACACGAACAAAATGATAGGAATTAACAGTAGCTATTATATTACATATTGTTATCTTCAACAAAGTGGCTCATATTACTATTCCCTTCTCAGCAATTAAAATCTCCTCAGCTCACTCTATGTAGTCCACAGCTTTATTGGAGCTTTTTTCCTGGCCAAAATCACAACATTTTAAGTCCTCCTCCTGGGCTCTTTGCTCTTGATTCTCAACATAAATCTGGCTAAAAGCCCCCAACAATAGCCATGACACTGCCCCAAATATAACTGCCTTATAATTTCTTATGCCAGCTTAATAAATCTGCTACCCTTAATCTCAGTCTCAGGCAAAGTCTCTGGACACAAGCAAAATGCAGACAAACTTTCTGCCAAGCCATAACACACATTATCTGGAGTCCAACAACCAATGCCATCCTTCTTCCCAGCAGAAACCTCCTCAGTCCTGCCTTCACCAGCAGGATTTCTATCAGCCTTCTGGTCTTCTGAGCTCTGACCAGAATCTCCCATGTAGAACAGCCTAAGGCGTTCCAGCACGACTCTTTCAGGTGACATCTCTGAACATTTCCAAACTCTTCCCACAAGCCATTCCCAAAGGTTCTTGAAGCACATGGTTAGGTGCAGTCACAGCAACAACCCCACTCCTCTGGTACCAAATTCTGTCTTGGTTACTTTTCTCTTGTTACTGAGACAAAATACCTGAAGCCCAGAATTAAGCAAGGAAAGGTTTATTTAGCTCAGGTAATGATGCTACTTAGAGTCTCTATATGGTCCTCTGCACATGTATGCTGTTCCCAATCAAACATGCATACATTATAGGCACTTTGTTAAATCGTAACTATCTTTCAGGTTGTGATTTCCAAGGCACTATCTGTCTACTACAGCTTACACTGAATATTTTGGGGGTTTGAATTAATGACCGTTCCACTGATAGTCATCATCTCTTTCCCTTTAATATTGATCAGGTGTTTACTTTGTAATATGAATTGGGTTAGACATTTACACAAAATATTTAATTTATATTAAGTTGAATCCCCATGACAGTCCCATAAATTCACCAGTATTCTAATTTTCATTTTATAGATAAAGGCTTAAAGAAACTTGGTAAATTTTCCTCAATAACGCAGGCCAGGAATGGCAAGGTAGGTATTGGAGTGGTTTCACAGTCTTGCTCTTTCTGGGTCCCTCATTTCCCTGATTGATTTCCCTTTCTCATACTCCTATAATTAATTTCTTCTGCTTTTCAACCATCTAGAATATACCTTGATTCCTTTAGGGACATTGCCTGATACACTATAGTTAGAATATCAGGTTCTTATACTCAACTCTATTACTAATAAGCCTAATGTTTTCTTACAGATGCAGGTGTATGAATCCAATGCTCTAACAAAACCAGTACTTCTTGGAGGCCCTATGGATATATCAAAGTCTACATTTTCAAACCTGAAGATATATATTTCCAGAAATTCTGTGCTTCACCCTATATTTTCTATGCTAGTAGCTGAATCACTCCAGCTAGCAACTTGAACATCACATTAATCACCTCTGCTGTTTTGTCTGCCCATGGTCCGTGTTGTCACATTGCTTAGTCTACTTCCTTAATATGGCCGAAATATACTTTCTCTTTCTATGACATCACTGTTTATAGAGACAGTAGTGGCAAACCTATGGCATGTGTGCTTCAGCTGGCTATTTGTCAGGATTGAGAGCTCTAAAATATTTGCCATCACTGGTTTAGAATCCTATTACCTATCCTTTAGACAATTAAATTTCAGTAGCCTCTTAATTGGTTTCTTCAACTCCAGTTTTGTACCTCAACACTACTGCCAGGATGAACTTTCCTTTTAATTTGAAAAGCAAATAGATGTTTATTTTGGTAATTTGAATAATATATTTATAAAGTTAAAGCCCTTTCTCTTAACTCCAAAGCCACTCTATGATGGGAATTCTTGAGTTTATTTCCAATTTGATCATTTTACACACGTATAAACCATATGTACCTATTTATTCATAAAACATATATATTTATTTAAACAATGGTATTATACTTACAGGTGGTTGAGCAGTTTGTAACACCATAGAAAGCAAATTATCTCTTAAAACTAAAATAGACTACTATTACCCTGTTTCCCCACTAAAACCCTTCCATACATTCTTTGATTATTTTGATGATCCAGTCCATGTACTTTTATATAGCAGCTCCAAACCCTCCATGATGAAGCCCTTGTCAAATTCTCTAGCCTCCTCTCTTTCTTTCTTTCTAATTAAGAGTAGTCACCGTTCAAGGTTTATTTGGTGTTGTAGTTTGTATGATACTTGGTTGCATTGTTCACAGGTATATCTTTCCTTTTTACATTATATGGCAATGTATACTTCTGATATATGTGCAAACATGTATATGTATTACATAAAATAAAATCCTTTAAAACAGTTATGCACAAGACACACTATATTGGATTTATACATTGGATCCCGGGCTGTGATCAGCTGGGAAAAATGTCAAAATAAGCTTGTTTGATGAAGTTATATAACAGTAACATACATCTGGTTTAAAGTGCAGGTAGAGCCTCTGTGACAGTGACTGTGGTATCTCAGAGATGGTGGGGCTATTTTATATGAGCCAGTTTAGGACTACACAGGTTAAGTGCCATCTGGCATAAGGGTAGAACTGTGGGGTTTTGTGAATCATTTCTATTTCTAATTTTGGGAGACTGATGTTTTTCCCAGTCCATTTTAATACTACTGCTTCAACCACAGATAAGGTAAAGGGACAACATGTATAACATGCAAATAAATCCTCTTGTAGCCCAGTGAAGTGGTATGACACTAGAAGACATCAAAATTGCAGCTCCTTTTGGATCTCACACAGGTATCTGCATTCATCTTCAAACAGGTTTCTTCCTTAGGAGTCAAGGTCACCTTCACAGCATCTGAGATCCCCTTTCGTCCCAAGACACCAGGAACACAAAGGAAGACATCATCCTTTATTCCATAAAATCTCTTAATCATGGTAGAAATTGAATGTACTTTTCTAAAATTCTTCATTAGCCTTTCTGCCAAATCTGTCAAGACAGTCTAATGGCCTAGGATGTGTAGCCTTTTAGTTTGATCACTTTATAAGCACTGTCAACTACCTGTTTGTGAACCTCTTTCCACTGCTCCTTGTCCCCATCAGTTCCTAACTCAGGGTGCAAATTCCTTAGGGAGACACCAGCAACATTCACTCCATCCCACACAGGCACACTGGAGTCTCCCTGCTCCCTGAGGATCCGCGCATGGCAGTTTAGTGGGTGAACTCCTAGCCTTTCCCTCATCAGGTAAGATAACTGAGCTGAATCCAGATTGTGACCACTTCCAATAACACGGTTTTGGGGAAGTCACTTATCTTTCAAGCCACATAAGTCAAGATATGCACTGGATTGGAAACAACAAGCAACTTGCACTTTTGGCTGTACTTTACAACCTTAAGAATGATGAATTTACATATGTTCACGTTACACTGAACCAAATTAAGATCAACCTCATCTTTCTGTATTCTCCTTTTCACTTACGGTTCAGGTGTACTAAAGTGTTCACTATTCCCTAAAAATATATGATTATTTCATGTTCTCATTACCCAGATACACCTTTATTTGGACTCCACAGAGTCTATGTTGTTCCGTTTGCACTAATGCGAGAGTATATAGGTTTTAAGTCATTTGAGGAAAAAGTTTTGGGGAGGCCAGTTAATATTTGCTTTTGAGATCTTCAGAAAGCATAGAGAGTCTCTGACTGCCAGTTTCATTTTTATTGTCATTATCTCTTTGTTTCTCATTTTGGGGTTATATTCTAGTTTGTGGCAGTATGCTAAAAATTATTATATTTGAGAAGTGTTTCTCTGAATGTCATGCTCCCTTCTCTAAAATTAATCACTGTCACAGATTTGTTTTAAAATATCTACTTATTATAAGTCTTAAATGGTTATTTTCCATAACACAGGTGCCAGATAGTAAATACAATTAATTGTTATATAATACTTTGCTTATCCTTTAAAATTCTGTGATATAAAATAGATTTTTTTGGATTTAGAAATCTTGCTATTGATTTTCATTGAATCTTGAAAATAAATTGTAGAAGAGCAAGGAAGCAAACAAACAAACACCACTAGCAAATATAAGCTAAAGCTATTACTATTTATATGCCATAAATATAAACTCAGGTGGCAAAATGGAAAATAGACACATATAAACTGCTTTTATAAAAATGGCTTTGGAAAAATAACAATAGAAAGTATACTTTTCTACCATATATTAGAAATAACATAGAGTAGGAATAGCCATGTAGCTGATCTATTAAGTTTGGGTCCTACTACTTATCTGCATGTCTGGAGCACCAATGTGGCCCACTCTATAGCACTCATTCCTTAGTTGTTTTAGGAGAGCCTATTAAGGTGATAAGAAGATACTTGGAATTATTTTATAAATTTAAATTTCTTTCAAGTAAATGGGTGTTGTATCAGTTCTAGAAGTATAAATAGTTGCCAGTGATTAGTAACTTAGTGCAGGGTATATTAGTAATAAAAGTTGATTTCTCTACATGAAGACTGACCAAGAGATAGTTGTAGGAATTTTTATTCTCCAGAAATTTTAGCTGAGAATAGGTAAAGTCTAAATGTCAAGTCCAAACACCCAAGACAAAATTATTAGAAAGAATTTAGAATATGTATAGTTCACTTAGAATGGTTTTCATCCATCATAATTCTAAATTCATCTTATCAAGCGAGAATTTTCCTTAATGTGAGGGCCTATAGAGATCTCAGGAATATCTCTGACATGTTCCTCTTATTTGCTTATTTCTCTGTATGGCGAGAGTTCATGATTCCATCGTTCTACATATACCTGGTTCTAGTAAGGATAGAGAATTTCTCCTGGTCTCACCATGGCTATGAAGTTAAAATTAAAAATCACCATGAAGAATTAACTTGTAAGGTGTGTTGAGACCCAGTTCATGTCTTCTCAGACACCTGTAAATTTTTTTTCCCTTCTTTACTTTTGTATGGGTATGATTGCTTAATATACGAAAAGATATAGGATAATGAGATGAAAATACAGAAAGATAGTGGCCAGGTAGCAATAAATCTCACAGAATAAGTGAGATCTCACCTCACAGGGAATAGTGCTGGGAAAGCTTTCAAGACAGCAAAAACAGCATGAGCAAAGTCAGAGTGGTAAAAACAGAATTACCTAGTGGTTTTGTCACAATTGTCTGTTAAAGAGCAAGGAGAACGATAAGAACAGTACATTTTTGTCCTATTGTGCCATTTGTTGTATAATCCCACTTTGTTGACATTCAGTTTATGATAAACTCTGTCTGTATGTAACTACCGTCAGAAGTGACGAGTGAAACTAGTCTCCATCTAAGGCTTCTCTCAGCTCTCCCTTCTGGGAACCCTATTACTGTCATAGATGCTGCAGATCCCATAGGAATGATGATGACCATGATAATGTTTAATGCAAATTCCTAACAGTCCTGTCTAGAGAAAAATGTGGCTCAATGGCCCTAGGTGCAGAAGTGTCTAGGTGACCCTTGCACTTCCATTTACAAAGAAATATGCTTAGTGTTTTCTGCTGAATAGGGTTAGTAACTTTTTGCTTGGCTGGTTTTGATGCACAGGTGTTGCTTCTCCCAGAGGCTGTAGGAGCATCTGTGTATGTTACAGTGTTGTGTGAATTTTGAAGTTAAGGAAGGTAAATTGAAGAAAGGGAAGTTTATGAATCCTAGATTATTTTATCTGAGTCTCTCCTTGATTTCTTAGCATATTATTAGTATAGCATATCTTCAAAAGAAGCTACATCAAGTGAAAGAAGTACTTCTCTCAAATTGTCTTGTTCAAAATTTTAATCAGTGTCTTAGAAATCTTTATAGAAGGTATGTTTATTTTACTTTAACTGAAAGAATTTGTGAAGGAAAATCACCATTGCATATTCACTTATTATTTCTATTGTCTCATACAACTACTTCCATCCAACGAATTGAGGGCAAAACAGTGATGGAATGATATGAGATTTTCTAGTTTTCCCTTATGATTCTAGTTCTGTCCTATGAAATTGTGAAGGATTTGTATCTTTCATGGGACAGCTACAAAGTGTAGAACTTTATTGTAGCCTCTGTCTTTATAGTGATTGTATAAATTACATAGAACCCATTTCTGGCCTTGTTGAATAAATAATGTGAACAAGAAGTCAATTGAGTTGTATTAAGTCAATGAGTTTTCAAGCTTATACAGTTAACACAGCCTAGACAAACCTGATTAATTCATACAGATAAGCAGATCAATATCACAAATGATTCTGAAGGATATAAACACTTGGGAAGTGTACAGTATACAGGCTAAATATACAGGCTAAATATAATTTACAGTATACAGGCTAAATATAATTCAAGATGGGTAAAGGATAGCTTGATGGTAATTTGGGTAAAGACTTATGAGGAAGTGGGATGGTTAGAGAGGACAGATGGCCTCGTGCCTCTAGTCTTCAAATATCTGAAAAATACTCACAAAAGAGTCAGCTTGTTCTAGATTACTTAGGGGAGGGGATCAGACAAAAAGACCAACACTGGAAAATTATAAAAGACATGTAGACTTCATTTTAAAAAGAATAGTTTATCAAGGTCACTATTCATCAGAGAATAAAGATATTTTTGAAATGAGTTTAAGAACAGTTGAAATAACCATGTTGAGGTTGGCTGCCCAAGGATTAATGTCATATGACATTTGTGAAACTCTTTTACTGTTTAGAGTTGGTCATGTATGTGCATTCATAAGGGTCATAACACATAATATCAGTACATGGGTTTTTTTTTTTATGAACTGAACTCATGACCTAAAGCTTGCCAGGCAGGCACTGTGCCACTGAGCTATATCCCAGCCCCAGTACATGTGTTTTAAGATATATTTTTTGCTATTTTGTAAAACGTTGTCGATCTGTTAGTATTTTCCTCCTTTTATTTCTAAAATTTAAAAAAAAGATATATTTTGATTAATTTTCTTAAGCAGAGGGGAGTTTGACTTATAACAACTTATCTACAATTTCTAACCTCCCTTTGTGATGAAGTTTGTTTTTTTTTGTTTGTTTGTTTGTTTGGGTTTTTTTTGTAGTTGGTTTTTTGTTTGTTTATTTTTGTATTTTACAGACAAAGTCTCAGTATGTGGTTCAGGCTGACCTTGAATGCACTACATAGCAGAGGCTGGGCTCAAACTGATTGGATCCTCCTGCCTCAGCCGCTGAGCGCTGGGATTACAGGCATGTACCACCATACCTGGCATGTGATGATGTTTAGACATGGCCTTCTGACATCAAAGTAAATTGCTTCAATGATGGCTTGGCTAGGTTAATTTAGGTAGGGCCAGGAAACTAAAGGAATCATTTCCAAGTTTGGTCCAAAGACAGTGTTGGCTGCTGCACTGAGGACTTTAGTAAAGATACTGACTCACAGGCTTCATCTCTTGAAAGTTTAATCTATAAATTGACTGTGGAGCCTGGGATTATGTATAAATAAGTTTTATAGTCTATTCTGATAGTGGTCTAGTACGGGACCTCATTCTGTTTAGAACTGACCTATTTCTCTGTTTCTGTGGGCATGTTTGACTTTTAGCTTTATTTACTTGTTGATTTTATATTAAAAAGTTATTTTTCAAATCTCTAAATCTGTCTCAAACTGAACAAAAAAGAGAGAAGATTTCTCTATGAGCAATGGTCAGTGTGATGCTTGGAGATGGTGGCAGAAATATTAGCTTCAAAATGTGACTTGAGAAAGAATCACAAAAATGGAAGAATCACACTCTGCTTTGGCCATCAGACTCACCACCTTGCATTCTGTCTCATCTTTTTTCAAGGAATCAATTCAAAGTGACCCCATCAGGGCCTGAAAAGAGCCCAAGTTGCACTTTCAGGTGTCATTGGAGATGACTTGACTCTTAACCTTGGGGCTCTGGTAGCATCTGGCTGTGACTGATTTTAGAGCTCTTTAAGGCAGCATTTTGGTGATTGAGCTTCTGAAGGAGGGCTCAGCAGGGTTCCTTTCCACAGAAGATGATAGAAACTCAGGCTGTAGCAGAGTGCTGTGAGCAGAGAAAATACTGGCTCTTGGTCAAATTCCCCCTCAAGACTACCCTCTGCATCTTGCCCTTTCTGCAAACATCAGCTGTGCACACTCAGTCTCTCCATGAAAGCTTTTTCTCATTGCAAGTTGCACGACTACTGCATTCCTTTAACTATGATTCTTTCTACTGAATCCATGCTGTCTCCTGTAATGAATTCTAAAGTTTTGTTGACTGGTCCATCTGGGATGGTAAATCAAAGTCCTCAAATAAATCTGAAATGCTAGAAAACTAGGACTGGTTCAGCAACTTAGAAAACTATCTAAAAGCTGAAAATAAACCAGCTACAGAAATACTTTACTCATTTACATCTGGAAGCCTGAACTACTATGATCTTTCACTGAGTGGGGTTTCCTCTTCATTTTCTATTTTTTGAATACTTGAAGTGCCCAATACAAAATATTTCCCTATAAATGGGCTTAGATATTGGCTCCATCACTTAGAATAGATGGTTGATGAAAAAACAAGCTCTCTGGAATATAGTTAATAGCTAGGATTAATTCAAAGAAGAGGCTTTATTGCATAAATATATACATGTACACAATCCCATAAGACTGATGGTGACCGTGATAATTTATTATGTTCACACATATATTATGGTCCTGATTGCATGGAACAATTCGTGTTTACTGTTTTAGTATATTTGTTGGTGGTACATCTATTTACTCAAATATGTTAGATAGAAAATATGAGCCCCTATTCGTATTCAATTTTTTTCAGATCCTTCATTAAGAAATGTTTTTCTATTGTACTCAAATAATCTTGATTAGGTCTTCTATTCTGTATTTGATCAGCAAATGTTAAATGGCCAGTAGGGAATAAAGACACTTACCATACCTATTATGAAGACTTTTTTAAAAAAATTATTTAGTTATTTTTTAAATATTAAAAAAACTAACAAAACAACAATGAAGACAAAATCAAAACAACACAAATGATACATGACCTCAAAACAAAATGGTAGAAATTAACAATGGTTGCTACATTATATACTGTTATCTTCAACAAAGTTGCTCAGTCCACCAGACATAAGAATGTAAGATTGATCAAACAAGTAAAGACAGCAACACGTAATAAAAAAACAAACTTTGGAAATGATGCAGAGCTTCACCATAAAAAATGGTAGGAGTTCAGCAATGGTTCTTATACTGCATATTATTTTCAGGTCATTCTGATTACCAAATTCAAGCATGCAAAATTGGTCAAGAAAAAAGAAAATTTTAAACATTGACTATTCCTTTCAATAAACCACAGACATAAGCAATACACCTATTCCAGCTATCCTCATCTGTAGGTATAAATTTTGTTTTTTATTTTACAAAAACTCACAATAACAAAAACAAATACATAAACAAAACAGCATAGAGGGGAATAAAAATGATACAGAATTTCAAAACATGGTGATAGGATATTTACAATGGTTGTTATATTACCTAATACCATCTTCAAAATGGTTGCACATATAACCAGAAATAGGCATGCAAGGTTGATCAAACAATTACATAGTAACAGTTTCTTTCAATAAACCAACAGGTATTAGTGAAGGCAACTCTATTTTATAGTATAAGTAAAGATCATTCTATAAGGCAGGCAATCAAGGGATGTGTTTAAAACAATTTTAACCAAAATTAGTACAGTTTAAAATGTTTTTATGTCAGTTATCTGAAAAAATAACTCTTCATATATATTCATATAAATGAAGTATCATTAAAAAATATAATATTTGTACCAGTCTATTGTGCACACCATACATTAAGGATAGATACATAGAAAATAAAAGTGTTCATGTCTGAGAAGATTGTAACATGCAGCAAAGTCTTAATTAACCACAGTTCAGCTTCTAAAATCCTAATTAACTTTTTTTCTCTTCTATACTTTCAAGGGAAAGAGGCATGTCACAGGAAAATAAACTAGTACCATAAATTTAGTTTAAAAAGGGAGGAAAAGCAACAATTCCTCTTGATTTCTCCAGGTTGTCTCAGCTCACAATCTGTCTAGTTTTCTCTACTCTCTCTTGATCCTTTTACAGTATGAGACAATGAAGCTTGCCATTAAAATAAATGATAGATTTAAGGGTCCGTGGCTTCCCACATTACTAAGGACACGTGCAGCTCCCTTTGCTAGACTCTCCATAGAAACAGATGAGTAGACTTAGTCATTACTTGAAAGATTTTCAGTGTCAAGTACTGAACTGGTTAATTTTAAGTAGAGAAGAAAATGCAGTTTACCAGGAACCCTTCTTCTTAAATATCAACACTGGCTTCCAGTCCCCTAAGTATTTTGACCCCAGGTGATTTGTTGTCATTGGAGAGGAAGGAAAAACAGATAACAGACAGCTATGTGATGGTAGCACTCAAGCTTTCTGACTCCAGTCAGGAGGGATCCAAAGGGGAATTACAGTATTGTTTACATTACTTGACAAAGAATTGAACAGAGAGAAGACATGGGACTTCCTTGTGGATTGTTTTTATCGATACAAATAGAGAGAAACCATATTTCACCCTCTGAACCAAAGTAGTATTTTAACTTTAGAAATGGATAGCCTGTCTAGTGCAATCACGTTTCTTTGAGCAAGGTACACTTTTTCCTCACCTAGTACTGGTGCTGTGTGCATCCCTACCTCATCTTGGCTGATCTGAATCTTATCCTTCCTTCAAGGTCAACATATGTTCTGCATTCTCTCATCTTCAATCTTTCTAGGCTGTGTACAAAGCAACATGATCATCGTCTTCATCTTTTATTTACAAGTGGAGCAGCAGCTGTGGGTTTTCTTTATCTTGACAGCTTTACAAATGGCACAGAGCCTCCTCTCTCTAAAATGGTTTAAGTAGGACCCTACCCAGAGGCAGCCACCAACGCTGAACACTTCTCCTGGCCTCCTCCGGCCTAATGAGCGCTCAATTATTGTTTGGCATTATTAAATGTCAACAATAGGATGGTTCCCCTCTGGGAACTCAATGAAAATGGCAAGAAATATAAGATTAGAATTGAGAAACCACACAAAATAGCTGTTATTTACTGGCACAGGGAAGAAAAAGCTACAAAACATCATCTCTGTGCTCCTCTTTATCAACAACTGTCAACTTCTCCCTTTTCCTCCTTGAGGGCAGAAGTTTCCTCTGCTACCGTGTAGCACATTTAAGCGACAAGTTTTATTTCAATAATGATATTAATAATGAGTTAGAAAACACTTATTTGCCAATCGTTTAAAAGGAAATTTAAGCTGCAAATGATTTCCAGCTCACACTTCTGTGTAATGATTTTCTCTAACTCTGAAACTGAAGGTTGTGAATCTAGCTCTCTGGAGGTTTTTTGGGGGAACTGACAGAAAACATGGAGGTGTTGAGCACTTCCTATGTCTGAAGCCAAGAGCTAAGTGCTTTCATTCCTTATCTGCTAGGGTTTGAATTGTCCTGCCCAAAACTCAGATTTTGATAATGAGTTTAATAATAATAAGATGTGGAGCTGTTGAGAGGTGATTAGGACATAAGTCCTCCCTTCTTATAACTGGGGTTAGATGCCATGATAAAGAGGCTTCACAAGAGGAATTTCTTAGTTTTTGGCCCTTCTACTTTCTGCCAAGTGAAGACAAAGTGTTCTGACCATCTGGAGGATTCAGGATTAAAGGCATCATTTTAGGAGTAGAGATCAACCCTCAGTAGGCACTGAGCCTCCTGACACCTCTGTCCTGGACTTCCTAGCCTCCAGTGATGTGAGATTCATTCATTCACTCACTCACTAACTCACTCACTCACTTACTCACTCACTCATATTGAGGATTGGTTGTAGGGACCTTTTTATGTTAGGCAAGCACTAAGCTACACTCCAAGCCTTCTACCCTTTTAAAATTATTCATTTTGTGGTATTCTGTTACATCAGTACAAAATACATAGATGACATTATTTGGGTCTCACAATTGCCTTATGAGATAGATATTGTTCCCATTTTAAAATGAGAGAATGGACTAACATGAGACAAAGAAATTTACCCAGTATCATACCTAGTTTAAGAATAGAGCTGGAATTTGAGTCCAGGGCAATTGTTCCTAAATCCTGTGTTATATACAGTCCATAGGGTGTAATAGTGGGTAGGGAATGAGGGTGTGAGACAGTGAATGTCTCCTTCTGTGTCTTTGCACTGCTTGGGGATCTTTCACCTGATGTCAGAGGGTAGAATATCCTTGATGTCTTCCTACAGGTGGAGAGATAAGATTATGGCTTTTCTGATGACTTTCCTGTTAGGATAAGGAGAGTTGAGAGAAGGAGCAGTAGTGCTTAAGGATTCTAAGGACCTCAAGACCCAACCAGACTCTGCCAATAACTTTTTCTGAAACCTTATTCTTCACCTGTGAGACGGAGATGCCAGCATGTATGTGTCTGTACCATTTCAGTGAGATTCATTATTCTCACTGTGATTAATACATTCTTGCATATCAAGGACTTAGTTATCAGTGATAACTAATTATGGCACAACTAGGTATATATGTCTTTTAAATGAAGCAATTTGACTAATTCAACATCTAATATTAGAAATAAACAAATAGAAAGAAAAAGAAAGAATGAAAGAATGAAAGAAAGAGAAAGTAAGAAAGAATGAAAGAAAGAAAGAGAAAGAAAGAATGAAAGAAAGAGAAAGAAAAAAAAGATGAAAGAAAGAAGAAGAAGAAGAAAAGAACATTGAAGAAAATTAACATTTTTGGTTACTTGGACAATATTTTCATATTTCTTTATTTCAGATGGCAAACTATGAGCCACAAAGTCTGAAATATTTATTTGATTCTTTATAGAAGTTTTCTATCCCTGCTTTATACCATCATGGTGTTATAATGATACCACATGGAAGATATAACACATACTATTCAGATATAGAAACTGAGGGGTTTTTATCAGTACAGGTAACAAAGACATCACTTAATCCCAGGTCTGATCAGTCTAAAGCATTTGTTTTGTCTATTGAACTGCACTGTGATTTCCTATAGTGCAACTCAATGTTGTGCAGACAGCAAGCAAACTTGTAAGGTTGGGAGAGAGATCAGCAGTCATGTTCCTTAGAGTCAGGGCATTCTGATGGTGTTGGACTATTTTACCACAGAATTTTGGTATTTAGATGACTTCTCCCTTATCCAATGCCCATGGCAGATACTGATAATTGATTAATACACTATTTTTTGCTGAGTCAGGGTATAACCACAGAATTGTGCTGAACATAACCCTCCAGGAATTATATATGAAATACAATTGACATTTCAAACAAGCATAAGTAGAAAGATATTTGAGTGTCTGAGTGTAATAGAAGATGTTGAGGCTGAGAGAGAAGAAATTAGAAGTAAAAAAGAAAACATGGATTTTTATTTTATAAGCAAGAATTTGATGGAGAAACCTCCTTTGCCCAGCATACAGCTAGGAGCTATGCAGATACAGAATATGAGACACTCTGGTATAGTGGGTGGGACTATGGAGCAGGAACTCATAATATTTGGGTCCAACTTGCAACTCTGCTACTTACTGTATATGATTTTGGATGATATTTATTTATTTATTTTTCATTTTGTTATCTAGTAAAATGGGAAAGTAAGGGAATCCACTTCACTGTGAAAATTAAATGAGTTAATTTACATAAAACATATAGGGAAATGCATGACATAGGGTGAGTGTAATATAAATGTTAAAAATGTAAAAAATGTGTTGGTTCACAAACACCTCTGTTCATAAACAATTTGGTTTCCAAACAAGAGCATTTGAGAAAAGCTTATTTCCAATCACAGTCTCCCCATCTAGTCACAAACACAATTTTTGGCCATCGTTCTCACACAAACACAAAAGTGGTATCTTCCCCCAAATCATAAAACAAATTAAGTACACGAACTGAGGTACCATTATTATCAGAAATG
>NW_004955402.1:36745340-36831132 GCF_000276665.1 Chinchilla lanigera
CAAACAAAGTGGTAGGGAATTAACAATGGTGGTTGTATTACTACTCTGGTTTCTCTTCAGATCGCATAAATCTTTCGCCTTTTAGTTATTTTTTAAATATTAAAAAAACTAACAAAACAACAATGAAGACAAAATCAAAACAACACAAATGATACATGACCTCAAAACAAAATGGTAGAAATTAACAATGGTTGCTACATTATATACTGTTATCTTCAACAAAGTTGCTCAGTCCACCAGACATAAGAATGTAAGATTGATCAAACAAGTAAAGACAGCAACACGTAATAAAAAAACAAACTTTGGAAATGATGCAGAGCTTCACCATAAAAAATGGTAGGAGTTCAGCAATGGTTCTTATACTGCATATTATTTTCAGGTCATTCTGATTACCAAATTCAAGCATGCAAAATTGGTCAAGAAAAAAGAAAATTTTAAACATTGACTATTCCTTTCAATAAACCACAGACATAAGCAATACACCTATTCCAGCTATCCTCATCTGTAGGTATAAATTTTGTTTTTTATTTTACAAAAACTCACAATAACAAAAACAAATACATAAACAAAACAGCATAGAGGGGAATAAAAATGATACAGAATTTCAAAACATGGTGATAGGATATTTACAATGGTTGTTATATTACCTAATACCATCTTCAAAATGGTTGCACATATAACCAGAAATAGGCATGCAAGGTTGATCAAACAATTACATAGTAACAGTTTCTTTCAATAAACCAACAGGTATTAGTGAAGGCAACTCTATTTTATAGTATAAGTAAAGATCATTCTATAAGGCAGGCAATCAAGGGATGTGTTTAAAACAATTTTAACCAAAATTAGTACAGTTTAAAATGTTTTTATGTCAGTTATCTGAAAAAATAACTCTTCATATATATTCATATAAATGAAGTATCATTAAAAAATATAATATTTGTACCAGTCTATTGTGCACACCATACATTAAGGATAGATACATAGAAAATAAAAGTGTTCATGTCTGAGAAGATTGTAACATGCAGCAAAGTCTTAATTAACCACAGTTCAGCTTCTAAAATCCTAATTAACTTTTTTTCTCTTCTATACTTTCAAGGGAAAGAGGCATGTCACAGGAAAATAAACTAGTACCATAAATTTAGTTTAAAAAGGGAGGAAAAGCAACAATTCCTCTTGATTTCTCCAGGTTGTCTCAGCTCACAATCTGTCTAGTTTTCTCTACTCTCTCTTGATCCTTTTACAGTATGAGACAATGAAGCTTGCCATTAAAATAAATGATAGATTTAAGGGTCCGTGGCTTCCCACATTACTAAGGACACGTGCAGCTCCCTTTGCTAGACTCTCCATAGAAACAGATGAGTAGACTTAGTCATTACTTGAAAGATTTTCAGTGTCAAGTACTGAACTGGTTAATTTTAAGTAGAGAAGAAAATGCAGTTTACCAGGAACCCTTCTTCTTAAATATCAACACTGGCTTCCAGTCCCCTAAGTATTTTGACCCCAGGTGATTTGTTGTCATTGGAGAGGAAGGAAAAACAGATAACAGACAGCTATGTGATGGTAGCACTCAAGCTTTCTGACTCCAGTCAGGAGGGATCCAAAGGGGAATTACAGTATTGTTTACATTACTTGACAAAGAATTGAACAGAGAGAAGACATGGGACTTCCTTGTGGATTGTTTTTATCGATACAAATAGAGAGAAACCATATTTCACCCTCTGAACCAAAGTAGTATTTTAACTTTAGAAATGGATAGCCTGTCTAGTGCAATCACGTTTCTTTGAGCAAGGTACACTTTTTCCTCACCTAGTACTGGTGCTGTGTGCATCCCTACCTCATCTTGGCTGATCTGAATCTTATCCTTCCTTCAAGGTCAACATATGTTCTGCATTCTCTCATCTTCAATCTTTCTAGGCTGTGTACAAAGCAACATGATCATCGTCTTCATCTTTTATTTACAAGTGGAGCAGCAGCTGTGGGTTTTCTTTATCTTGACAGCTTTACAAATGGCACAGAGCCTCCTCTCTCTAAAATGGTTTAAGTAGGACCCTACCCAGAGGCAGCCACCAACGCTGAACACTTCTCCTGGCCTCCTCCGGCCTAATGAGCGCTCAATTATTGTTTGGCATTATTAAATGTCAACAATAGGATGGTTCCCCTCTGGGAACTCAATGAAAATGGCAAGAAATATAAGATTAGAATTGAGAAACCACACAAAATAGCTGTTATTTACTGGCACAGGGAAGAAAAAGCTACAAAACATCATCTCTGTGCTCCTCTTTATCAACAACTGTCAACTTCTCCCTTTTCCTCCTTGAGGGCAGAAGTTTCCTCTGCTACCGTGTAGCACATTTAAGCGACAAGTTTTATTTCAATAATGATATTAATAATGAGTTAGAAAACACTTATTTGCCAATCGTTTAAAAGGAAATTTAAGCTGCAAATGATTTCCAGCTCACACTTCTGTGTAATGATTTTCTCTAACTCTGAAACTGAAGGTTGTGAATCTAGCTCTCTGGAGGTTTTTTGGGGGAACTGACAGAAAACATGGAGGTGTTGAGCACTTCCTATGTCTGAAGCCAAGAGCTAAGTGCTTTCATTCCTTATCTGCTAGGGTTTGAATTGTCCTGCCCAAAACTCAGATTTTGATAATGAGTTTAATAATAATAAGATGTGGAGCTGTTGAGAGGTGATTAGGACATAAGTCCTCCCTTCTTATAACTGGGGTTAGATGCCATGATAAAGAGGCTTCACAAGAGGAATTTCTTAGTTTTTGGCCCTTCTACTTTCTGCCAAGTGAAGACAAAGTGTTCTGACCATCTGGAGGATTCAGGATTAAAGGCATCATTTTAGGAGTAGAGATCAACCCTCAGTAGGCACTGAGCCTCCTGACACCTCTGTCCTGGACTTCCTAGCCTCCAGTGATGTGAGATTCATTCATTCACTCACTCACTAACTCACTCACTCACTTACTCACTCACTCATATTGAGGATTGGTTGTAGGGACCTTTTTATGTTAGGCAAGCACTAAGCTACACTCCAAGCCTTCTACCCTTTTAAAATTATTCATTTTGTGGTATTCTGTTACATCAGTACAAAATACATAGATGACATTATTTGGGTCTCACAATTGCCTTATGAGATAGATATTGTTCCCATTTTAAAATGAGAGAATGGACTAACATGAGACAAAGAAATTTACCCAGTATCATACCTAGTTTAAGAATAGAGCTGGAATTTGAGTCCAGGGCAATTGTTCCTAAATCCTGTGTTATATACAGTCCATAGGGTGTAATAGTGGGTAGGGAATGAGGGTGTGAGACAGTGAATGTCTCCTTCTGTGTCTTTGCACTGCTTGGGGATCTTTCACCTGATGTCAGAGGGTAGAATATCCTTGATGTCTTCCTACAGGTGGAGAGATAAGATTATGGCTTTTCTGATGACTTTCCTGTTAGGATAAGGAGAGTTGAGAGAAGGAGCAGTAGTGCTTAAGGATTCTAAGGACCTCAAGACCCAACCAGACTCTGCCAATAACTTTTTCTGAAACCTTATTCTTCACCTGTGAGACGGAGATGCCAGCATGTATGTGTCTGTACCATTTCAGTGAGATTCATTATTCTCACTGTGATTAATACATTCTTGCATATCAAGGACTTAGTTATCAGTGATAACTAATTATGGCACAACTAGGTATATATGTCTTTTAAATGAAGCAATTTGACTAATTCAACATCTAATATTAGAAATAAACAAATAGAAAGAAAAAGAAAGAATGAAAGAATGAAAGAAAGAGAAAGTAAGAAAGAATGAAAGAAAGAAAGAGAAAGAAAGAATGAAAGAAAGAGAAAGAAAAAAAAGATGAAAGAAAGAAGAAGAAGAAGAAAAGAACATTGAAGAAAATTAACATTTTTGGTTACTTGGACAATATTTTCATATTTCTTTATTTCAGATGGCAAACTATGAGCCACAAAGTCTGAAATATTTATTTGATTCTTTATAGAAGTTTTCTATCCCTGCTTTATACCATCATGGTGTTATAATGATACCACATGGAAGATATAACACATACTATTCAGATATAGAAACTGAGGGGTTTTTATCAGTACAGGTAACAAAGACATCACTTAATCCCAGGTCTGATCAGTCTAAAGCATTTGTTTTGTCTATTGAACTGCACTGTGATTTCCTATAGTGCAACTCAATGTTGTGCAGACAGCAAGCAAACTTGTAAGGTTGGGAGAGAGATCAGCAGTCATGTTCCTTAGAGTCAGGGCATTCTGATGGTGTTGGACTATTTTACCACAGAATTTTGGTATTTAGATGACTTCTCCCTTATCCAATGCCCATGGCAGATACTGATAATTGATTAATACACTATTTTTTGCTGAGTCAGGGTATAACCACAGAATTGTGCTGAACATAACCCTCCAGGAATTATATATGAAATACAATTGACATTTCAAACAAGCATAAGTAGAAAGATATTTGAGTGTCTGAGTGTAATAGAAGATGTTGAGGCTGAGAGAGAAGAAATTAGAAGTAAAAAAGAAAACATGGATTTTTATTTTATAAGCAAGAATTTGATGGAGAAACCTCCTTTGCCCAGCATACAGCTAGGAGCTATGCAGATACAGAATATGAGACACTCTGGTATAGTGGGTGGGACTATGGAGCAGGAACTCATAATATTTGGGTCCAACTTGCAACTCTGCTACTTACTGTATATGATTTTGGATGATATTTATTTATTTATTTTTCATTTTGTTATCTAGTAAAATGGGAAAGTAAGGGAATCCACTTCACTGTGAAAATTAAATGAGTTAATTTACATAAAACATATAGGGAAATGCATGACATAGGGTGAGTGTAATATAAATGTTAAAAATGTAAAAAATGTGTTGGTTCACAAACACCTCTGTTCATAAACAATTTGGTTTCCAAACAAGAGCATTTGAGAAAAGCTTATTTCCAATCACAGTCTCCCCATCTAGTCACAAACACAATTTTTGGCCATCGTTCTCACACAAACACAAAAGTGGTATCTTCCCCCAAATCATAAAACAAATTAAGTACACGAACTGAGGTACCATTATTATCAGAAATGACTTGCCAATCAAAAGTATTCCAGTTCCATCTTGCCTCAAACAAAAAATTGGACAAGCCAAGCCAAAAATGATGCCAAAAGTTTATTTGAAAAGTGTAGGGTGAATCAGTATGGGAGAAACTAGCTCTACAGAGTGAACTTGGGCTGAACAAAGAGAATAAGAAGTTAGAAGCAAAAGTAAAAGTACACACTGCATCTGAGAAACACAGAGTGGGCTATCTGGGAAGTCATGACAGCAGCTTACTGTCGCATCCCATGTTCTTTTACGTCATCTTTGTCTCATGGAAGCTCATGATAAGTTCCATACACAGAGTTCTGAGAATTATTTGGCAGTATCCTGAGATTCTGCAATTGACAGGTCCCACTCATATTTCCAGCCAGCTTTGCCATGCCCTATCTCCTGTATCATTTCCTCCTGAAAGACATAAATCCCATAAATCCTTTTTTAAAAAGAGTAGTGCCTTGGTTTATGAAAGAATGGAGATCTCAATCACCTAAAACTTCGTAAAACTGGAGGGGGCTGTAGACCCTACCTACCAGAGATTATGTACTCTCCAACCACCTTGGAATATTGTGGCTTGTGGCTGGGTTGAAGGAAGTAAAACTTGTGAGAAAGTAATAAGAAAAGAGTTACTGAGCCTTAAGCTGCCTGTTTGATGGGAGAAAGGATCTTTATTATTAGCCCACATGTGAGAAGCTGGTCAGACTTCCCCTCTTTCTGTAGAGAAGAATGTATGTTAGAGAGGTATGGCAGATAAATTATCGAGTCTAACAGCCATGGCCTCAGAAAGGCCGCATTTCCCTCCTGTAGCAGTACCACAGTTTTGTTTCTTAGGGAGAAATTTCAAGTCTTTCAGGGGTTCACAAGAGTAGTCTTTTCTTTTGGGGTGATCTTAGTTCTTTAGGTAGTTCAGGTGGGACTCGTTTTAATGTAGAAAGATGAATCCAATTACCTATCTCTGCTACTTTATTGGGATGAGTGTTGCAAGGACCACTGAAAAGGGGCCTTTCCATTTTGGGTTTAACTCATCAGCAGGTGTTCCCTCTCTCCAAGTTGTTACAAGTACTTGGTCTCCAGAGTGGGCACTAGGTGGTCTCCCTGAGCCAGGAGTTGGTAGGACTGTGTTTTCATACATTTGTATAGCCTGTTGTACTTGGCCCAGACTGATGACATATTATAAGAGTCTTGTACTGTCTCAGTCTACTATCATATTAGAGGATAGAAATGACCTTCTGTATATCATCTTAAATGAGCTCAAATTTAGACCAGCTTAGTGAATGTTATGAACCCTCATGAGTGCTATTAGTAGCAATTGGAGCCAGGATGCAGGTACCTCTTGGCAAAGTTCTGCCAGAGCTTACCTTAGGGTCTGGTTGGCTTTTTTTTTTCTTTTCTGGCATTAAGATGTTACTTTATTCATAAGGATTTTGCCACTGCCTGAGTTATTTGGGAAGTAAAATGTCTATTGTCCCTCTGGAAAGACTGGGAGGGTCCAAATCTGGGGATGATTTCTTTAAGAGGCACCCTGACTACCTCAGTAGCCTTTTCTGAATGGGTAGGAAAGGCTTCAATCCAGCCTATAAAGACGTCAGTTAGGACCAGTATCTGTTTAAATCTTTCATATGGTGGCATATGTGTAAAGTCTAATTGCCAATCCTCTCCAGGATATGTCCCTCTCCTCTTACAGGTTTTAATAAAGGAGGTGGTTTGAGCTTGCCGAGGTTAATATAGGCACAAAGTAGGCAAACTTTGTAGCCCATTCAGTGGTTGTCACTAGTCCTAGTCCTGAGAAAACTTGAGTGACCATTTCCAATGTAGCATCTCTTCCCACATGGAAGGAATTATTAAGTGTTTTTATAGCTTTCCACTGTATGCTTTGAGGAAGGATCTATTTGTTTCCTAAATATCACAAGAGTTCCTTTTTAATTCCTCATTGTCCTAAGGTCTCTTTTTCCTCTTGGGTGGGGTATAGACAGTTTTTAACTGTTCCTCAGGAATTGGGAAGAAGGCTATAGTCTTAAAGGGACATGGGGTTGCCATTTTTACTTTCCCATCAGCCTTTTGATTTCTCAAGGAGATTTCAGACATATCTCTCTGGTATCCTTTACAGTGCCTGATGGAGACCTGTCTGGGAAGATGTACTGGAGTTATAGAATTTCCTGTGTTTTATAGATGGTTGTATATTTGTCAGCTAACCTCTCTCCTTCCAGACTGCTGCATGATAATGTAGTACCACAAAAGCATATTTGGAATCTGTATAGATGTTTAACCTTCTGTCTTTTCCTAACATCAATGCTGAGTAAGAGCCACCAGCTCTGTCTTTTGAGCAGAGGTTCCTTGGGGGAAAAGTTTAGCCTCAGTGACCTGTTTAGAGCTAACAACAGCATAACCTGCCTTTTGATGTCCTTCTTGGGCAAAGCTACTTCCCTCAGTGAACCATACCTCCTCAGGATCTTTCAGGGGCAGTTCACTGATGTCCTGCCTGCTTGCATAGTTCTAACTTGTTGCCAAGAGTGGCTAACCTTTGGGCCCACAGTCATCAAAGAAGGAGGGTTAATAGTACTCTAAGTTTGTATACTAACCTCAGGGGTACCTAAATGCATAGCACGATACTTGGTAAGCCATTCCCCTGGTAAACACAAGTAGCCTTTTTTCTCCAGAATAGCTCTGACCTGAGTGGGAGTCAGGATTTCTAGCCTCTCCCCAAAGTTCACCTTTTAGCTTCTGTTAGTACAGCTTTAGCTATGATTGCTTTTAGGAAGGGTGGCTATCCAGCAACCACCCTATGTAATGTATTTGAAAGGTATGCTACTTGTTGGGAGTTTTATCTTAGCCTTTGGGTCAAGACCCCCAAAACAATTCCTCCCCTTTTGGATACATAGAGAAATAAATTTTTTTTAAGTCAGGTATTCCTAGTGCTGGAACCAAAGTAAGGGCATACTTTATTTTCCTAAAGGCATTGTCAGTCACTTGTGTCCAATCTAAGGGCACAGGCTCAGAGCCTTTTATTGCCTAATAGGAAGGCTTTGCCATTTGTCCAAAATTAGGTAGCCAGATCCTACAAAATCTGCCAGTCCTAGGAATGAATGAAGCTATCGTTTGGTGGCAAAGAGGCCTAAGATTGCAAATAGCCTGGACCTGGTCCCTAGACAGCTGTAGACAGGTGTAAGAATATATCTCAGATATTGAATTTTTTGGAGGGATAGCTGAGTCTTTTCTCTGAAGACTCCATATCCTTTCTTATCTAGACAGTTGAGTCTGTACAGTTTATAGTTAGGTAATTTCTGAGTTGGGCTACAAATTAAAATATCATTTACATATTGTAGGATGGTTCTTTGTTCTAGCTTTAGGTTCTTCAAGTGTTTTCTAGTATGAAAAGGTAAGGACTGTCTTATCAAAAAGGAACTCCCTGGAGGAGACCTATTCAAGTATATTGCTGCTTTTCTCTTGGAATGAGATTTTTCCATTCAAAGCAAACAGAAACTAAGAGTCTGGATGTGGAGGGATGGAGAAAAATACATCTTTTAAATCTATGACTAAGAGCCAATTAGTATACTGGAATTTGGGAGAGAATTATACATGGATCTGCTACTTTAGGATGGATTGGAATGATGGTCTCAATAAGATGGAGGTCTTGCAGCATCCTACATTCTCTTGAGGGCTTTATTTCAGGGAGAATGGAAGTATTATAAGAAGACTGATAAGATTTCAAAAGGCCATATTTGAGAAATCTATGAGAGACTGAAGGCTTTTATGTGCTTCTTCCTTGATTGGCTAATGCTTTTGGTTAGGAAATCAGCTGGGGTCTTTTAGTGTTATAATAACTGACACAGCTGAATTTGTCCTACAGATTATTTCTTTATATCACGCAGGAGGATTTGTGTGTTACTTAATTTGGTCAGAGAGACCTGGTATAGTCCTAGCAAGTAAAATCATTTTGAGCTTAGCAGGAATTTGAGAATGACCCCCAATTTTGTTAATAAATCTGTTTCTAGCAAGGGAGCAGGACACTGTGGGACAATTAGAAACTAAGTGTTAAACATTGGATGTTGAGAGTGACATATCAGAAAAGGACTAAAGAATCTCCAACTAGGGGTCCCTGCATGCCCAGCTATGGGTATATACTTAGAGGAGAATTTTCCAGAGAAGGAAACCAAAATAGAATGAGATGCCTCTCTGTGTATAAGCAATTGAATTGGGTCACTTCTGGGCTTTGGGAATGCTGTTGTGGTCCTCCAGTTGCTGCAAAGGCCACATGAGTTCTTAACATAATGGAACAATATTTTCCTTTCTGAAGGGAAAGAAAGAAAAGGTTTCCTCTCTCCTCACAAGTAAATATGCCGTTTAAAATCAGAGGCTTAGCTTGTAAGGCCAGTTATTAAAAAAAAAAAAAAGAAGGAGGAGGAGGAGGTGGGAGAACAGTTAAGGAATTGAGACCTAATTGGCCTCCTCTATGAGCACAAGGAGAAAGGCAGCATATTGCAGGTTCTAGAGGAAAGTTTATATAACTGAGATTAAGTTAACTGGGCATGTACTAAATGGATATTGGAAGGTAGATGAGCCTTGTGTTACTTTGATTACTTGCACCCGTGTTTGAGTGAATAAAAAGAGGAGGAGCTGATGCTCAGGGCTCCTCTCCCTAGTAAGAGATAAGAGCCCCCTGGCTGCCCATATGTTAAACTGACTCTGTTTCTTTGTCATTCATCCTTGTTCAGCCCTGGGTTAGGGGAACAAAGTAGCAGGACTAGGTCCTTAAAGTGCTGGTGGATGGGGAAGTTCAGAGGAGTGGGCTGGTTCCACATGGGTTGTGACTGGAGCAGGGACCTGGGACTGGGGCAGGCCCAGACTCCAACAAAGATAGAGAAAAAAAAGATGGCAGTGGCTGATGACTCATGCCCACTTAAAAGTTACACATAATCATGCAAAAAGACAAGATGGCAGCTGGCCATGTGGCAAGGTAACCGGATGGCACTCTTGAACAAAACACAAACCAAGTAAAAGTCCTTTGCAAACTGGAGCAAGTGGAGACCAGGCTAATGTAGTAAAATGCACAGCAAACAAACATGTGGACAAGGCTATCCATAGAGTGAATACAGGCAACTAGAGAGAAAAACAAAGGCCTTCATTCCCTTGGTCATCCCCATGGCTGGACCAGAAAACCCCTCCCTGGCACCTTCAGATGAGTCCCCTGATTCCTGGCTTAGAGGAGAGAGTGAGGAGAAGGAAGAGAAAAAAAAAACTCTGTGGCATTTTAGAAATGAAAAGTATGCCCTCATGGACCTTATCTTAGTTTCTAGTGCCTGAGCTTTTACTCTCATGGCTGGCCATACCAAAATGGTTTTTCTTCCTAGCCACTCAAAAATGGTATCATCTGGCTGGCTCACCAAAGTGTAATCAGGCAGTTCCTTTAGAAACGGCTCACCGGTCAAAAATGTGCCAGGTCCATCTTGCCTTGAACAAAGAACTGTATGAACAAGCCAAAAATCATGCCAAAAGTTTATTTGAAAGGTGCAGGGTGAATGGGTATGGGATAAAGTAGCTCTGCAGGGTGAACTTGGGCTGAACAAAGAGACAGAGAAGGTGACAGCAAAAATGAAAGTACACACTGAGTCTAAGAAACACAGTGTGGGCTATCTTGGCAAGGTATGATAGTGGCTTTCCATGACTTCCCCCCCTTTTATTTTTATGTCATCCACATCTCATAGGAGCCTGTGAGAAGTTCCACATATACCTGTCTTGAGAATTACTGGGTGTTGTCCTGGGATCTTGGAATTGAGAGGTCAGTCTCATTTCCCCAGCCAGCTTTCTCACACCCTATCTCCTATGTCACCACTGTTCAGAGACACTAAGAAAAATAGAAGCTAGTATAGTGCAAGTCATGCCAAAGTCTCTATTTTCTGGGTTATATACCTCTTGATATTTCTTCTTTCACTTCTCAAGGTAAAAAATAATGAAAACATTCTGAGCCATCATGGTCTGCCTTTATGCATGACAGTGTTTCATCTCAATGAATTTTATTCTATCATCTTATGGACTTTTCAATAACCATAAGACAATACAGTCTCATGGGAGAGCTTGCTGACCTACCGTTTGTCCTGTTTTTTTTTTGCATCTAGAGCCAAATACACATTCTTGCTATTGTGACAATTTGAAAAATAATTCATGTCATGTCAGTACTTTTCAATAATGTTGATTTACTAGTGCATTTAATCAGGTAGAGTTAAGACCTCATTATGTCATAAAGCATCTGCAGTGAGGAGTTACCTTTAAATATTCAAAATAATTCATTTTAAATTATGGGAACTGTTTGTGTTATAATACTCAGCAATAATACTCTAGGGATATCTGAGCAGTCACTAACGAGCTAAAGTATCTTTTTAGCACTTTGCTGTAGAAGAAAACTTCTATGATAAATGGCTTTAAAGATTCTTTACTTATGACCTTATGATCTTAGCTTCACGTGCTAAATTTTTAGAGCTGACGTTTTCTAAAGTAAGTTCACCACGAAAAATCAAATTTTGTGCTGACCTTACAGATCAAAGACTCAAGGATGAAAAGACATAATTTTCCTGTTGAAATTTTAGAATTCTCTCCCACCTTCAGGTCCATTTTCTAGTCAGATATTTTAAGTTGGCAGGTGGTGAGTTGGCCTACAAGTTACTAGCTGTCATTTTACTGTGTGAAGAGATAAGTGGCCACTAATACCATGTTCAGTCTTAACCCTAGAAAGGAACTAAATTTTGCATCTATTAAATATATTTTTTTAAACATAAAAGTTGGAGGTTATGGAATCCAGCAGTTGATCTTCTGTGAAAGTCTCCATGTCAGAACACCTATACCACTATTTTTGGAAGCTCTGGTCTCTGACTCAACTGCCTTTAGCTGATATGGAATTAAAAAATGAGACAAGTGTTCATCAGATAACACAGAAGGGTAACACTCCTTAGATAACTCCTAACCAAAATTGCACAATGTTCAGGATATCTATTATTTAAAACATCAAAGAAGAATTAAGCAGTCATGAGTATAAAGAAATTATCTTCTGTCTGCATTATGATTTAAAATGTTCCATTTCCCATGTGAGCTCAACTATTTTTCCTGCAGTTATTGGTAGAGTTATACATTTATGACTTTGAAACATGATTCTAAGTTAGAACACCAGGTTTTGTGGGAGTGGCAAATTACATTACCAACAAATATTCATTCCCTCCTTTTCACCTCTTTGAAAGTGTGTATTCACTGTATTGATGCTGGAATTGGCCTGTGACTTGCTTTGGTCAATGCAATATAGAAAGAATGATAGTTTTGAACAAAAGTTTTAAGAGATTTTATATGTTTCCGCTCAACTCTCTGGTGGCTTCTGGCCACGGACATGAGAATAATATTCCTTAGGTAGTTGCTGGTAAAACATGCGTTATAAACCTAAGCTGAAACCAAGCTACTATGGAGAATGTGCAGATCCATGAATATGAAAAATGAGTGCTCCTGCTTTAAGATGTTGAATTTTGCTGTTGTTTGTTAAGCAGCATTATTATGGTAACAGCTGACTAATATGAACCCTAGCCATTAATTTTCCTGGTTAGGGAAGATTTCCTGCAAAGGAATATTTGTCTGATCTTCATATGTTCCTAGAAGTCTGGCTCTGGGAGGCTTAGGAAGAGATCGAGCAGGGTACATCTTGCTACGATCCTACTACTTTTCAGCAAATCTCTCCCTCCATGCCCAATTAATTTTCAAATGTGAATGATTCAGTTGTAACTGGTACTGGAGTAGTAATTTTGACACTAAATATAATTTGTGCACATCATCTTCCTGTACATTTTGGACACGTGTTAGATGATTTAGATGGCCTAATTGACCCTTGGTTGGCTCTTTATTGATTAGAAGGTAGATTGATGTAGTAGAAAGTTCATCAAAATAAGAAAAATCAATGTTAAATTCCTGTGCAGGTCATCTGCTACCTAATCTTCTTCAGCAAGCAGGGTACAGCACTTCTCTCCCTGAGGTTCAGTTTCCTCATCTGTTGATAACAGTTCTTACTGTTGCCACTGAACACATCAGAAGGCAAAATCAGCGAGATAAAGACAGACCAATGGAAAGTAGCCGAATTAAAATCAAATTCAGAAAAAAAATTATAGACTAACACACTCAATGTGTGCATGGCAGTTTTAAATCTTCTAGCGTGAACAACTGGAGTCCATGAAAGAAGGAAGAGGTGACAGAGAAGGAAAAAAAACAGTTATAAGAATTTTCTTTCTTTTTTTTTTTAAGAATTTTCTAACATTGACTAAAGACATAGACTCTCAGATACAAGAAGTTCATGAAAAATAAAATAATAAAATCAGGAAAAATAAATACAAGGAAAAACATCTATAGATCCAATAGCTGAATTGTTCAAAGCTGAAGATAAATGAAAAAATCATGAAAGGTTCAGAAAACTACAGCATCTTGTCCCAGTGTGGGCCACAAACTGCTTTAGTGCGTCATGGTTTAAGAATGATTTTGACATATTTAAGTAACTATTACATGAATGCCTAAATAATATCCTTTGTCTTTCACTTGACCTTTAAAAATAAGTATTTATTTTCTGGCATTTACAGTAAAATTTAACCACTGTTCAACTAGGATATTTATAAGAGCAATATTAAAATTAGTGGATTTCTTATAAAAATAATGGAGGCTAGAGAGGTATGGTGGTGCATACCTATAATTCTAGCACTCTGGGAAGCTGAGGTAGGGGGATTACAAGTTTGAACCCATCTGGGGCAGTTTAGCAACTTAGCAAGACCCTCCATCAAACAAAAACTAATGCATAAGTAAATGGTGTTGGGACATAGCTTAGAGCAAAGGCCCTGTGTTGAATCCCAGTACCACACGCAAAAAAAAGAACCTGGAAGACAATGGAACAATATCTGTTAAATCACTGAAGAAGTAGAATGAGAAGGATAAGGAAAAAACCTATGAACTTTTCTCTGAGGTTTCAGCTCTGCACTGGCAGTTATTGCCCTTTATCAGATTTGATGTCATGAAGTACATACAGCCCAGTACTGCAGATCTCAGTAATTGAACCTACAATGCTGAAGCTGAATTGTGATAAGTATAGAACGCAGAGTTAAATGAAAAAAAAAATGCTGCTCCCCAAGAAGCTCCTGCTTCCTTTTGTCCTTTTCTCCTACAAGGCTGAGGAACAGGAAAGTAGATAGATTTCCTTTTGTTAGAAGTGTAAGGAGTCTCTTGCTCACTGGCATAAGCACTCAGTAATTGTTCAAGGCTTCTTGGTTAACATAGTGTCTTCAAAAGAAAATAAGGATGAAAGAAGGAAGGAAGGAGGGAGAGAGAGAGGGAAGGTATGAGAGGTATGTTTTATAATATATAATATGGGAGAAAGATGCAGGGATTTGCAGATCAGGATTTACCTACTGTCAGTGCTACATGGTGAATACAAGTGTAGATTGAAGTCAGGAAAGAGAATCTAGCCATATTCATTCAAGACAATTTATCTCACCTGTGGTTTCCTTCTCTGTAATATAGAATAAATAACCATCCAGCTTACCTTACCTGTTGATTTGAGAATCTGGAGAATAAGAGTCAATGTTATGATCAATCTGAAGACTCCATATTCCTAAGACTCCATATTACTAAGGTATAGGTGGAAATATTAATGGTAAAACAACCAAAACTACCACAACTAGAAATCATTAAGTGTATTCTATTCTCCATGGGTGTAGTTATTGCAAAAAGAGGCATAGGTCTTGTTTTACTCTGTCCTAGTAATACCACTCTGAGGATGTTGAGTTTTTGAATGTCATACATCAAGAAAGAAACAATCCTATGCGGACATATTCAGAGGAGACTGTTCAGTAAAACTCTAAAGTTCTTAACTGTAAGAAATTGGAAAAAATTGGAGATCATTCCTACTTACCTTGAAAAAAATTCAGAGGTCCCACGAAAGAAAGCTATAAACTTCATATTTTCTGTAAACTCTCATATTGGAATTTGGTTGAGCCACTACTTGCAGCATGATCCTGGGAAAACTGACTAAGCTACTTGAGTCTCAATGTCAGCGTTTGTTAAATGGAGATAAAACTAATTTACAATGCTGATCTAGGATTCAATGAGATAATACTAAGATAATGTAATATATAGACACTTTATATAAAACTTTAAGATGGTCTGGCTTTAATTTTAATTACTTTAAAATAGTGTGAGTTTTATAAACAAATCAGATGTTTCTGTTTGGTTGAAAATTCAAGTATAAGCTCGTAGATGGTTTTTAAATATCAGATTTGGTTAGACTATATAATGTTTAAAGTCATTTCCAAGCTTCATATCACATTTGGACAATATCAGTAAATTGTACTGTGTGTCAGTTTGCCAACTTTATTTCATTAATATGCGAACAGATTTTTATAGTAAAAACAAAAGTTTCTGTGGGAACAGGAATATCCTATTAATCTTTAAAGAAAGTTTTTATTAAATATCTGATAAACTTTGGAAGGTGTCTAATAAACTGTTAGTTTCTAATTCTTCAAGCTAAGAGGAGGAAAACACTAGGCTTTGTGATATTCTGTAGACATTTTATTTGTGAAAGAAACAAAACTAATAATAGCAGACATGTCTGCTAAAATGGCTAAAAACTGTCAGACTTTTGGTCATGCTGTACTTTCTCTCACTCTTTAATGATATATAAAAGTCTGGCTTAAAAATGAGTTCTGTTAGTATTGTATCAGCAACAGTGACTAAACTACAAAGGAATGCATGCAGAGAAATGTTCTTTTTGGAGCATCTGAGGATATATGTTAGAGCTGCAAAGAGAATGAAAGTATATTCTGGCAAAAGAAATGTTTTGATTATGGTGGACCAGCCCGGATATTTTTCCCCCTGAAAAGTTAATGTTATTCTCTGACTGAGAGGTCTTAACTTTGCATATTGATTAAGTTAGGATCTACTTGAAAAAAATTTTCATTAAAATTTATTTTTATTTTTACCTGTGTTGATTTATTCATTATTTCTCTTCCTTTCCCTATTATAGTTGTGGGTATATATATATATATATACAAGTGTATATATACATGTGTATGTATATATATATACATGTGTGTATGTATATATACACATGAGTATATATACTTGTGTGTATGCATAGACATATGTGTATGTATATGCATATACATGCATGTGTATATATATTTGTGTATATACATAGATATACATATATGTGTGTATAAATATATTTGTGTATATGTGATATAGATATTCATCTATATTGCCCTTTGTAGTAAAAAACCCTAAGTTAAATATATGAAGATTTACCATTTCTCTCTCTATCTCTCTCTTCTCTGTATTTCCACTTTGGGAATATTGCAGAGAATATGGAAAAACTGCTCTGAAATACAAGCTACAATGATAATGGACAACATGTACATGACTTTACCTGCAGAGTGGGAAAAGACTATGCTTCTTATCCAATGAGGACTTATCTAATGAAGAAACTTGTGTATAGCAACTCCAATAGTCATTTTGGATTGGCTTTGGATTATCCTGTAGTTCCATAAATGTTGTACCATAAAAAGAAAGCTCAAGTTGAGTACAGAGAAAGCTCATGTTGAACTGAGATTTCTCATTTCTTGTAAAATAAATTTAAACAGCCTAGAATATTTTCTGATGTGGAAAAGTGGCAATTACCTGTAGTAATTATACATATAAAATATCTGTAAAGAAAATGGAGATGAAAACAATATAGTTCTGGTGATGATAGTAATAAGTCATTACATCACTATAGAGTTTGAATTTTACAGAGCATTTTTTTACACATTGTCATTAGAATCTAACAATAATCAAGAAAGATTGCTTAAAAAACTTCATTATCCATCTTCCTTTGAATTACTACTTGATGATAGTGATTTTACTACAGATGACTCATTTTAGTAAAAGCTGTTTCCAAGTTACCAAAAGTGGTTGATCCAACTTCCTACTGGCAATGAGCCCAACTTTTGATTGCCACAAATCCTCATCATATATGGTGTTTTTGTATTATTAATCCATTTTGGTGGGTGATTTTTCACATTTGGAAAATGGAAACCAAAAAACACCATTATAGAAAAACCCAGGAGTGTGAGTCTAGATCATAATGTTAATGCATTGTTCTTTAAGCCAAATCAGTCCCGTGACAAAGAAGACTAATACATCAGTAGCATAAACATGACAAATATCACAGGGTATATTCATAATTACAATTTCAACTGTGATGTATAAAAAGCTTGGAAGTTGTCATTTCCTTTCCTTGCAACAAGAAAAAGCTATAAAATCTCTCTCTATATATATATAATATATATATATAATATATATTTATATTATATATTATATATATATATATATTTGACCCATTGGAGATCTTCAGGAAAACCATCACCATGTGTCTTAGTTAAGATAGGTGAATCCAGAGCATCATAGCTGAGATCTGTTCATCTGTTTTCCTGGAGCCGAAGTCACTAAAGCCATAACCTCATAGGAACACTCTGGTGCTAAATTTGTTGGAGTAATTGGAGGGTTCATGTGGAGTAGCACAGTTCTAAACATCACACCAACAAGGTCCTAATATAGTAAAACAGTCTACCTGGAAGAGCTGTAAAACAAAATTATAACAGCAATGTATAGTAGATTATATATTTATACCGAAAAGAAGCTCAAAAGCAACTAAGATGGGGGGTTACATACATGCAATAGAAGACCATAATGAATGAATCCTAATGTATAATATGAAGTAAAATAAGTCTGAAAAGGCAAAGTGCTCTATTTTGATTTTCTGAAATTCCAGAAAAGGTAAAGCAATGGAACCAGTTGACAAATTAGTGGTTGTCAGGGGTATAGGCAGGGGGGACTGAATAGATGAAGTAAGAGGGATTTTTTTAGGGTTGTAAAGTTATTCTTTATGATACTGGAATGGTAGATAAGTGACTTTATGAATTTGGCATAGAATTTACAGAGCAAAGAGTGAAACTTATTTTATGAGAATTTTAAGAAGCATTTAGGAAGTTAAAGCATTCCAGGATGGAATTCAGACTTTGACAAAAGAATCTAACAATATTGCAAATGAATGGAATAACCTCACTTAAGAAAACTAGGATTTAAATAACTTTCAAAATAAGTGCAGACAATAAGACTAAAGGCAAAATGAGTTGTACTTAAGCATATTTCTCTCACTGATAGATTTGTTTCCCATTGATGCACTGGTTAGCAAATTTGAAACTATTCAAGAGTACTAGAATTAAATAATTAATTAAATGGACAGTGGAAGGAGGGAGCCATTTCTTACTGTTGTTGTAGAATCTTATGGAAAAGCAATGTGAGAGAGCTGGTATAATGCTAGATGTAGTGGATTAGAGATGGAGACCATAGTGTAAACATATTTTGCTTGATATAGATACAGATGGTTACATGTAGAAGTACAGATATGCTTATATACAGGTATAGTACACCCACATGTGTTCTTACAGGGAATAAAAGATATTACATCCAGGAGCAACAGACACAGTGCCTAGATCTGTTTTCAGAAGACATGATACTATAGATAGAAGACCTTGAAGATTCTCCCACCAACTAATAGAGTTATGGAATGGGAGACAACTTTTGCAAACCATATGTCTGATAAGGATTCAATATTCACAATATATAAGGAATTACAAAAGCCTATAGCAAAATTAAATAGTCCTTTTTTAAAATGAGCAGTAGACCTGAATAAACACTGTTACCAAAGAATAGACAACATGTGCACGGGAGGTCATTGGGGCATTGTAAATCAAAACCACAATGAAGTATGACCTCACAGCTGTTAGGATAGTAAGTACCAAAAGGACAAATGATGACACGTGTATGATTGGTGACAATGTAAATTAGTTCAACTCTTAATGAAAATACTTCAAAAAATTGAAAATAGAGCTACTATGTGAGTCAATATTCCTACTTCTGGATGTACACTTGAAGGAAAGAAAATTGCTATCTTGAAAAGATCTGTAAATTTCCATGTTCACTACAGTGTTAGTCACTATAGTGAAGACATAAAAACAACTTAAATGTCTGAGATAAATGAATAAAAAAATTGCAGTGTATGATATAATAATATATATAATATTATAATAATATATATGATATGTAGTATATATTATATATTTTTGAAAGGAGTAAATACTGCCCATTTGGACAGAATGAATGAATCTTGATGGTATTATGCTCAGTGAAATAAGTCAGAGAATGAAAAATACTGTATGATATTAATTATATGTGGAGTCCTAAAACATTAAATAGGAACAGCAGGCAGGATGGTGGTTAGACGTGGATGAAATAGGGAGATGTCAGTCAAAGTGCATGAACTTTCAGCTATAAGATGAATAAGTTCTGGAGATCTAAGTTATAGCATGATTGCTATGACAAACAGAAACTCTGAAATGACACCCAGGATTTGGAAGCAGATTTAGTTAATGTTGGATGGGCATTGACTAGAGATCAGCTGTTCCTCAAAATCTCAGACCTCAAAGGCTGGACAGAGAGGTTTTCATGGGGTTGCAATGGGGGTAACCTGGGTAACTGAAGTATACTGTCTGGGTGGAGGGCATGTTCTGCTATATTTTCCCCTCTTTTAGTTTCCCTGACAAATCTTTGTTGGGCATGTTACATGTGATCTTTGGAGTCAAGGCCCAATGAAAAGCAATAACATTAGGGATATCAGTGGTCCTAGGATGCTAGCCAAGGCTCCCAAGATTGAAAATTCCCACCAGGAATTTGTGGTTTGTTTTCCTGATTCTAGGGTTTCTCCCTAACTTGACTCTGACAAGGGAGTGAAGGAATTAATCAGATCTAGGAGTGTCCAGTGTGACTTGGACACTCATCAAATCTTCATCATTTCTGTGGGCCTTACTGGTTATCTTCTATTCCCTCAGGGCAATCATTCATAGAGCTAAGGCAAAGCCAGGAGAAGTTTGACCAAAATACTTTGTCCAAGGTGACTACAGAATATCTAGCCTGTCAGACTCCATTCCTAACAGCTGCTTCCATCCATAATCAGGGTGTACTGAGAATCTTTCAGAGGTATTATTTTTATTCAGGAGGCCCAGTACAGCATGTGGCACCTGGACAGTTAGGTCTCAGCCTAAGGTGAGCTTGTCAACTTTCTTGATCAGAAGGACAGTGGCTATTAGAGCACAAAGGCAAAGAGGGCAGCAGCCCTTAGTGAATGGATCCAAGTATTTGCACAGGTAGTCAACTGGGCTCTCCTTGGGGCTGATAGTCTGAGTAAGCATCATTGCTTTTGTGAACTCACAGGTCTAGACTTTATAGAAGTCAGCAGCTCCAAGAAACTTGTAGTTTCTTTTTTGTAACCAATTTCTACCAGAGACTGCAGCAGAGCTTTTGTGCCTTTCTAGCAGAGTGCTTGAGTGTCACTAATCAAAAGTGAAGTGATAATTTGTGCTGGGAAAAAAGTTTTTGAACCTCTGGGGGGTTGAATCCAGGTCACTTGCCTTTTGAGTTCAGAACTGGTGTCTTTGTGAAGAGGTGCAATTGAAAGCAGAAGGAAGCATTATTTAGGTCTAGATAGGTGTACCAGTAGGCTGTAGGTGGCAGAACACTGAGGCAACATATATGGAGGGCAATCATGGTGGCATTGACAGCTTGGAAATCTTGAACTGGCTTTATAGGCAGGACAGGAGTATTTTCGCAGTTTGACAGTCTATACCGTTTGCTCAGGGAACTGTGATGGAGCTGGAAAAAACAGAGGAATAGGCTGTCACAGAGATAAGGTGATGGGCACTTGGCCAAATCTATTGTCAGAATCTCCCCCCAAATAGTGGGAGAGTGTTTAACCCCTTGGGGCAGTTGAGTCCAAGAGAGATGCATCTTGTCTCAAGATTTTCCAAGGTGAAGGGCCTTATGGAAGCAATTCACAAACAGAGGAAGGCATGTTTTATATCTAGACATGTACACCAGGTGGCATCTGGAGGTAACATTCCAAGAAATTACAGGAACTACAAAGTGCAAGGTGATGAACAATCCATCAGGATCTCAAACTGCTATGTGGGCTGGATGCCTGTTTGTGCTTCCCATGAGATCTGACAGCAATGGGTGTCTCAGAGAGTGGCATGTTTGATGACCGGGCCTGGAGACAAGTCTCTGGCTCATACATTTGGGAGGAGAGTTTTCAGAATTTCAGGGTTGTGGTGATCTGTCTCAGGCTGATGCAGGCATCATTTTCCTCTTAGGGAATGGTCAAAGTTTAAAGTGTGAGGTTAAATGAGAGGGAGGCTGACTAGCCTGGTGCAGAGCAGACAGTCACTTCTAACTTGAAGAGGAGGTTTCTTCCCAGAAGCAGTATGGGGAATGGCTTATACAGGAATTCATGTTTGGTGAGATATTATTCCAGGCTTTAAGTTTGTTCCTGGCAGAAGGGGTGAGAAGCAAGAGTCCCAGTTCCCCTGATGATAGTAACTTATTGACAGAGGGGACTTTTGAAGGCAGAGAGTTCTGTTCCATTGTTTACCAGGAAAGCCACAGGTTTGCCTCCAACTTTTGCAATGACCACAGGCTCTCAAGGGCCCGGTTTGATAGAGCTTGTTCTGTCCTATCCATCCAGGCCTGACAGGGTGAGAAAAGGTTCAGGTTGAGGTGGGCCTGGATAGTCAGATTTCTTTGTGTCCTGCAGACAGAAAGGGCATTTATTTTTTAATATCCATAATCCTTATATCAGGCTTCTTGGTTAGAGTGATAACTTTTGACATATAGATGAGCTTTTAGTTCCCCTCTTTGATGTCTTTGAGAAGTGCTTGATTGATTTTAGGTTTCTAGGCAGAGCAACCTTTGGGAAAGACCATGGCAACTTACTTGTCGGGGCTGATAACCCAATTTTTCCTCAGTCAAAATGTGGAACTCAGAGGGAATTGCTGACAGTCATCCTCAGTGGGCATTAGATGATGACATCTAACCAGGATAGGCATAGCCACGAAGCAGAAGGTTTTGGGGGAGGGCCTCTATGGCAAATGTAGACAATGGCTAGCTGAAACCAGTTCAATTGGCTGGAAGTAGACGAGTTGGGAGTGAGGAATAGAGTTATAGGTTTTGTCATTAACTGTGGAGGCCAAAAGGGGGCCAAGGTGAAGTTCTCAGGAAGAACCGGCCTCTTTTCTCCTTTTTTTTCTTTGAGCAACATGGAGTGGTTTGATCTCATTTTTAACTCCATAAAAGCCCTTTTTCTTGCATTTAGGGACTGTGCGTTTTGACTAATTAGTTCCCATCTCTGACTTCCTACATATGTATTGTGTTCCTGTGAATGATAGCACAACAGACAAAAGGTAGGTGTCAGAGAGATAGAGATAGAGATAGAGAAAGAGAAAGAGAGAGAGAGAGAGAGAGAGAGAGAGAGAGAGAGAGAGAGAGAGAGCATTCAGAAACCTGCCTAGCTGCTCCCCTCATGGGAACTTAGCTAAGGAGGGTGTGAGGCCTCTATTATGCCATATGTTCTTTGCCACAGAACCACAGGTGAGGGCCCAATCAGCAGCCAAAACCAGCGCTTTCCTGTCCTGGTGCACAGATGGTGCAGCCTATTGCTTATGCTGTCCATTCTATTCACTCATTCACTCAAGAGGCACTTAGAAGTTAAACATTATACAACCCCTTACCCTTAAGGGTTGTTCTGACTAACAAGACTTGCTCGGACTTCCCTTCTGCTCGAGCTGAGCAGGACTGACAGACAAACTGGGGTGCTTCTGGGGATCTTACCAAAATCAGGCAAGCAAGCAGACAGACTCTATCCTCCCTTTGGGGTCTGATTTAAGCTGCTCAAGGGGGGATCCAGGAATTCTACTCCAGACCTCTGAGGGGAATTGAGAAATCTAGAGGGTGCACCTTCCCTTC
The DNA here is from genome assembly GCF_000276665.1 of Chinchilla lanigera. Lineage (NCBI taxonomy): Eukaryota > Metazoa > Chordata > Mammalia > Rodentia > Chinchillidae > Chinchilla > Chinchilla lanigera. The sequence continues at coordinate 36,768,347 of NW_004955402.1, forward strand.
AGGACCTGGAGAGGTCCTTGCTGTATCCACAAGGGCCACGACTGGTGACCAAAAAGGTCTGCGCTGTTGGTCTTCCTGCCCAACACACCAGCACAATATGGCAAGCAGAAACACTGAAATGACACCCAGGATTTGGAAGCAGATTTATTTAACATCAGATAGGCACTGACTAGGAATCAATTGTGTCTCAAAATGTCAGGCCTCAAAGGCCCAGATAGATTTTTATGTGGTTGCAAGTGGGGAGTGTACAGAAGTAGAGTACTTGGCTATCTTTGATTAGTTCTTGTAATGTGCATCATAGTGGCCAGCTATGCACCACAATGAATATCTATGCATCACAATTACCAGCTGTTTCTAAGAGACAGAAGCAACTGGAACTGCAATAGGAACTATCACCTGGGCAAATGGAGTATACTGGCTGGGGGGCGGGGCACATTTTCTGTTACATGATGAGTATAGTTGGTAATACTGCCTTGTTTACCTGAAAATTTTTAAGAAATAAATAAAAAATATTCTCAACACACACAAAGGTAACTGAGGTGATAAATGTTTAACTAATTTGATCATGGCAAGCATTTAACAGTATATATGACATCAGAACATTTTGTACCTACAATTTTATCAATCAGACCTCAATAAAGTAAGAGTAAGATACTCTTTCTCTTTCTCTCTGTTTCTCCCTCCCTCCCTCCCTCCCTGCCTCCTTTCATTCCTCTCATGAACACACTCGAATATGGGGGATTGGAGCATCTTATAGAAACAGAAAGTAAGTGCTCAAACAGTCAAGCCAAACAACATTAATTAACACAATGAGTGAAACAAGGGACAAAGGGACACAAAAGCCAGCTACAAGAATCACCAGTACTCAATATTGGAGAAATTTCAACAACAGAAGAAATATGATAGCAGTGAAGCATAACACCAGATATGAAACAGCTATCTATGAATCTGTACTGATATAGAAATGATTGAAGAAACAGATGTGGAAAAAGTGAAAACCCCCTCCACTCCATGTGGAATACCAAATGTTATGTGTAAATTCTGCCTTTAAGAAGACAGGTGAAAGGTGCATGTCACATACTGAATTTCTTCTGTGGAGAAGAGTGTATAATGTGAACAAAAGGGTCCATGTAAGTAGATAAATCTGATGAACACTGCCTAGGCCAAGTGCTTAAATGATAGGTCAGTTGGTGTCCCTGGTATGAAGTAATACAATCTGACAAAAAAGCACTTTACCACTGTCATCTTGCACCTAAAAATGCATAACCTCAGCCTAATCATGAAAAAGACATTAAACAAATCCTGAAAAATACTGACAACTATTTTCCAAAGCTGTCTGGGACACTTATCACATGGAGTCTGAGAAACTGACAGTCACAGGAAGCCTCAGGAGATATAATGACTATGTATCACATGGAAGCCTGGGTGAGATCCTGAAACAGAAAAGGTGCATAAGGAAATACCAAGGATATCTAAATTAAATGTGGGCCCTAGTTATTACCAGTGAATCAATATCTGGTCTTTAATTGTGACAAATGTAACCTAATAATGTAAAATATTACAATAGAAAAAGCTGGATCTGGAGTCTATGGGAACTTTGTACTATTTGTAATTTTTCTGTAACTATAGTATATATATATATATTATATATATAATCTCCTTTTCTTCTTGAAATTGTGAGAAATGACTGTCAAAGTCTCTCTTATTTAAGAAAAAATATAATTTAAAGGTGAGAAATGTTCAGTTCTGATCAAATATACTTTGAAACACTGGGCAGCAACTTGTGACTTAAATCTCTGGATTTCAAGACTTTCTCTTAACACCCAATAATTCTCCATAGGTGGGTGAGACAAGTGCCTGTCTGTAGAGCCCCTCAGAGGTAAGCTGTGGAATGCTCCTCAAGCTTCCTAACCAACAGATGTGTAAGGCTGGATGGCAGTGACTTGCGGCTTGCGGAAAAATCAGAGATAAGGTTCTAAAAAGAGCACAGGATTTCTCTGAAAATTTAGATTTTGTTTTTAAACTATGAGAATTTTGCATCCTACACAGGAGTACATGTAAATGCCTCCATTTCCACCTAAAATGTTTGTGTAAGATGGATGCTACAGGAAGCTATCCCTGGCTTCAGATGCCTTTGTACATCACTGTCCATTTCAGTTCTATTTCCAATTTAAAAGCAGAAGTTTTTGTGACATATCAGTTGGAGTTAGAGGGATTTGTGGTACCAGAACTCAATGTAGGTTGAAGCATAATTTTCTTCTGCCTTTGCTTAGCTCTGACACACACCAGTTCTATCACCTTAATGTTTCTGGTTAGGTTTTCTACATGGCATGTTTCCCATTAGCCTGATCACTTTTTAAAAATTTATTTTAAAGAGAGTAGTAAATGAGAAACAAAGAAATAGAACAGTAGCAGCATACCAGTATCACAAACATAAACAAATCAAAGCAAGAACATTCAAAGTGATATAGTCTCAAGACAAAATAGTACGAATCAATAGTGGTTGTTACATTACATATCACTATCCTCAACTACATTACTCAGATTATCAGATGCAAGAATGAAAGATTGCTCAAACCATTATAGGGAATAAGAAAATAATTGTTCGATAAAACAGTAGAGATAATGCAGAGTTTTACTAGACAACACGGTAGGAGTTCACCGTTGTAATTCCACTGCATATTTGACTTATCTATTTTGTACCTAAAAGAAGGAAATGTAAGTTGTTTATTTTATTCATTGTATCCATTATCCCAGAATAATTTACTAACACACATACACAGAGAATGTTCCTTTATTAGCTGTTGAATAGTGGCGAGAATAGGAACTTTAGATCTGTAGCATACATGATTTCCCTGAATCATCTCTCTTGGGCTTTGAAGCTTCCTAACTCTGTTCTTGCCTCATTCTCTGAAAGCTTCCCTCAAGAGGTCATTTATATTTGTTGTAATACCTACAGTTGCTACTTCCAAATCATTTCTCCTTAAGGTGAGATACTGTAATTTCAAAAGCATGAGTTCAAAATATTGTGAGAATCATCATTTTGAAAATTATATTTGGAACTTGATCCCTTGAAAATGACAATCCAGGAAGTTTCTTATATTCAGAAAAAGAGGAAATAATGGCTATGCCTAGGGCAGCATCAAAGAACCAATAGGAGTGATTGCCCTTGCCTTCTGAAGAAAACCTGAGCTGGGCAGTGATTCTGAGAGGCAGCAAACAGAGAAAGAGATGTGAGCCAGCTTCTTCAGATGTTACCTCCTTTTTCACTTCTGTTAGGTGGGTCAAAGAGCCTGAACATTTATTGACTCCTGGGAAGGTGGTGGTCAAGTTTGGGAAGAGGAAAGCAACTTTTACTCTGCATTAAAAGAATACACAGACAAGGGTCAGGGAGAATTTCAACTACATCTGAGAGCTGGCCTTTGCTTGAAAGTTGGTGAAGGGGACACCTGAAGATCACCAAGGAGGGGAAATTACAGAATTAATTCTTCAGTGGGGCCCTTTATTCATCCTATAAATTCTGTCTCTAGAGAGGAAGGTCTGATCCAATCTAGATGCGTATGTTGTGGGTATCTCTTTAGATGATTAAGTAGAGTACATGATAGTCTTTCACTGTGTGCTGCTCTGTGTTTATTTGCTCAGCACTGACAAGGCAGGCCTTTGGCTAAAGAGAGTTTAACTTAGGGCCCAAGATCTGCTAATTGCTAAACAGCCAGAGAAGTAGCCCAAATAATAAGACTGGAAATCATAGCTCCTCATAGCACCTTCCTCTAAAACATGTATCTAATATACCTAGCTACAGAGAAAGGCAGTGGCAGGCATTGCTTGTATAATTTGTGATGCAAATTGGATAGAATACAATAGATTAATTAGAGAGCATAGTTTGAATTTGCATTATGCAGACAGCAATTGTTTATAATGTGCTTGAGTTCAGGAACTAACACCTTGGGAACTGCAAAAAAATAGTTATTGGCAATATGCAGAAACAAATCCATATCTTGCCAGGATCTGTGGGGCTGCTCATTTAGCCTGCAGTTCATTTTGTCTTAGGGTGAAGATCTTGGAAGGTTGGAGGTGCATTGTTAGGCAGACTATATTTTAAGTCATTGAAGAGAACCAAGCTATGAGCTCAATTAAGGTTTCTTAATCACTTATTAGCCTTTCACAGGTATTTGGAATCTTAGGCTTAAATTCTGTTATTGATGTATGTAATGTGTAGCAATTCCAGGATCCCCACATATGGGGCTTTGCATAGATCAAGAATTAAAACCTATACTTGTTCAATGACTCAGAGAAGCTGCAGGTGTTAAAGGAAGATCATAGTGCTCACACAAATATAGCATCATAAATTGCAACATATATTATTCTGTTCACCCCAACTCCCAACTTCCTTTATCAAAGAAATACATGTGTCAGGAGGAAACACTGTGGAAAGTCTTTTCCCCTTTGCAATTCCTAGAGAGCAGCATAAAAACCCTCAGCGTTCTAAAGATAATTTAAAATGATATCTGTGGAGGAACAGTCCGTGCATGTTAACATCTCTTTAGAAATGTGTGCACTTGTGCATTATGAAGTCTCCTTGAGGTGTAAGAGTCAGGTAAATAAGGAACAAAGTGCATTTATCTAAATTGTTGGCAAGTCTGTGATACTAGTACAATGCCAGGCAATAAATCAGTGTAAAACAAAACCAACAAGACATAATTTGACTGTTTTTTTTTTCTTCTGAGCATTAAAAAACACCTTTGTCTACTCACTAATATGGGTCTGGATCAAGGATGGAATTTTAGGAATAGTTATGGGTGTTTGGATGAACTCTGGTGTGCAAATGGTTAAACATGGAGTCCCAGGCAGCACTGGCATTCAGGGGCCAAATGGAGGAAGACAGGCTCTTGAATGAGATTCTAAAGGAGGCACCAGAGAAGTATAAGCATACCCAGAAAAAAGTGATACTCTCAAAGTGAAGGGAGAAGAGAGCTCCAGATGGGGAATGATGGAAACTTGTTCCAGACCCCTAAGAGGTGACACAGTCTGCTTCCTCTAACAAAGATCTTGTACTGATGTTGTTTACTTCGGGAGGTGAAGCAAGGAAGAAGGAACCTAGGGCAGGTACCCTAAATAGCTGACTGTCCCTACGCACCCAGGGCTAGACTTCTCTGAGGCTTCTGAGAAGTTGTAAGGACTGTGTCACAGAATTGACTGCCCCCCAGCACCAGGCCTTAAATGTTTGATATTCGTCCTCGAATGTTTGATATTTGGAAATGGGAGCTGCTTATATTTCTGAAGATGTTCAGCTAGTTCCCCAAATTTCCCTCCAAGAGAGTTAAAGAGACCCAGGGCAGAAAGGGAGCAATCTGTGCCATGAGGAGCCAAATCCCTCTCAGTGTTCTGAGTTGTAATCCACATGGCATTTTCGAGTGTAGCAACAGTGAAGGCTTAGTTCAGGGATATGAGGTGGGACGCAAGAGATCAACACAGAGTTGAACTAACAGTCAGAATAATGTGTTAGGAAATGGAAACACAGATCAAGCAATGTAAGGACATTTTAAGCCCCAGTAACCCAACATTTTAGGACTTTACCAGCTTCAAGCACAGCTGGATTTGGATGGGCTTAATTGATGCCTTCACTTTCCCTGAATGCATCTCTCAGTTTTGCTTTATTTTATACAATCTTCAGTCCCAGCAAGCTCTCTCTGGAGTAGAAGAATGGTGCCTAGGAGTTCTATATTGTGTGGTATTTATAGGTCATTATTTCAGAAGATAAGTGCCTTTAATATTTATTTTTTCCACTGTAACAGAATATCTTAGATGAGTAATTTATAATGAACAGAACTGCATGGTTCTAGAAGCCGGGATGTTCAGTGTCAGTGTGACCATGTCTGGACAGGCGCTCTTGCTAGCTCATCACATGGGAAGAGGGAGAAAAAAGTGCCAAAAAGGGTCTGAAATTGTTCTTTTATGATGGCACCAACGCTACCCATGAGGGTGAGGAACTTGTGGCTTAATCACTCTTAAAATTCCCACCTTAAATACTACTACTATGGTAGGTAAATTTCAACATGCATCTCAGAGGTGACAAATATTCAAACCATAGCTATAAGGTACTTTCTCTTTTTCATCATTAATATCAGCCCCTTCAAAATAACTGATTAGTCTTAATGGGCCAGATGCTCATTCAAGGTACAGTTGCTGGCCCAGGGCGATGGGCAATTGTGATCAGCCAGCTGATGCTATGGGCCTCCACTGTGGCCTTTTAAGAAAGACTCCTCATTGATGAAACCAGTAGAAGTGCATGGGGGAATGGATGCAAAACTGGGAGGTTGAGGAGACAGCAGACACAGCAGAAGAGAGCATGGGAGGAAGGCGCTTATCAGAAGGAGGAATGGGAGGGAGAATGTTCAGGGATTGTTAATATGGGACCCTTGAGTGTCCTGGCTTCTAGATGAAGCTCTGTTATTTACCAGTTGTGCAGCCTTGGACAAGTTACTGAATCTGTCTGAATCTTAGTTTCTAATATAAAATTAAAATAAAAACATTACTTTTTTAAAATTTAAATTTGTAAACAGTAGAACAATAAAAATTTTTAAAATTTATTCCTTATTTAAGCATTTTTTAACTTTAAAAAAAAATCACCCAAATCCAAAACTCAGTCCTGCCGCAAATAGCATCTTGTGGATGTGGGCATTAGGACTTCTCCCCTTCTCTGAGACACCTGCTGTGCTCACCGTTGAGCTGTGCTTCACAGCTGCCATGAACTCAGTCAATATTCTCACTCATGACCTTCCATCAGTATCAGTTCCTGTTAACCTGATTATGTATCAAAACCAAGATGATGCAAAATTCACATCACTGACAAGGGAAATATCGGTCTCATTTCCCTGAACACACTGAACCCATGTGAGGCACCTAGAAATTAAAATCATTAAAGGTCTTTTAACAGATGTGGATGCCCCTTAACTATAAGAAGCATCCTTACATTATTTGCTATAATTGCTCCTTGTGAATTCTCTTACCAAAGCTATAGGTTTAGCATGTATATGTGGACAAGTTTTTCTTTCTTTTTTCTTTTTCTTTATAAATGTCTTTTATACTGCTGAGCATCTGCATGTGCTCTATTTTTTTCTTCTCTGGCAGCCTTCATGCCAACATCACTGTCAATTTCTCCAAAGGTTTCAAAATTTCAAACACCTTCTGTTACTGTATCATAGCATTGCACCCAGTTGATCTGACTCCACAGAAGGAGGAGTGTTGGATAGAAATTTGGTACCTACTGTCAAAGATGCAGCATGTGCCATCTGAAAACATTCTCACATGAATAAGTATGTAGACAGAAGGATTGGCAGAATATTTACAAGACCCTGAAGTATATTGTCCATAGGATTTGAAACAAAAGTGGATTACAGAAATTCAATGGTAATGCTATATTATATTTTAAGATATAAAGAGAGATAAGACTAAAAATAAACAAAATTAAAAGACTATCTACTATAACTTACAAAAAAAGAATTTTTCTATGGAAAATATTATATGATAGAGTTTAAATTAGAATAAGGAGGAAAGCATATTCTAATAGGCTCCATTTCAAATATTAAAATAACATATTTGAATGTCCAGAGAGGAACTGTGCCTACAGGAACCCTTTGATATCCATTGTACTATAATGGCTTACCTACCTACCAGCAACACTTCCCTGGTAATCAGATATTTTAACCCTTGAGATAACATCAGCATTCCTTTACTTCTACTTAAAAATCATGTGCAAAATATTAATTGGCATAGGTTCCACAGTCACACTCATTTTGAGAGGGTTAGTGGTGGTGGTGAACCCATGGCATACATGCTACAGGGTGCTGTTTGTTATCGCTGGAAGCTCTAAAAGGCTCAGTGTCACGGGTTAGAACATAAGTATTCTCACACAATGCTCCAGGTTCACAGTTCTGAATCTGTAGATTCAGCCAACTGTGGGTAGAAAATATTTGGAAAAAGAAGAATTGCATCATATTGAACACGCACAGAATTTTTTCCTTGTCTTTATTCCCTGAACAATGTAATATAGCAACTATTTACCTGGTATTCACATTGTATTATATACTGTAAGTAACCTAGGGTTAATTAAATGCGTAGGGAAGAATGTGAATAAATTATGTGCAAAGAGTGTCATTTTATTTAAGGGACATAAATCTCTGAATTTGGATCACTAAGGGTTGTCCTGGATCTTGACTACATATGGACAAACAACTGCACTTACTATTTATTTAGAAAACTTTGACAAATATATGCCAGATGACTCTGCATTCTCTACCCAGAAGAGTTGAAATGATTATCCTGGTCAAGACCATATTAAACCATCTTGCTATGCTGCCACTAATCAGCAGACAGGTAGTATCAAAGAGAAGGACAGTCTAAGGAGTTAATGATAGACACACTGGTCACAGACAGCAGAGCAGAATGTGGAGCACTCTTGCACAGGAACTTTCTGGGGCTGCTCTTTCTTCTGATGAAAGCACCTTGCTCCACTAAGGGGCACAATTTCATTACAACAGGTCACTTGTGTTCATTTTTTTTTTTTATAGAGATATCATAGTTTAAATCATTGGCATTTCAAAGCTTTCCATTTTTGGCAAACCAGCATTTAGTTATTCTGAATACTTGAGCAAACAAGGCAGTCCTTGATTCATCATAATTCATTCTGCTTTTATTGAGTGATTTTTTTTTGAAGACACAAGGAAACATCCTTCAATGATACAAAGTGGAATAAGGCATGATTCCTATACTCAAAGAGTTTAGCATCTAGCTTGGGAGACAAAATATATATCAAACACACAAGTGTTAGATAACAGAATCATAAAAAATGTGAAGAAAACTCCATGAGAGGAATGCTCATTAAGGTCATGAACTTCAAAACTTAATTCTAGCCCTTAGGGAAAACAGTGAAGTTTGGGAGTGGCTGTATTGAACTGGTGGTACTCAATAAAGTGCACAGATATTTAGTGGATGCCAGCCAGGCACTGTGCTTTTTATTTAGCCTGTACTCAGAGAAAGGCTACGAGGTTGGACCTTCAGCAAATGGGGACAAAGGCCTTTGGAGTGTAGAAGTCAGTGTGCTGGAGCTGGTTTTACTGTCTCATAGGAGCCAATTGTTAAATGTTAAGGGATATTGCAAGCAGGTTGACCTCTTCTTGACTGAAATTGTCACTTGGAGAGTTTGCATGGGAATTAGGAAACACTGCAGTTCAGGATGTCCCTCTGCTCCCATCCAGAGCCACGTGTTAAAATTTTGTTGGCTTGGCTGTGTTCCTGGCAGAGGGAAAAAATAAAATAAACAAAATAAGATGCTTTTTTCTGCCTATAAAAAGTTTGATAGTTCAGGTTTTTCTAACTCTGAAGTCCTACTATCTGTAGATGAGAGAGTGGTAAATAAAATGTTAAAAGCCAAAGACCAAAGTGTTAATAAAGAAGGGCACTTCTCCAGCCTGCCTGCTCAGTGCTGGCCAGGTGCTCGGGGGGAAGTGCTAATAAGCATTGATCTCCAGGCTGTAATGAGGGGCTGCCCAAGCCTCTCCACAGGACTGCTGTTTTCCCCCTGCTATGAAGGTCCTCTGAAGTGGCTTAATAGAACCCAGAGCCTGGGAAAGTTGGAGACCCCTCCTTCCAGAGTCTCTGTGGGGTGGCAGGGCAAGTCATTTAACCTCTCAGTGCCTGAGAGCCTTCACTTGCAAATTAATCTCACTGTCTACTCCTTTTGCCCCTGCTAGGCCACAGTTTAAACCATCTACAGGCCCAGCAGAGGCTGCTATAGGTTGCAGGGAGCAAAGAATTGTGAAGTGTATAAAACATGCTGTCATTAAATCTCCAAGAGAGGAAGAGGCCTTGACAATTTAGCTGTCAAGTGTAACAGCATCAAGTAGCTAATTTTAATGGTTTCGGGAAAGGGAGACAGTGAGGCAATTGTGGCCCACAGAGATTTCCAACTAGCTCCTGCCTTCTGTTTTGAAACTTCTAACTTCAATTTTCCTTTTCCTGTTCAGTAATAGAAAACAAAGAAATGTATGAAAGAGGTGTGTGGACCCACGGAGAAGAATGAGTTCTTTCCTCCTTCACTAACCTCCACTAGGTTTCAAGAGTAATTTCTTGTTCTACACTTCATAGCTTCCATTCGTTCATGGAGTTTCCAAACAGTATGAAATAACTCCAACTCCTTGGAATGGACTTTGATTCCTTCCTCAAAGCACCCCTGTCTGTTACAGATGAGCACTCTGGTCATTTATGAAATTAGCAACTGTAATATTCAGAAAAGATTAGAGATAAAGTCATTGTTAGGTCCAAATAATAGCTGTGTTACTTACTGAGTGGTATAAATCAGACTACCCCCAGCTCTCTGCATGTGACTTTCTTATCAGGAAAGAGAGTTTGTGTCAGCTGTAGCCTGTGGCCTTTATTCTCAGGCATATTTCTGACCCGTTTCATGTCTGATGCCTCTAGTAAGGGTTCATTCTCTGTAGGTACAGGTGGCAGATTCCATGGTTGTCAGGTCAGCTCATTTCTGACTGAGTTTAGCTCCAAGGAGGTCCCAGCAGGAGATATGGTAGGAAGGAAGGAGAAACCAAGAAACTGTGTCTATCTCTTATTCAGGTGCTCTCTCTAAAGAAGCTATCTCCCTTGGAATTCTTACTGCACAAGAAGGTAGGATCTGAAGTTCTACATCCTGTGGTCCCATTTTTCTTTCTTTGTTACTTATTGACTTCCTGATTTATCCAAGACTGTGTTGCCTCTATTTCCCACTTTATGCATTTTTAGCTCACACACAATCCCAGAACTCAGGAGGCCATGACAGGAAGATTACTTGTGCCCGAAATTTGAAACTGGCTTGGGCAACATAGTAAGACTCTGTCTTAAAATAAATAAATATTGGAAATAGTTTGGTTTCTTGGGTAGATATGAATTAAGGTAGTTGATGGCATACCTTTTTAAAGAGAATGTTATTAGATTTAAGGAAAATCCTAGACAATTTCTTACTAGGGTAAGTGCTCAATAAATTTCCATAGGATTCTCTTTGTTATCAATTGCCTTATGTTTCTTGACATCAGTATGTTTTCTTTTTTGCTCCTTGACAGCCTATTTCTGCAAAATTCAATGCCGATGCTACTGGCTTCATCAAGTTTGGTTAATCCCTAAGAAAACAGACTTTTTCCTGTTTTTTTTTTTCCGTACCACTTTATATATGTATCTCTAGTAGAGTGTAGCATATTCTTTCAAAAAGTTAATTACTTATAAATTTGCCTTTTCCTCCTAATCTGTGAGATCCTTGTTCTCTCTCTAATTTTTGTGTCTCTCACAAATGCTCAATAACTGTAAAGGTTCTTTAAGATATTTTCTGAAATGAATGGAATAGAAGTGCCCTGCTTGGTTGTTTTCTCTGCTAATAGATTCCTAAGGATTATGGCAGACACTAGGAATGAATCTCCCCAAATAAAGGGGTGGATGCATTTTTTATTCAGCTAGAAATAATATTTTTTTGAAGAGTGCAAGTTCCTTATATATTCTTGAGCTTATTGTTATATTAGAAATCCACCATATATTACACTATCCTGAATTCACTAGATTCCCATACTAAAGACATCCATGTCAAAGTGAATGGATATGAAAAATGTTTATTTTATAGATGAATAATAGAACATATAATTTGTGTTATGTGAAATCTGTAGCATATATATGAAATAATATATCCACTTTTTAGTACTGTTCCTTCTATATTACAAGCACTCAACAAATGTTTCAATAAACGTGTGTTTTAGGTAAGGATTTAGAGAAAATTACATGTTTGTAAGTTAACCTTCAAAAATTATTCTCTTGTATGAATTTTAGGTTGATATTTCCTCTTTTTGCTTCAGAGTCTCATTTATTATTTTTAATTTCAACAGAAACTCCCCCTTAGGCAATCTCTTCTAGTTTCTTACTCTTTATTGTTCAAATATATTACACACTATTTGGCTCACGAAAGTTTTCCTTAAAATGTGATGCGGTTCTATTTACTTTTGAGTTGTTACAGGTAGAACAGTAATAACATGAGACTCCCATGTTATAGAATGAAGGTGATTCCTTTTCTTTTTCTCCATGCTTCCCCACCAGCACTCTTTGTGGTCCTTTTTCTTGCTTCATTGTCCTCCTGTCCCTGCTCCTGTCTCTTTCCTACAGCACATTCTGCATGAACTACAGCACACGCAGCATGCACTAGGTAGAGGGAGCTGAGGGTTATTGATTAACAATCATTTTCAATGAAAAGGGTCCTAGCCTTTAATCCAGTAAAATCTCTTGATTTATAGATTAATAAACTGAGACCAATGATGGAAGCCACTCAAACATGCAAAGCAATTCCTCTGACAAAATTCCATCATCTGAGTAGGTTAAACAACAGACATTTTTTTCCTTACAGTTTTGAAGGCTGGGAAGTTCAGAAGTCCAAGGTTCAGGCACAGGTAGACTTGCTTCTTGGTAAGTACCCCCACCCTGGTCTGCAGACACTGTCTTATTGATATGTGTTTGTGTGGTCCTTTGGTGTTGTGTGTACAAAGTGAGAGGGGAGGAAGGGCTTGTGTGTGTGTCTGTGTGCATGTGTGTGTGTTTGAGAGCTTTTCCTCTTCTTGTGAGATCGGTGAAGTTATGGATTCCATTATGGGACTTCATAACCCCGATGACTCAGTTTCCTCCTGGTCATCTCCTGAAAGTGCTACTTCCTAATATCACCACACTGCAGACTAGATGTTTAACATATGAGTTTAGGGTACATACACATCCAAACCAGGACAGCAGAGCACCCAGAGAAGAATAATAGGCTCTTGCAGTAGTTTAGTATTGCTTCTGGCAGATTCATCCTGCTGCAATTGCCTCTGATGTTATCTTGCCCCAGGCCTAGTACACCAGGCAATGAAATATAAACATTCTTTTATGACTGTCTAGCTATAATGACTGTCTTGGTTACTCTTCTCTCCTTGCTGAGACAGAATACCCAGTGACCAAAATTAAGGAAGGAAAGGTTTATTTAGCTCACGGTTTGTGGAGGTTTCAGTCTGTAATCAGCTGGCTCCAAGGCAGGGTGGCATGGCACAGGGGAAACACCTTAAGGTGGCAGAAGATGGCAAAAGCAGCAAGAGCAAGAAGTGGGGAGAGCAAACTTCTTTTCCTTCCTTGTATTATAATCAGGGTACCACCCCCTAGTGCGGGTGTAGCACTCACACCATCTCCATGTCCTCCTCTTGAACAGGATGAGGATTTTTACAAAGTGAGGAGGACTCTGGCCCCCTGCTGAGTCACTTAGTTAAACTTCTAAACTTCTCAAGTTGACACATGTGTCAAGCATTATAATGACCATTCTAGCTTTTATTCCTCTGATCCTTCCAGCTTTCAAAACTTGTCTTATTTTGTGGAGAAAATTCATCCTATGAATAAAAGGCTCTCTTAGTTTAGGAAGTATTTTTTCTTAACCTTACCAAGGCTTAGAGTGAAATTTCCCTGGAGACATAGACCAGGCTTCTGTCAGCTATTTTATCTTCCCGAGGGTTTCTGAGCCAGGGTTCCTTCCAGAGTCTGTTCCTTTTCATGGAATGTCCTTGCCAAGATTTATGACACAGTAAAGAGAGAAAGAGCCATGTCAACTGTCCTGTGAAGGAAAATGATATTCTGCTAAAATTGAGGAGACTTTAAATGAATAAAAAGATCAGCAAGTTAAATACTATGAAGTTGGATAATAGATTAATATTAGAAAATGTAGAAGTCATCCTAATTACAGGTACAACAGAGTAGAAAGCTGGATAAGTCCCATATCGTCCTTTTATAGGCCATGACATAATTAAATTACTGTTCATTTTATAGATAAGATATATCTTTGACATAGACACATAGACACTCAGGACTGGGAAATCATGCACTTTGGGCTGTAACTTCACACAGACTCATTCTTACCTACAAAGATCCCAGAATATTCAGACCAACAAGCTTTTGGGAAAAAAAAAAAAAAAACATGAGTTTTGCAAAGAAAAGCAATTTTGTCATTTGAAAATAAAAGCTCATGCATGATGGCATGTATGAGAAAGAGTCTCAGTTTGTAGTTCATGTTGGCCTTGAGTTCACTATGTAGCCCAGGCTGGCTTCGAACTCACAGTGTTCCTCCTGCCTCAGTCTCCCAAGTGCTGGTATTGCAGATGTGCACCACCACCACACTTGGCCCATATTACTCTTTCTAAATTCTTCAGGCAACATTTATTAAACCTGTATTATGGGTCAGTTGCTAAGTGAACAAAGATGAAAAAGCTATGAGCTTTCACCTCAATGAACTCATGCTGGAATGAGAGATTGGTGAGACATGGTGAAGGGTATTCAGTGATGGTGAATCTTTTAGACCTTCCAATGATAATGAACAACCTACTATCATATGCATGCCATACATTTACCACCACTGGTATAGATGCTATAGACAGGGAGGTTCAATTCTAATCCTGGTCTGACTCTTCCCAGCTATATGACCTCAGACAATTTATTTATTTATTTATTTATTTATTTTTGGGGGTTTTCTCCGGTACCGGGAACCGAACTCACGACCTTGAGCTTGCCAGGCAGGCGCTTTTGCCGCTGAGCTAAATCCCCAGTCCCGACCTCAGACAATTTAAATGACCTATGCTTGCAAAATGGGGACATCAGTGGTGACTGTCCCACAGATTTTCAGCAAGGAGGGAATGAAGTAATCCTGTAACACACTTGACACATACAAGAAACAAAAAATGGTACTATTCTTGTAAACCAACATGCTTTAAATTCTCCACAAAAAGGACCATTTTTTGTTTGCTTGCTTATTAAATATCCATTACATCATGAGCTGATTTATGATACTACTGTGATGGACTTTTATAAAGCTCATAAAATATGGAGCTCAATAGTTGTTCGACAACACCCAAAATTGCAGTATACCCAGCCAGTGTAATAAATCCATTGAGTTCTAGCTTGGATGTCAGGGCAGTGTGCGTTGTGGACCCATGTTACAGTTTAGATCTAAAATGCTCTTCAACGTCTCATGTGTTTAGAGATGGAGCTTTTGAAAGATATTGGATCATGGGAATTCTAAACTCATCAGTAGATTAATCTATTGAAGGATTCAAAAATGAATGTGTTATTGAGAAGTAGGACCTGGTTGGAGGAGGTAGGTCACTGGGGGTGTGACCAGTAGCATATATTCTCATCCCCAGTTTGTTCACTCTCCCTCTGCTTGTTGACATGATTTGAGCAGGTTTCCTCCAGTAGTCCCTTCTGCCATGCTATTTCTGTCTTGAACCTAGCTAACCATGGACTGAATCCCCTGAAACCATGAACCAAAATAAATGTCTTTTCTGTAAGTTACAAGTGTCAGATACCTCACCCTAGCAATAGCGAAATTACTAATGCAACATATAACACACTGTTCATGGGCCAGAACCAATGACTAGATCACAGGGGTTGAAAAAATTAAAAAAAAAACTATAGTTTTGTAATATCAAATGTATAGTTTTGATTATTTTCACCTTCTTGCTCATAAATAAGCCCTCATCTTCAAAGCAATGTTGTTAATCTGCCATCTAGAAAACTTTGCACTCCGGACAAACCCCACTTTTCAAGCACTGAGTCTCATGACTCTTATCCAGCTGAGGCTCCACTCCAGTAGTTTTCAAACAGCTTCAATCACAAAAGTTGAAGATGGAGGGTAATCCACACTATTTTATTTTCTTTAAGACTTCTGGCTATCTGAAATTGTTCTGTTTTATTATTGTCTGTCTTTCCTCAGGAATTTAGTCTGTTTTATTGGCTGCTATATTTCTAGTGCCTAAACTAGTAACTAGGATGAAATAAGTATTCAATTAATATCCACTGGATAAATAAATTAATGAAAAGATTCCAATATACTTGACATGCTACTCAACCATTAGCAACTTCTAAAGTTGTAAATTTTTTCCTTTTAATACAAATTAGGTTTTGCTTTGCTTTTAACAGAATGATTTGTTCTTCCCAACCATTTTCTCTGCCACTAAAAGGGTTCCTATTAATCCAGCACAACTGAACTAAGTACCTTCCTCCAAGGCAGCTTCCAAGAATCTCTCTTCTGACTTCCCATTATAGTGTTTTCTTTATTACAGCACTTTCTAACATATTTTAGTTGTGTTTTACAGCATTTACTAAATTATAGTTCACAGGGAACAAGAGCTTGACATAATTCATATTTGAATTTACAGAAGTATTTAACACAGTTTCTAATGAGCAGTAGGAACTTAATATTGAATTGTATGGATTATATCTGAATTCCTCAAGATCTGTTTAAGTCTCATAAACAAGTTCAAGTTTTTCCTCTTTCAGAGAACTTTTATTAAATATTCCCACCTGCAGTTGTATATCTGTTCTCTAAATCCTTATAATCATTTTAATGTTTAGCCTTTAATTTGCATTTAAAATTTCTTTCATGTTTTCATTTTCCTAACAAATGTTTATACTTACTGTATGCTTAGGAAATTGTTATAGATATCATGGAAAATAAGGAGAATAAAAAAACCATTGCCTTCAATAACTCTGTCAGAATTTTTACTGTATCTTTCCTAGTATTTTGTGTATGTGTGTGGATGTTTGTGAGTGTATGCATATATATGTGTTAATGTGTTTTTTTCTTCACCTCAAATACACACGCACATACACACACACATAGCCTGAGATCTTGAGTTAAGGAATCATTGTGGACATTTGAGGATATAATTATTGAGATTGAAGGGCCTACCAAATACTCAAATGGGATTGGTTGGTGTTCCAAACACAAACACTGGTACATACACACTGTGCAAGCTTATTATCTCTTATTAGGGGGCAATTACCTGTATTTTGTATGAAAGGTGATAACCATGTGACACTGATACTGTGGTCCCCCAACACAGGGGAGTCTGACAATGCTGATGTTTTCACCTGTAAAGAAAACCCATCATAACCCATGCTCCATAGACCACTGAAATCTGGTGTATAAGAAATAATTAAATGCAAATGATAGGAAACATTTGCCAGTCAGGTAGAGTAAAAATTTTATTAATTTAAAATGCAAGGGACCAGAAAAGTGAGCTCTGAATTAATTGGGTTTGGATTATCTGATATTTTTATTAAGGGCATTTAGTCATTTAGGCAATAACAGCTGCTATTTAAATCTTTTTTTGTGTTAGCCCTTTGAGGCTTTATTACTAAGGCATGATTTTTTATAATAATGTGATGAATGCATTTAACTATTAACCTTTGCAGTTGGACATATAAATCCATGAATTTACCTGAGGTTTCTCCAGCCTAGCCATGTCTTATCTATCAGTCTTGTCTGATTTTGTTCTCATTTTTACTGACTGCCATTATCCCTGATTCTCTCCAGTTTTTTTTTTTTCTTTCCTTTCTGATAGCAGAGAATTGGTGGGGACCTTCCAAGCAACCACAGGACAAGGTCATCTGGTTGCTGCTTATACATCAAGTCATCTGAGCATTTAATTGCCTGGTTGATCTACATCTTTATTTGCATGATAAATATTGTGGAAGTCTAACCATTAGAAAGTGTAGAGCAATTCTAAGTTCCTGACCAAGGTAGAAAGTGCTTTTAGGACCAGTCTAAATCACTGTTGAAAGATAATACTGATACACAAAAGTCAAGGTTACCTGTGAAGTTCTGTAAATAGACAAAGCATAAACCCATTAAAATATATCCATAAGTCATTCTAAACTGGAAAACATTGTTTTGATGACTTTGTTAGGCAAAAAATGACAACAGTTTTGCCTTTTGTTCCTTAGCAAAATCTATTAAAAGCCTTCAGTTCAGTCAGAAAGACAGCTACACGTAAAAGTTAGTAACATATAAGTAGACTCAGAACAGTATACTGAAAGCTGGAAGTGGTAATCATGGCAGTGATTGTAAGAACTTAGAAAAGCAATCTTGATTATATGTGAGGGCAGTATTGACTATACAACGTTTAGATAATGTTTAACTCATTGTTGCTTGCAAATACATACTTACTGAATGTCTGATAGGCTCTCTTCATGTGGCAAGGTTGATTTAATCATTAATGTCAGATTTCTACTTTATGTATTGCTATATATGGTAATGTTTCTCTCACTTTACATTTAAATCACTGTTGCATCTCATAGTCTTTCAAAGCAGAAAGGGATTCTTGGATGCAGTCCTGCCTGTGTGCAACAGTAGCTATTAGTGAGTGAGTGCATATTCAGAGCAACAGGAAGCATATAAGGTCAGAGTCCATGTGCCTGGTCTCCCACCCACTGGTAATACCCGGGCTCTCCTTTTTTCACTACCATTGCTCCAAGTCCATTCAACCATACAAACAGAGGTATCTGTACGTATACTGGGTGAAGCTGAACATCAAGTATACTCCTGCCTTTTAAAATCTTTTGTTCTGGCATTTTAAAAAATTATTATTTTAGCTTCTGTCCACAACCTCTGCTTATTAGAGAAGCTTTTCTGATTGTAGAGTGGATAAACATGGACACATGGAATAATTTCTATCAGTCCTGTGTTCAGTAAGTAAACGAGTGGATATATTTTCATGATCCGTTAGATTCACATAAACACCAATGACTGAAAATATGATTTTGGCTTACAAGGAAGACTGGATTTCTAGGCTTCTCCTCAAAATGGGGTAACTTTAGACTAATGCTCTTGGGATGAAGGTCTCTATAACATAAGCCCACTGAGCCATCAAACTCCTGGTCTTTTTCTATAGGTTCAAATTATAGTGTTTATGGGATATAGTCATTCAACTAACCTAGATCCATCCCCTGGATGTGTTGGAAATTACTTTAAGCATTTCTATTCAGTTCAACCTTTCTTCTTTCAAATGTTATATCTTTGGAACTTGATAGTACTTTAGCTACCTGAGGACAAGTGTAGTCTGCTGGTGCCATCAATGTTAAGAGCTTGACTGACTTGAATAGCCTGGCTGAATCTTGTCTCTGAATAGCTTTCTCTAAGTAGTACTGAAAAGCTTGGTAAAATATGCTTACATTGTAATAAAAGAATGGCCTTAGCATTTTACAGAGAAAGTGCTTGAATAAGTACAGTAAAGATTTTCTGAAACTGAAATCCTAAGACAATGGTTTTGAACTATAATTGCCATAGGTAATAGAAGATTGTGAAGTGAGAAGAGTGAAAATTGAGTGTGAGTCTAGCTTGAGAGAAAGGCAGGGGAAGAAGTCGATATCCAGGAAGGGATGGGAACGTACTCATCCCCTGAGTGGTGCTTGCTCTATGCTGTCATTGTCAACCCTTTAATGACCCAAATCATCTTCTAGCCTTGTATGGTAGATTACAGCCCTATTTTACAAATAGAAGAAGTTGAGAGCAGAGAGGTTATCTAACGTGCACAGAGTTACCTAACAGGAAAGTAAGTGTTAGATATGGGTTTAAATAAGCTGCAACACTAGGTACTGCTCTCCGCTCTCAGAGCAAAAGCCAGAATCAGGCTGCATATTGAAGAAAGAGTTATTTGGTGGCATGATTAGAGGATAACTCAGAGTAGCAGCATTGGACATGTCAGCAGAGAAAGGGTAAAAGAGCAGGAAGGCAGCTGCAACTCAGGGGATAGAGAGGTGGTGGGCTTAGCAGTCAGACAAGTAGTCTTGGAAACACACATTCAAGCCCTCAAGCCAGAGAGCTTCCATGCAGAAGCATTCTGAAGACCAGTGTCCAATAAACAGTCCAGAGTTTGCTGGGATTCTGGACAGTGATCTTGATTATCCTCCTATGGAGAAATTTTTAGTCTAGGAACAAGTATTTTCAGTGCAAGGAAAGCTTCTGCTACTTCCTGCTGATATAGAGTAGAATTACAGGGTAGGAGCAGTTCAGATTTGAGAACAGAGTAGGTAATTGGGTCCTTAGTGGGAAGAAATAAGTGATTATAAGATCCTGACAATTAATTTGGAAACCCCTGGACAATGGCTTGATACTTGTTACATCTGGACCTTTCTCAACGGATATTTCAAATCATTATCCTGCTCTTATTCCATTCCTTCTCAGTTCAGGGAAAGTAGCTCTCTAGAAAAAGTATGAATTTCTGGAGGCCTTTTTCCAAGATGAAAGGCCTCTGAAGTTAGGATGCTCTGATTCTCAGGACTGCCTCTCATCCTCCAGAGATAATTCTGTTCAACAGGTCAAGAGCTTCTACTGTTCATTGCCCAGGGAAGTAAAGCAGTGAGGCTGACTGTCCTGCAGGGTTTTCTGCCTAACCATGAGGTATTTTCCTTCTATCAGTCAGTAAGCAATGGGCAAGCATTTTCTTTCCCCTGAATTGGTTCCCTCCTCTGCCTTTCTCCCATTCTAGGCTTACACTCAATTTTCACTCTTCTTACTTCACGATCTTCTACTACCTATGGCAATTACAATTTACCACCATTGTCTGAAGTTTTCCATTCAAGAACATCTTTAATGTATTTATTCAACCACTTCCTGTGTCCTGTACAGACTTTCCCTAATTTCTCACTCTAGTTCTGCCAAAACTGTCAACTACTGGAGATTTTTGTGTGTTTGACCAAGCTAATCTTTTATTTCCATCCTTATTTCCCGGCCAGTTACCTGCTTTGTTTGGGAGCTGTGAGGTGCCGAAATGGCTGCAAGGGGAACCTGTTCTTCCCTGATGTGACCAACATCATGACCATGCTCAGCTCAGAGCCGCTCCTATCAGTAAGCACTGGCAAGCATTTCTTTCCCCTGGATTCCTTTGCTTTTGCTACCTGCCATTTGCACACACTGTACGACTCAAGGGCAGAAGCAGCACTGTGGATTCAGATGTGTCACAGACACCTGCCCGCACTCAGCTCTCCTGCCATGAGAAAGGAAAACACCTGCTTTCAGTCTCTGCTTGATTAATCTTATTTTCCTTAGGTTTATTTCCTCCCCATGTAACAAATGTAGCCAAGTGGATTTCACTTCCAGATATTCTGACCAGGTCCATAAAATCCCTGAACGGCTGTGCCACACATCTGCATTAGCATAGGGAAAGTCCTTGCAGGGACTTGTTCTTCCCCTCTGTAAAACTGGATTCCTTCATGCAAGAATCCTACATACAGGAATCCAATCTTACAGAGGGGAAGAACAAGAAATCCTATATACATTAGATTGTCCTTAAATTCTTTTGCTATATTTCTTTGAATCTCTTCTGAAAATTGGAGAACATTTCCCAGACAAATTATGCTACTGAAAATATCCTAAAGTCAAGACCCAAAGAAGTGTCAGAGGTCCAGCATATTCTGTGGGAACAAACAGTGCAATTCAGCACTTCAACCACTCTTAGTCTCTTTCAAAATTTTCTACCACCAACAGCATGAAGAAAGATATCTGTATTCAGATATGCCAACCATATAAAATGTAGGGGGCTGGAATTGGACAAAATTTAGCTTTTCATAAATTTGCAAGAACAATGATTTGAATTTGATACTTGACTCATTTTTATGAGAAAATTTTGTCCTAGTACACCGCATGAGCTTGGTACTGTAAATCCATGCTAGAACTTTGTATCCATTGCCTGGTGCCTTACTACCCTTTCCAGTATAAACAGATTATTTGCTACAAGTTGTTTTTGGCAATCACCCAGTAATAACAAGTACTGAGGTACCATTATATGCAGTTTCTAACTGCCCCCACCCTATTCTCTGTAGCCGTTGGTCAAGAATGCAGTCTACAGGAATTTTAAAATACCCTGGAGGCATTCTAAGGCATAATCAGCCTAACACCAGTCTAAAATCTTGCAGCTAAAAGTTTGAAAAACTTCTTAAACTATACCTGGAGATATGAAAATGCAGATGCAACTTGGCAGGGCTGCAGTGGCAGCCTGAATCCTGCATGATTCTCCTGAGGAGGGAAAATAGCCCAAATCTCCATGCTGAAAATCATTCTGACAGTTGATCACCCGACTATGAATGCTCAGAGCTAGCCAGACCACCCCTGGCTTCTTTTATCAATTGGTCATAAATTTTGCAGAGTCAGCTGTGTTAATTCCCAAACACGACAACACGTTTAGAACAAGAGAAACTTCCTGTAATTTTATTATAAATTTTGGAAACCAATAAAATATTATCTTGAGAAAATGTTTTCCCCCCTGTGTTATTCTAAAAAATAAGTTGAGAGCTTTAGGTCTCAATAAAGGGAAATGTTCAATTAAGCTATACAATTAAGTGTGCAAAAGCCATTTAGGGCCATAAAAATCCAGACAGATACTACACTCAGAATACTTTATCGGAGATTTTTAAGTGCTTGCTCATTTTAAAGAATCTGAAACTAGAAATATCAAAGATAGGGGTCATGTCATACAAGTGATATAAAATTTCAATCATAGGACTCTTCCTCAAGGAAAGTTTTCTATTCTCTCAAGAGTTTTCTAAGAAAATTATTTGTCTCTTTAGTTAAAATAAAATATTGGATATATATGTACATATGTATTATTGTAGCGATTTCCTGCTTATTGGACTTTGTTGATTCACTGCCAGTCTTGGCTATGCAAGGTGAAGAGTCTTAACTAATTTTGTTCTATAAGAACATTACTACTAACAGCTTGCATGGCACATTAGCTGCACCTCAGCCACCAAGAAAAGAGTTGAACTTTTATTTTAACTAATCCTTCCAAGAGTATGAGGAAATACTCTTAATATTCTCATGTTACGGGTGGGGAATAGAGTGTGGTTGCTTCTCTTCTCACATTTTCCTGGTATCTCAACATCCAGTACAGACTAAGACATAGAAGATTGCTTAGAGTCTAGTATACTTGTCTAAACAGAAATCAGACACACTGAGAGCACATTCAATAATAAGTACTTAACTTGACACAGCAAATCTACTTATGGAAAATGGATTCTGCTCTGTTTGAACAAAGTGATTGGATAGTTACAAAAGGTGAGAGGCACAAGGTGACACCCTTCTTCAGCTGGCCCTTCAGCTGGCTTTCTCCTTTTCTCTTTATCCCCAGTGAACACATACACAGTGGCCCAGGGCAGTGGATCCCTTGGTCTTCCCCACACTTATTGCATTCTTCTGTGCCATCACCTGTCTCAAATGGCCTTTTGCTTCTTTTCTTGGTGAACTTTGATTTATACCTAGAACAAGTAATTCTCCTTTGCAATACTTAGCCAAATGCATTACTGTCTTAAGTGACAGTGTATAGACAACTAGTTTATACAACCTCTGGGTGAGAGAGATGAATTTGTAGAATTAGCTCCTACAACAAACACTTGTTAAGTGACTGCGTGGTGACAACCATGAACATGGCAAACATAACACCTGCCCTTATGGAATATGCATTCTGGTTGCAGGAAGGGACTGGCCCTTGGATTTGTTCCCAGGTTCTGTTTTTCTGATACCTTGTCTGAGCTTTCCAAGTTTGCATACACAGTTCAAATCTTCGGTGTTAGGTGTGGCCTACTGGGGCTCTCAGGTTTTTGGAATAACTTTCAAGAGCTGTCTCCTTCTCCTACATGTCAGTCGCCACCCAGCACTCAGCATACAGTTTCATTACAAACACATATTTCCACCTCTTAAGTTTTATCTCCTCTTGCCCTTACATTATCCCATATATTATCTCTCTGCCTTTGTTGCCCCTAAGAGAGTTTATCACTCTTTTCTCAGATGGTAGCTATGTATATGACAACTACTTTTATTCTGCATGCTTTCAGAGCAAAGCTGTGCTTCTATATTTTTCCATTTTTTTATTGTAAAATACACATAACATAAAATTCTCCATTTAAACCCTGTTTAAGTACACATTTCAGTAGCACTAGTATGCTCACAGTGTTGTATCACTGTCAGCAGCACCCATCTGGGAACAGTTTTCATTGTCCCAAACTGAAATTCTCTACCCATTAAACAATAGCTCCCGTGACCTCTTCCTCTCAAACTGTGGTAACCCATATTCTACTTTTATTTCTATGAATTTGCATATTCGTGCTACTTCATGTGGACTCATCCATTACATGTCCTTCTGTGCCTGGCTTACCTCACTTAGTAGATTTTTCAAG
This sequence comes from Chinchilla lanigera, assembly GCF_000276665.1. Taxonomy (NCBI): domain Eukaryota; kingdom Metazoa; phylum Chordata; class Mammalia; order Rodentia; family Chinchillidae; genus Chinchilla; species Chinchilla lanigera. The sequence continues at coordinate 36,792,392 of NW_004955402.1, forward strand.
GTTCATCTGTATTACAGCTTCTATCAGCATTTCACTCTCTTTCAAGGCTGAATTACACCCGACTATATGTAGATTCCACATTTTAGTTGGCTTTAGGGAGAATCACATTCCCCATTGCGCAATCTGGCATTATGAGAGAAAAAAGGTGAGATGATAGAGCAGGATTTTTGAGGTCTTTTAAAACACTAGTTCTTTGCCAGTGCTTAACTTTTCTCCCTCGTCCCAGGGAGCATTAGGCAATATCTAGAGACCTGGAGATATTTTGGGGTTGCTATAACTGGGTGGGGATTTGTTATTAGAACCTAGTGTGTTGTGTCCAGAAATGCTAAATATTTTCTAATGCTTAGGTCATCTCCTAACAACTTAGTGTTATCCAACCCAAAATATGAATAGTGCTGAGATTAAAAAAATATTTCTTGAAAAGACCTCCTCACTTTACAGAAAGATAAAGTGACATATTGAAGACATCATTCCTGTCAGAGCAGCAGTTAACACATCTTAACCCAGGCCTGGTGGTTTTATCAGTAGTATTCCCACTTTGAGTTTTGCAGCTTAGTGATAATCTCCAAAGTGCTTGCATGAACTTGAATAAAATGAACTATTTTAGAAAATAACTGCATATAGCATCTCCTCTGCTGAATCCATAAACTGTACAATCCAATAATTGCTTTCTCTTCCCCTTCCACTGGAAGTGTTCTTAAGAATAATAAGTTGATATTTCTAAGTTCCTTTCAAAAGAGGTGCTACAAACTTCTCTAAATTATTTTTATCACCTCTGTAAAATTTAAAAGCAAAGTATTACTTTTTGTCAAAAGCGGGCCTTACCCTGATTTTCTTCAATTATAACCTCTGATTAGCTATTGAAACTCTCTGATTATAGGCTGACATTGTGCTATCCCAGGAATTATACCAGTTAAATCTACAAAATGATTGATTGTACCTTGACAAGACTGAGCTGTTATAGTTTGGAAGAGGGTTTCAAACTACTGTAGAAATTTTTCTCCCAGAAGTATCCTTGTTTCAAATATGAGATCAAGTCTATGGCTTTAGATATTGATTAATCCTGTCAATTTGATTTATTAACTTCCTAATTACCAAAAAAAGATTCAAAAAGATTTATCGCTCTTCAGGAACCCTGAGGAGTAGTCGTAGCTTCTATGCTTGCCTTCAGGAAGAAGAATCACTACCTGATTGCATCCATTCAGCCTCCCATCAGTTCCCATGAAATCCTTTTATCTTCATCGGATGCTCAAATTTAAGCCTTTGTAAAAGGAGACTCCATCATGAGATTTCATTTTTCTAAGTAGAGGAAATGAGGAGAAAACAAAAGAACTACCTCATTAAGTTAATAAGAATGCACCATGTCTGACTTGGGCCTTAACCCCTAGAGCAAAAGAGACTATATTACCAATACTGATTCAATTAAAATACATGTGCATGCTGAGGCAAGTTGATTTTGGGGGATCTCTGAGGAAAAATGGTCAATAAAGCTCTCTTACCTCTGTCAACTGTAAAGTCACAGATCATTACAAGAGGGATTGCTCTTCCTCCTCTCCCCTCCGGTCTGCTTAGCCAAGGTTGCACCTTAGTATGGTGCAGCTGTGGCTATGGATTTCCTACCTATGAGGCTGGGAGGGGCAACCATCACATTGGAAGGGTGGCACCCAGGGATTTACCTTTGAAAGTTCCATTTACACAGCAAGCTTGGGGTTTGATTGAGGTTGTTTTTCTCAAGGAGTGGCTTGAGAAACCCAGCAGTGATTTACAAAAGTGCTAAGGTCCCCAAACTACCTCTTGGTTTACCTACTGTGGTACATGAGTTTGAAATCACAATTGAAACCTGTTAAAATGCGTAAGCATACAGCATGACCATCAGGGACAAAAGGACTGAGGAACAGAAGATAGTCTGACTGGGTTTGTTATAAACTGTAGATGAATAATCCAGGACCATATTTATTATGCCTCCTGGAGCGTCTGACTTATTGGCTTTCGCCACTTCTTTCCAGTTCCTCATCTTCCATATTCATCATGGTTCTTTATTTTCTCCTCTTGTCTTATATTCACCCTTAAGGGTGTCATATATGAGGCTGCAAAATTCACTTCAGTCAGGGGATACTGATTTAGGTCACCAGTCCTGACCACTCACACAGCAGCAGCCTGGCACTTCCACCTGCGTGTTGAGTAAAACCCCCCTGTGTGTTCCCTTGGCATCTTAAATACAGTTTTCTGAATCCACAATCATTGGCCTATTCTCCAAATCATCATGTGCTTCAGCTTTCCCCACTTTTCCTCCCAGTGGGGTCTTTATCTTCCCAGATCCTCCAACCTGAAGCCAAATACGTCTTTATTCTCTCATCTATATGTTCCCCAAATCTCATTTTATGAACTTTCCTTCCAGAATCCACTGATTTGATCTTTCCTAAATTACACTCCTAATTATGACTCCCATCATTGATACTATGTTTGACTGGATCTCCTGTGCTGGGCCAGGGTTGTTCCTCTTATTCAGTCTGCCTGATAGCTGTGAAAAAATGCCATTTGAGAATACTTGTAGTAAATATTTAAAGCATAGTTATTGATTGTCCCTTACATGCTACCTGCTCTGCTATGTGCTTTTTATGGAATGAGAAAAAAGATGTTTCTGTTTTCAAGGATTACAATGCATAAGAACAAGGCAGACAATTAAACGTTTAAAAAGTATCTATAAAATTTTAATTTAGTAGGTGCTATAATAAATAAAAGGCAGCACAATAGAATAACAATAATCAGACCCTAAGGTGGTAACACTGTAAGAATAAAGAGTTGAGAAAAGTATGATTATGACCTGTGGCTCCATTTCTTTCTCTTAAATTGAGCTGAAATTTCTTGTCTAAAATATAGGCATTATTTTTCAGACTTTTCTATTGCTCTCGCTGAAAACCCCATATGCCAAGGCAAGTGTCCCATATGTTCTTACTAGGTTCTGTTTTGCACTCCCTGTCTATATCTTTGTCATGGCTTTCTCTTTGTGGATCATCACTCTCTATCCTAACTCTTTATAAATTCAGATCATGTCTGCATTTCAGTGAAGCGCCTGAACATACTTACTGCATGAGGCATTCATCAGTATTCTTAGTGTCCCAAAGCCAGCGGTCTGATCTTTCCACCTTTGGATTCCCTTCTTTATTGTTTAGATTCCCATTAAATTACTATTTTTGAATTTCCTAGTTAGCACTTATGCTTAGCACACGATAATTATTTGAGTGCAAGCTTTACACTTCTATCACGTTTAAAACAGACAGCATACTTTTTGTCCCATGAGGTTTTCTGGCAAAGTTCCTTGATATGTGAAAACATTCAAAAAATTATGTGAAATTAATAAACAAGGCACCTCTAAAAATATATCAACCAAGTCATATCCAATGACTGGAGCAGGAAAGGGATGTGTTCTATCTCCTCTCCCAGATTCCAAGGCCTTTGCACATTACTAGTATGTTCATTGAACTGAAAGTTCAGGGATACACAGAAAATCAGTGTGGTGGTTAATTGATAAATTGTCAACTTGAGTGAGAATGCCCAGCTGAATTGAGACCACATGTTCTGGGCGTGAAAGACCCACTTTAAGGACTGTTGTCTGAAGGGTACAGGGAGAATGGGAGGGAAGGATTTTACCTGATCTTCCCTGGGAGAACTTCACTGTGACTGCTTTTCTTTGGAGAAGTCTTGGCTGTTTTTGCTTGAACGAGCTTTAACTGTTACCTTTCTTTGGAGGAGCTTCCATGTTCGTCTTCATCTTGGACATTGTCTCCTGGCTTCCAGTGCAGATCCCTCAGTCTTCTGGCACAAATCTTTCAGCTTGGCACAAACACTTTAGTTTCAGCACTGGCCCATGGGATTTTCTGGCACAGATCCTTTAGTCTCCTGTCATGGATTCTTGGGTCTCCTGATACATACTTGCTCAGGTCCCAGGCCTTTGACTGGACCCTTTAAGTCTCCAGCTCAAAGACAGACATTTTGCCCTCTTCTACAGCTGACTCTAGTAAGCACTGACTAAATACAGTCAGCAACCAGGAGTAGACTGGACCTGATCTCTGCCAACATTTGAGTCTCCTTAAATCAATCACAGAATATCTTGAACCCAGTAAATCCACGTCTTTTTGGTCTAGTCATTTCCATGATGGCAGCATCAGTTCAGTTTTTGTCAGGACATAACCAATGACACATACTTGTACTGGCTTTCTTAGTATATTGGGAGGAGATATATAGATATCTATATAATAAGAAGAGATGGATAGATATTATATTATCTTATTATAGAATCCTCCTGAACATTATAAAATACTTGGGATAATTTTTCCCCTTTCTGAAAATTGCAGATAGACATATTACTTCCAGTACTTCGAAGTTTTGGCTCTTTCAGTTGCACAGTTGCACCCTCTGTCTGGTTCGTCTCCCCTTTCTTCAAAGCCAAACTGAATAAAAGTGAACTGCGCAGACGCTGTTCTGAATGTGTGTTTGTCAGCAGAGACAGCACATGGGAGCAAGATGAGGAAAGTGGCAGCATTACAACAGGCTGTTGGAGGTGCCAACGACGGTGGAAGTCTCCATAGCACTGGAACAAAGGAGCTTACGGCATGGGATAGTTTAGTATGAAGGTTCTTCAGGAGATGCAAAGTTATGAAAGACAGAAATGTCCTTTCAAAGGTAGAGACAAACGAAAAAAGCAGGAGCATCAATGAAAGGCAGGAAGGAAAGAAAATGAGGGAAGATTAGAGAGTAAAGAAGGGAGGGAAAGAAAAATGCCTTTTATCTGAGTCTCATGTACAGTAATTCAAGCATGAAAGACACTCCCCAGCTAAATTAGCCAGGGTTGTAGTCCTCATTATTATGGGAGGAAATCAAGCCATTAAAATAATTATTCTAAAATGCATATGTTGATGGTAATAAAATATGTTTTATTGCTTCACTTTCTCAGGTTATTGAAATCCCTTAAGAGCCATTATCTGATTAAGTCTTATTATGTGGTTATAAGGTTGGAGATGGGCAAATTATTCCTCCTTTCCAGTCTAAGAGATAAGGAAAGAGAGCTGTGTGAATTGTCCTAGCCATCCAGTGACAGAAATTGAAAGCTGAAATTATTCTGGAGCTAAAACTGTCCATTCTTTTACTCATAAATTTCCCCTTAAAGTCCATCTTGCATCATGCATAAGTTATTGAGTGATATGTTTGAATGAGTTTAATGGACCTCGTTTATAGCTTTTATATCTCTGCTTATTTATTTGCTTTTCAGAACTGAAACAACAAAAAATAGAAACATTTTGTCTTAAATAAGCCAAAGCCTGACACAAAAATATATAAATCACTTGCATAATTTCCCTAGGAAATCTTTCCTTCATAGTAAGAGGAGCAATTGTCTTCCCAAAGGAGATTGTTTCTTTTAATCTCAAAGGCATTGCATTCTGACTTATAAGCATTTCCCATCTTTGTTTACCATGATCCATGAATTTTTCCCCTTTGGAAGGAAAGATGTTGAAATGGTTTGGTGACTTGCACTGTGGACATGTTCTGTGCTTTTTCACTGATGCCTTCTTCATTCTATTCTAGAAGTGCAACACTATGCTTTTCGTGGCTCCCTATTTCTTTGCTTTATTAGAAAACCTCAGATAGGGATGTTGATCACTTCAAGTGCTTAAATCAATCAATTACAGTCTGGTTCTATATTTTCAGGTCTAAAAATTAGTTAATTTGCCATGTAAAATTCTGACAAGCCTTTCCATTCAGGTCAGAGTCTTTTCCCTATCAAGTGAATTTTTTTCCCATGGGTTTTCTCCCAGGCATTTCTCTCTTGTGGCTGTTAACATGGAGATCGTATCTTTTATAGGTATATTCTCCCCTGGCTATCACTGCCTCTTTCCCACTTGAAATCCTCATCTTTCATTTTTGATATCACAATTGTTTTCAAAGTAACAACCTGACATATTATAACCACTTGACATGCTTGAAAAAGATGGAATGTATTTTTAACTTCCTAATTTCCTATGGCTTTTGCAGAGAACTAAGTTTACTATGTAGAAAGTTTATTTCTACTTTCTATTGACTATAGAAGAGCGAGGAAAATCATGAGGCTTTTTTGGGAAGAGTTTTTTTAAAAAAATCATTATATAACTATGAGACTTCAAATTACAGCTTGCTTATGAAAGCCTACAGTAGAATGGGATTTCCAACGGTCAATATTCTTAGGAGAATATAGGTTGTTGGATGAAGGAGATGTAGCATCATGCTTTCAGAGAACTATATAGCTCTTTTGAGCCTTTTAATCTCTTTCACCACCTAATTGTATCTGCTTGCTGTCCATGACCTATTGATACCGTTTTTCTCTTCTCCAGTTTCTTGGTTTCCATATCAGTATTTCTAAGCAAATTATTTTCTAATACTATCTCTTATCTGTTCTTGTCCTTTGGGTCCTCAGTGTTTCTTCCTTTGTTAATTGTAAACCTTGGCTAAAAGTCACTGTCAGGGGCCTGTAAATTTATCACTATGCAAAGACATTGTCCTTTCAGATTCATTGAGGAAATCCCCGGCACCTTTAAAAGGTGGAATTGTCACCCACACCATGTGGTTTCTCTGTCCCCTCTCAATCTCTTTTTTCAACTCCTGCTTCTCCCTGGCTATTAGTATATCTGTACTTTTCTCTGAAGGGTTAGAAGAAATAGGAAAGTCACAAATCTCAAGCTCATCTTCATTTCTGTTTCATTCTTAAATTTTACTGATTGGATACAGTCCTTTTTTCTCCCCACATCGTTCCATTGGTGATATGAAGGAGTCCAGTGAGACATTTGTGTTTTATCTCACAAGTGTACATCCACGGAAGGGATGTGAGCCTTTGGATTAGAAGGCTGCTGCTGTACATCCTGCGAATGCTAGTGAAAGAACGCTTCTCATCAAACTGTCCAGATTGAAAAAAGAGGTCTAAAGTAGATCAGAATTAACACCTCTAAAGTCCAAGTGGTCTACGGAAATGGCCTGAGAATGAATCAGATAATTAAAGACAAAAACAAAAATAAAACCCAATTAAACAAACAAACAGAAAACCAAACCAAAAACAAAGCATAAAATAAAACAAAATAAAAAAACTAGACTTTATAAAATGCAACATGGGCTTTCAAGTCAGAGAGGCCTGTATTTGTGACTTGTGACTTACTATCTGTGCAAATAGTTTCACTTAGTGGCTCTGAGTCCTCCCATCTGAATTTTCTGAAAAACATTTTATTTGGTACCAACGATCAAACTCAGGGGTGCTCTACCACTGAGCTGTATCTCTATCTCCTCTCCTCCTTTTTATTTTTTGAGATAGGCTCTTGCAAATTGTATAGTTAGGCTTCAAATTTGCAGTCCTCCTACTTCAGCCTCCATCAGTGCAGAGGTTACCTACTTCAGCTTCCACCATGCCCAGCTAAAACAAAAACTTTTAAATGTGATCTACAGGCACTGACTATCAAACAAAAAAAGTCTATGTGTTAATTTACTCCTTGGGGAATTCTAACAGCCAGTCTTGGGTTTCGGGCATGTACTGAGCTGTCTGCATGTATACATTTGGGCAACACTACCTTTAAAATGGCCTAATGCATGTGAAGTACTTTGAACAATGCCTGTAATAGAAGATTCTCAATGAACAGTGTGTAATTATTAAGAAAATGTGGTACTGTGAGTGGAGGTGCATTCCTGAAATCCTATCACAGAGGAAGCTGAGACAGCAGGATTGCTGTGAGTTGGAGGCCTGCCTGGACTACACAGGTAGCTCAAGTCCAGGTTGAACTTTAGAGTGAGACTCTGCCTGACTTCTCCCTTCTTTTTAGAGATTGGGTAGAATAATTATCACTTTTTATTACACCTTTCTTAAATTTGAATTTGCTACCTGGAACTGCTAGTTACATATTATGAGCTCTATGAGGACAAAATCTATTTTTTCATCTTTGTATTCCCTATAATATGTAATCAAATACTTGTTGACTACTACAGCCTTTTATTGCAACAAGAGGCTAGACCTCCCCTGCTTATACATATTAACCCCAGGTCATAGTACTGTGGACCAGGTTCTCCATTATTAGACATTATAGCATGGTTTCCAAGAGCATTTTTCTGTGTTCCTGCAGTTATTTTGCAGAGCTATATTATCTCAACAAGAGAGTTGATCCAGTAGTTCAGTCTATTATTTAAACAGTCATTAATTGAACAGTGAAGTGTTCTGCTCACCTATGATTGTATGGAGAACTATAAATATATGTGCAATTGTGTAATTATCTCCACCAACGCTACCTTTCAAAATGGCTAATTATCACAAACATATGAAATGCAAATGCTATCTCTAGGTGTTATTCAAAAGGACACATGCAGGTACTGTAATTCTATTGGAAACATCAACTGTGATTTCATCTGCTCAAATTTATGGTGCCTGGCATGTTACTTTCCCAGAAACCTGTGATTCTAGCTTGCCTTCTAAGACTTCAAGGATTGGACCTATGATTTCAGTAACCATTTTCCACTGTGAATACTGATTTCTAGGAGTCGAATTTCCTAAGGTAGAACCCTAGTCTTTTCATTTGCATTCCCATACTTTTTATAGGAAAGAAGTAGATCTGACTATTAGCTGTGTGATCTAGAAAACATTACTACCTTCCATTTTATTGAGTACAATGTGGTTAACACCAAAACCATATGGTTGTATGAGAGGTAAGTAATATCACACATCTAATGCACATGTTATATATGCTCAATCAAGTTCTTTTCCTTGTTTCTATTTCCATTCTGCCTATCATTTAGCCTAATGGGTTGGACATGTTAGAACCCAACTTTATTCTCTCATCTTGTGCCTTCATTTCTCCTCATAGACTAGGAGATAAAGCCATCAATAAAACAAACCTGAAATGTGGTGCATCATGGCAAATAGTGATGGTCTGTGCTTAGTATGCTACACACCATCTAGGTCATTTTGGAAAACAAAGAATAGCACTGTGCCATGAATTTAGAAATCAGTGACTATTGGGAAGATATAAAGAGAGGCTGGAAAGGTAAAGAATAATCAGGTCATTTGCAGTGTGGAAGGCCATGGGAAGAAACTGCATTCTTTAAGATCCTGTTAGTGAATTCTTTTCTCTGCTGATTCCTTTCTTTGGAGAATTTACTCTCTCCTAGAATGTCAAAAGCCATGTCTACGGTAGACATGTTAAACCAAACTTATTATGGGATCCCTGAAATGCATCTACATCTGTTTTCTGTTTATGCAAAGAACTGACCTCCTTACTACCAGCTCCTTCAGGTTTTTCTCTTTCCCATCCTCCCTATTACTGATCTTACCTTGAGTCTTCCTATAGTTGTACATTTATTTGTACAAAGGTGTTTGCTTTTGAGTTTCTTTAGATGCTGTGTTTGAAGCTCACAAAGACAGATTTGTGCCTTCATATGGCTTATACTTGATTTAGAAAGCACAGTTTGTAATAGCTAAATCCTGGAAACAACCCAGATGCCCATCCACTGAAGCATGGATAAAAAAGTTGTATTTTTATACAACAGAGTATTACTCAGCTATTAAAAAAGATAAAGTCAAGGCTTCTGTGGGTAAATGGGTGCAACTAGAGACCATACTCATAAGTGAAATAAATCAGACCCACATGTGTAAACAACATATTGTCTCCTTGGTGTAGGAACCTGAAAGAGTAGGTAAAACTCAAAATATACAATAGATGATAGGAAAGGGAAAGAAACTGCTTAAAGGAAGAAACAACTGGGAAGAGGGAAAGAAGAAAAAAGAAAGAAGGAATGCAAAACATAAATATATATATAAATAGCTATGATAACTGTATTGCTGTTGTCCAATGGTGTATTGAAATGAACAGTTAATGCTCACAACTTTTTATGTTCTGATCAATCGTGTATGCTTGTGTCTGGTGGTCTGAGAAACTGATTTGAAGGTAACAATATGCAATGGAATTATGATGGTGAACTCCTACCCTCTTGTCTAGTGAAACTCTGTATTATCTCTAATGTTTTACTGAAGAATTATTTTCTTATTCTCTTTAATGGTTTGAGCAATCTTTCATTCTTACATCTGATAATCTGAGCAATGTAGTTGAGGATAGTGATATGCAATGTAACAACCACTGTTGATTTGTATTAATTTGTCTTGACACTCTGTATCACTTTGAGTGTTCTTGCTTTGATTTGTTTATGTTTGTGATACTGGTATGCTGCTACTGTTCTATATTTTTGTTTGTTTCTCATCTACTACTCTCTTTAAAATAAAAAAAATTTAAAATAGAAAATGATTACAGACAATTCTAATTACTGCCCTTTTTCCTGCTCATCTTCATTGCTGCTTCTGTTTAATCTCTCCAAACTTTAAATGTTGTATTGTCTTTGCATTTAATTTGCATATCTGTTCTCTGGCTCTAGAATTTATACTATCTGGTTGGATCCTTAATCTGAATTCCAGTAGCACACGTATGAGTGTACCCTCATTATCTCTACCTGGAATCTAATGGGCATCTTGGTGATCATTTTTGTAGGAGTTTAAAAATATGCCACAAATGTGTTGACATCCCTCCTCTGAAGGGGAAGTCTAAATAGCCATCATTTGAAGATGCCTCACCTTAAGGACTCATTTCTAATGAAATAATGTAGTGAAAGTGATGTGTGCTTTCTCAGACTTGTCCAGAAAAGCTACTGAGCTGCTGCCTGGTTGTCTCTTCCTTGAAACACATATCTTTTACAAAATCACCTAAGGTCACCACAGTACAGAACCTTCATTATGACACCAATAAACAGAGATAAGTGAAGAGCTTAAGTTCTCCTAGCCCCCAGATCTTTGAATCTCCCCAATGTTTACTGGTAGATGTGTGAATGAATAAGTTGTCAGATGATGTAGACCCTGCCTTTGAGACATCCTAGGTGATGATGAATGTGGCAGATGTATGTTACTCCCTTTCACCCCCAGCCAAATCATGGCTTCACAATAATATTAATGCAGTGGTTGTTCTAAACCAGTAAATTTTGAGCTTTTTTTCTCAACCATCTCTTCTGGAACAATGTCTGAAATGAAGATCTACTCTTTTATTGTGCAATCTTCCCACCTTGATGAATACAAAGTTTATCTTTTCATACACTCAAGTGAAAATGTTGGCAATGCCAATTTTTCTCTTTTTCTCATACACTATATCTGGTCAGTCTGAATATTCTATTATCTTGATATCCACACATTTACACAATCTGAGTATTTCTCACTACTACTGCCATAAAGATCTTATTATCATCATGTGCTATGGGTTGGGGGGACAGTCTTTTTGAATTCTTTACTATACTGAATCAATAGTTCTAATTATTTACCCTTTTCTACCTCCATGACCTTCATGGATGGCTTTGTACCTGTGTTCACCTACAAATGGAGAACTCCCTTCTGTTTGAGTTCAGAAATGTGATTTCAGAGAAATTTTGTTTCTCTTTACTGCTGTATTGCTTATCTGTATTGCTTAAGTTGAAGCCTGGGTTACCTTGTTAGGGAATTCTATGCTACATCAAGCCAACTCCCTCCAGTTATCAAGCTGAATTCTCTTCAGAGCAACAAACTGTCTAATTCATTGCTTGAATAAACCAAGAAAATCTCAAAAGACCTGCTCCCTGGCCTACAAGTAGATAAACCTTTTTGTTTACTGATTTAAGCCACTGCGACTTGTGGTTTTTTTGTCATGTGACACTTGTGTGGCAATAAGAGACATATAGAAATTTATGCTATGAATTATATGTGCCTTAACAAAAATATAAATTATGTGTCATTGGCTTCATTTCTGGAAATGGACAAGGGAAAAATGTCAAGAAAATTTCTGTAGGAAAAGTAGCAACATTATTATACAGCCATGAGATAGTTAGGAAAAGTCTCCTTTGGTAACTTGGAAGATGGAAAATGGAGCTAATAACCTTTTGGATTTGGACAAAACTGACAAAACTGAGAGTGCCAACAGATTACTTTAAAGAAGAGAAGAGCTCTAGGAACAACTGGTTACTTTGAAAACAATGTTTGAAGAGAATAAAAGCACCTAATGCCTAGAATAGTGCTTGACACTCAGTAAGTGCTGAATGAATACTCAAGGAGAGATTCTTTATTGACAACTTCAGTAAGAATTATGAATAAGAAGTTTAGGGTGCCATGACAGTCTATAGCACAAAAGCAGTCATCTCCTTAACCTATTCCTGGGGTTATTTGAATGAAAATAAAATGTTAGGAGGCTTAGCTCATTCCTATTGAGACTTAATAGTGTCCTGACACATTTACTGTACACTTTTTAGTTCTTGTGAGGCTAAGGTACCATTCTCACAGTCATTCATATAATGCTTCTTAGAAATCTGTGTGCATGATCCATCCTGCTCGTAGAGTTTATTTTAAGTCACAATTTTCAATCACATCATGCTATCTCATTTTTTTAATATCCTTCTAAACAGACATTAGAGCTGAGATGTGAAACAAGACTTTAAAATGATCCTCAATAGGCTCTTGGTATAAAAGAATAATTCTCTTCCAATGTCTGCAGTTCATACAGTAGGATTTCTGGCTACATATTGATCATCATAAAAGTTCTTTACCTAGAGTTTGACCATTACTTTTCTTGCATCAAGTGTTTCTCATATTTTTCTTGCTTCTTCTGTTTGTTTTCCTTCTTCACCTTTCCAATTTACTAACAATTTAAATTCTTACCTTGTCTCCAAAAAGCTGCTTCCTTCCTGCCTGCTTGGCAGCATCTGCACCTTTGATGAGCCTGTGCTCTTGGGGAGGTCCCTAATCAGCACTGGGTCCAGGCCTGACCCTTGCCAGCATCAGCAAATATATCCCTCAGGTTGTTCATAATTCAGCAGGAGACTCTGTGTCTTCCGTAGAAGCAAAAGATAACTGTGCAATGATTATTTTCCTCAGTTCTTCAGGTACACATTTGGTTAGGGAAGAACAATTTTAACAGGTTTGGTCTCTGTGGGTATAGTTTGAAAAGTGCTTATTATGTGGATTTTATATTTAGCAGCAAGCTTTTGGGAGGGAACCTAAAGTACTGGAATCCCACCTACAGAGACTGCTTCCTAGTCTCCAAAGGAAACCATTAGATCTAACACATTTCTCCAACTTATAAACAATGTTGCTATCACACCAATCATCAGGACCCACTCTCAAGCTTGTCTCACAGTTTCAGGTTTTTCTGTCATAAAAAGTAAAATACAAGCTGTACGTGTTACTCTCTCAATCAGTTTGGGAAACACTCCCCTGAGAAGTGAAGGATCAGAGGTCAGTAGAGAGGCCCCGCGTTTGAAACGTGAGGATATGTTTTACGTCTCTAAACTCTGACACACAGAGGGGAACATTGCGAAGAGCATGGTGTGTCCTTCCCACAACCTCCATGGGACATTACATCCCTCTCTGAGGTTGGTTGATTTTAAATCTCTCTCTCTTTCTCACTAATTTTTGCTTTTTAAATCTCAAAGACAACAGTTTTACATAGCAAAAGATTTACTGCATAAGGAAAAACAAATATCTTTCTCAACTCAAACCTTCAGTTCCTTCTCCAGAGAATAATGTTGTAGACTTTCTTATATACATTGTAGAAACTTCTCATATGTGTGCAAGCCCAAAGCCTTATTCTAATAATCCAAATAAGAAGTCAATTACCGCAATCTGTACCTTGTCATTACCTCTTAAAAATCTCGATAATCTTTCTAATCTCATTATATATTGATGGCACTCACACTCAGTAATGGCTATCAGGTTATTGCATTGTACCCAATGAATGTCCCCACTGATGGATGTTTAAGTTGTTTTAGTCTTTTGCCAATACAAAAATGCTATAATAAACATCTTTAAACTTTCATATTTGCATGTATATAACACTATACATTTATGAAAAATTCTTGTCATAAATTTCTATGGTTAAAACATCATAACTGCATTTAACAAGTTACTACATGCTACTAAAAGTGTGGAGCAATTAATACTGCCCTAGAATTTATGAGACTGTCAAACTTTTGATGGCTTAGTCAATGTGATGTACTATTAAATATTTTTGTTTGTCAATATGGTTGATGAAAATGATATTTCAGATTCAAAAATACCCAACTATTTACATATCTATTCTCATTTATTATAATCTTGTTTCATCTATGTCTTAATTGCTTTCTTGTTGCTGGGACAAAATACCTGACACCCACAAATTAAAGGAGGAAATATTTATTTTGGCTCACAGTTTATAGAAGTTCAGTCCATAGTCAGAAGACTCCAGGAAGGGCGGCATTGCAAAGAGGCATCAAAGAGGAAAAACACATAGTGAGACAGGCAGGAAGCAGCATCACTCAAGGGAGTAGGAGGGATTTTCATATCCAGGCCATGTCCACAGTGACCCAGCTCTTCCCAGCAGGCTTTACCTCCCAACATCACACCCAGCTATAAACTCCTTAGTGGACTAATCTAGTATCACATGCATGATCCAGTCACCTCCCCAAAGTCCCACCTATGAGTACATGAGGCTTTGAGGGGACATCTAGATATAAGTTATAACAATCTATCATCATTAGATTGCATATTGACAAAATGAGGAAGCTGATAAAACCAACCTGAAAAAAATTTTGTGAGGTTTAATTAAATGGATACAAATAAAGTACTTACTACAGTGCCTGAGATAGTATAAACACTTGGAAACTAATTGCTACTTATTGTTATTCTTATTATCCTTATTACTTTGTATGCATATGTAAAGATTATATTTCTCTACATATGAATAGGATATTCATGTACTTGTCTTATTTTCCCACTTTGTTATTCATGTTTGCAATACTGATATTTAATAGCACTTTATGTACTAAGTAAATAAATACTCTGCTATTTTGGTTTCAGATATTGCCCTCAGTGGATCATCTATTTTCAACCAATTTTATGATATCTCCTTCCTTACACAAGTTTTTAATTTTTATGCAGATAAATACATTGATCTTTTCTTTATAGTTTCTAACATGTGTTTCCTATGGAAAAGCTGATCAGTGTCGATGATAATGACAATAACCTCCCAAATTTATATTTTGTTTTCTTTCATTATGGTGAATAAGGTATTAGAAAAAGCCATGGATTCTATATGACAGCTCATGAAAAAATAAACATGTCAGAAGAGGTAGAAAAAGAACCATGATACAAGGGTTTCACCTGATATTAGAACGTACTATAAAGTCTCTTCACAAAACCAGTTTGATTATTTCTGGAGATCAGAAAAATAAACCAATAGGATAAAGCATAAGTCCAGAAAGAGTAACAGTACTTTGGAAATCTGCCATGTAGTAAATATAACACCAATCACTATTGGAAAGAAATTGGCTTTTGAATAAAAACTATAATGAAAGTACATTATATATCAAAATTTAAATGTCCAGAGATCTCAGAGTAGACAGTAGAGTCTAAAATTACTCGAGAAAATGAGTAAAATTTTGTTTCCAACTGTTTTAAAATCCACAAGAAATTAAGAATAATAATCCTTATTAAATAAAATTTTATGGTAAAAGGTGCTATCAACAAAGTCAAAGAAAAAATTTCCTACTTATATGTTACAAAATTCCCATAATATGATGCACAGAGCTCATAAAAATTGATAAAGATGCTATACCTCATAGGAAAATGGATAAAAAAGATGGGTAGGTGTTCACAGAAAATGAGAAAGGCAACTAACTTTAAACTTATAAGGAATTAAGTCTCATTTATAAGGAAAAAACAATCAGAACCACAAAATGAGATACAGCAGACTGCAAATTCCAAAGATTAACAAAATATTTCCTCATAAGGAAATAGGCACTCTCGTATTTTGATTGTAGAAATTCAGAGTAATACAATTTTCAAGGAAGAAACTGTCTTACACTTTGGCACTGTCTTGCAAAATTACATAGGCATTTACTTTTTGATCCTGAAAACTCACTTTTTCACATTGCCCCTGTACATGTAGCTCAATAAAAATAAGGCAAAATAATCATAGCCACAGCCATAAACCAAACCTGTGCAAGCTTACACGGAATTCCTTGTAAAAGCAAAGAACTGATAATTACTTCATTGTGCCTCAAGAGAACAGACTGAAGGGGGCTGGGGATAAAGCTCAGTGGCATAAGCGTCTGCCTGGCAAGAACAAGGTCGTGAGTTTGATCCCAGGAATTGAAAAAAAAAAAAAAAAAAAAAAGAAAAGAAAAAGGGAACAGATTGAATAAAACGAATGTAATTAAAACATCATTGAACAGTATGCAGTGATTGCAAAAGTTTTAGAGCTTTCAATGATAACAAACTGCCACTGTGGCACACGTACAGTAGGTTTGCTGCTGCCGGTATAGAGCCTTACAAGAGAGTAAGAAATAGCTCCTGTATGAGCTGATAGGGAATAAATCATAAGTAATTTTGTCAAGTGAAGAAAGCAATAATATTGCTGCATTCTGCATAACAAAGCAGAGGAAATGAGCATATATACTTACAGGAAGGAAAAATGAGAAACTAATAACCATTTTAAACTAAAATTAGAGTAGAATATGCCATATAGAAAAATAGAATTGAATTTACCATTTTGTGCTGCTTTGAATTTTATAAATGTTTACATATAATAAAATTAAAAAGGAAAGGAAAAACTCCTAAAATTGTACCTAAGAGCAAATTTATATCAAATTGTTAACTATATAAAGAGTAAGTTCATGTGATTTTGAAGCTGTTATTATAACCGTATATCATTGATGAAAATTATTTTAAAAACAAGCAAAAAAGAATTTCATAGAAATCCTGTTTATTCAATGAGTTTATTATTACTAGTAAGTTAATAGATTTAATAATGTTAATAGTACTGCTTTTAGTACCAGGCTATAACACTGTAGAATGAAAGAATAAATATGATAATGTTAATATGAGCTAAGATTTTAAAGGTTAAAATGATGCAATAGCAAAAGAAGTTATACTCTCTTTAAGGGTAAATTTAACCTGAAAGATAAATGTAAACTCATAATTTTGCAAATATATGTCTTCCCATTCTGCTAACTGAAATGACTTGGAAACAAAAATTTCCAGTTGCAACACTGGGATCAGCATGCCAGTCTAATTTCTAACTATTTTCCACTGAAAATAACCAGAGCTCCTTGGAAAATTGACTGTTTTGCTTGCTATGAAATAGATGACCCCAAAACTTAGTGGGTTGCAAAACGAGAGGATCAGTACTTTTCATCACATCTCAGTGTGGTCAGGATTTGTGTGGACAGTTCATCACTGCTCTGGTCTCACCCAGCCAGGGCACTTTACATTATGGATTGACATTAGTTGATAAATAGTCTTTTTGGTTCAGAATTTCTAGGCATTTGTCTCAAGAAAGACAAAGCCAGAAAGACATAAGCTGTATGTTCTTCCCTCACCATGTTTCAGAAGTCATGCAGTATCATTTTCAGTGCATTCTACTTGCTAGAAGTAAATCCCTATAACCAGTTTCTCTTCAGTAAGAAGGGAACTAGAATACTCCTTTTGATAGGAGTAATGCCCAAGAATATGTAGACATATTTAAAACCACAGACATACAGGGAGATACAATGTGAGCTGAGATTCCTAATTATGCTGAAAAAAACAATAAAGTGCTGAAACATTAATACAAATATGCCAGAAAGAAATAACAACTTTCTTAAACATGCTCCAATTAACCAGGTTTGGGGCATTTCAGCTCCATAGTGAATAATAAGATTAATATGTTATAAGATTTGAATTACAACTCTAGAATAGTTAGTTCTGTGAATTCACAGTGACTCAAAACATAGATGATAGGTAGCAAAAGTTTTCCATTTAGGTGAATGTTTGAAATAATAGAATTTGAATATACTATTTTGACAACTTCAGTGTAAGGAATGGTTCAAACAAGGGACAGACATGAATGCTAGAACCACTTGGGAAGGTTTGCTGGAAAAGAATTATGCCAAAGAATGATACCAAGTATAACTTACTTATTGCAAAGGAGATTGTGAGCCTTAACACAGAGAGATATTAATTTAAGCACATGATCAAATTTGGCATCAGCAGTAGTGGAAAACCTTGACCTTCTTCAACCTTTTAAGTCTCCTATTAGAATCCCATATACAGTAACACATATCTCCTGTGACGTAGATTTTTTTTTCCAAATTCAGTCAGGTCTCTAGTTCTAATGTTTGGTTTTCAGAGAAAAATACTGTTGAAGAATAAGTCTTTAAAAATGAAGAAGAAATAGACACAAAAATTCCGAATATGAGACACCTGTAACAAAAGTGGTCATGATGTTCAAAAGCTCAACGTTGAAAAAAATGCTGTGGGAGTGTATATACATATAAAGAGTGACTACAGGTTATAAATAAGTGCAACATATTGATCCTGATACAGTATTGTGTGTCTATGTGTGTGCATCCATGAGCATGTGTGTGTGTGTATGTAGGTGACACAAAGTGAGAGAGAGACCATGACCATAATCTTCACTTCTGGGACAGCTGAGAATATTTGCATACAAAATGAATCTTAAATTACATCATGAAATATTAATTTTTATGTATTACAGTATATTACATTTTGAATAATATTTTTATTCATAGACGATTTAGGGAGAAGTATTTAAGGTAAAACATAGTAATATTTGCAATTTATTTTTAAATCAAAGCAATAAAATATTTAACTCTCATTGAATGTAGATGGATCACATGTGGATGTTGTGCTGTGTTTTAAAAGTTTTTTATCAAAGAAAATTTGGGGATAATAAAAAATGAATAGATCGTAAATGGAACACAGTACCATAGTCATTCAAGGATAGACTGCAATTTTTCCTATAGGAATTCTTCCATTATTTCCAAAATTCTCATTTGGGGTATTCTTCATCAGCTTCAATCTGCTCCTTGCCAACCTGAAGTCTATACTAGAAATTTCTAAAGAAGACAGGTAGGATAATCCTTCTTACTTGCCTCAAAGCATGTTTTAAAGGCTCAACTAGATGTATAGTGCTAATTAATTGTATTATTTTCAAGTACACACTAAAGCTCACCTTTTAAAATAAATAAAACAATTTATGGGTAATACCTGCATTATTGGGGTAAATGTAATTGCCACAAGAATGAGTATTTTGGAAATAATTGCATAAAACCATATAACTAAAATTTACATATATATACATATAAATATATAATATATCACATATATGTAATTCCATCATACTCATTAGTCACACTATACAGTCATAAGGCTAGCCAAAAAGAAAGGCTAGAAATTGATACAGAAAGATAGAAATTGATGACTCACTATGGCTAACTAGGATGATGGAAAGTTGTGGAACTCTCATGGTATGAGATCATCTGTTCGTACATTTGCTGCACTTACTCCTTTATATAAACCCTATCTATAAATTGGCTCTTTTCCCAATGATAAAGAAAATAAATTCCCAAAGGCAAAAGATATGGATCAAAATTGTACCCAGGTAATCCTTGTTACTGTGCCAGGTGTCTGATCCAGGATGTGACTGAACACATAAAGAAGAATTAAACGCAGCAGAGTGCTTCCTAATCTGTTCAGAGATCAGAACCTGGATCTCATGGAGCAGCCAAAACACGCTTTGGAAATCATTTTCTTTACATATACATTTATCAGTAGTTTCCTCTCTTGCTGTCTTACTGTATTTTTTAAATTTTATTTTATTAGTATATGTTTACATGTTTACAGAGAACTACGTTCATTTATCTGGGGCCCAAGTACACATATATGATCAAGCTCGTTTCTTTTTTAATCCCCTTACCACTCACTTCCCTCTCTCTAAATCCTCATTCCTCATTTCCATTTTTGTTATTATTCTTACTTCATGTTTATGACATATGTATAGTGCTTTTATTTATTGAGGTTATTAACTTCCTATATATAGCATATATTCCACGTACTTCCCTTACCCTTCTCCTTTAAATTGAATTTTTACATTAAATATATGATGTTCATAACTGAAATTCAAAATTAACATTATATAGAAAGATATAGATAATCAATATCATTAAAAATGAGAATAACTATGCTTTTGGTGCAGGAGGAAGAAAGTTACATTGATGAAGAGGGGAGGAATGTAAAATTTTATTGAATTACCATTCAAGGGTAGAATTCTCTTCCTGGATAGTGGAATATATTTGTTGGAAAACTCTTGAATGAAAATATGAAAAACACATGAAAAATTTACAGAGTCAATGATGGTTCTGACTACTCAACTGTAATTTGAAAAAATAGATTTGCAAAGATACCTATTTTGGTCTTTTCAAATATGATCAATTCGCCCATATCCCCAGGACATCACCATCCTCTTAAACTTCTTGTACTTCCACAGGGATTTTTGAGTTCACGAGAACTTGCCCAGGCCCAGATCTCTTAGCAAACTGACTCGATTTAACCATAAACTCAATGTATACAACATTGTCAGTTTATAAAATATTTTCTTATGTATCATCTTGTCTACTGCTGACATTAAACTTGGGGGTCAGGATATTGCTTGCATTCCTACTGTACACAGCAAAAAGTAAAACATTGTTGAACCAATAGTCTCCGATTTTCTACTTCATCAGCTGTGAAACTCCTTGTAATCAAAAGGTATTTTCTTCTTGCAAAGTGCTTGGAATAGTACCTGGCATAGAGAGCACTGCATAAATTAATATTGATATATCCATGCTTCTCAAATTGGAGGACTTACATTCTATGAGGATACCCAGGACACCCAAGTCAGTACATAGTTTTACACCATCAACTTCACTTCATGGTAAAATAATTTCAAGTATTATTTTCACCCAACAGAGTATCTTGGAGTAAAATATAAGATGCACATGAATTTATAGATAAAATATGAGATATGAACAGGCTTCTAGCCTTACAGCATACTAATTTGATCTACATGCCTGACACTCTGGAGTATGTAATCAGTTGGAGTTACTTCAGTGAGAAAAATTGGAAATCCCCGAGTAGGTGTTCTTCCTTATCAACCCTCTGGGGTACCCAGTTAAACAGTGATGAGCATGGGCTGACCCAGTCAGCCTTACAGGGCACCTTGATATTGACTCTGATCCTGAGAGATGCTGATGAGATGTTGAGGGCATCTCAGGAAGTTCTCTTACCTGTGAATATGGACCTATCAAACCTTCTAAGAGCCTTAACATTTCATGACTAATCATAAACTTTCAAGGCAAATTTCCAGCAAATTTTGTCTCTCTCTACCTTTCCATAGTAATTTTTCACTCCACAATCTATGACAAGTACCAGTTAATGTGCATTAAGTCCTTGTTATGTGGTGGTCTTACAGATTAAGAGACTGGGAATCTACAAAATGGAACAATTTGCTTAGTCATTTAACAACACACAAGTAGAACCCAAGTGAGGTTCAGTTTCTTTGACCCACTCAGTGCTGTTTCCTCTGTTCATTGAGAAACTCATCTGAAATAAACAATTATAGTTCCTGAGGTAGGAGTTACCAAATGCATGTACTAACAGTCAAAGCACAGAGAAGCCAGAATTAGAGTTATAAAGGAATGGCTTGTACAGTAAGGTCAGTTTTGGGGAGTTAGACAGGGAACAAGGGCATGTCTCAGAGACAAATCTGCTAAACTTCATCAGCAATGAGGGAGTGCGGGCTAGCCAGGGGGAGGTGTTTAAAGGGGTTCCAAGTACCAGTGGCTGTGATAATGAAGAAGAGAAATATAGAGAAGTGAGCCATCTATAAAAATGGAGAGAGAAAAAAATAAACTTTCTATAACTATAACATGAAGTGGCAAACAACTTATTCTCAAAAGAAAAAAAAGAAAAAAAGCAAACCCTCCTCCCTCCACCACCACCATGTCTAGGAACCTCCCCAGGGCCTCAAACCAAATTCTTTCCTGGTTTCTTTGCAGAACTAAAGCAAACACACTAAGCACTGTTTACCAGAAGCAGCCAATGATGCCCCAAGGAGCAGTATCCCTGAACTTGCAATGCTGTCTGCAGACAAAATGCTGATGCGATATCTGAAACCCAGAGTTCAGGGAGGATAGCAACTCGCCCAGAAAAAGAGTGAATACGACAACAGTATTTTGGTGCGAGTCCCTTTAAATGCTCCTCAGCAAAACCAAAATGTCCTTGAATCATGCTGAGGTCGGTAATTGGAGCTGACATCTAAGAATCACAATCCCCAAATCTCCCTAAAGTGGTACAATAGCCTAAAATGAACAGGTATTCTGTTCCTGGTTTCCAACTATTTGGCACGAGTTGGTGGGCTTGCATGGAAAGCCTACAGGAATGGAATCACTTAGTATTACTAGTAACAGTAGCATAGAAAGGTTTCTTTGTGCTGAGTACTATTATTAAGATTTTACTTGGATTATCTCATTTGCTTCTTATAAAAAACTTATCACACAAGTGTAATTATTATTTAATATAAAGACAAAAAGTGAAGTGCAGAGAATGTAAATAATTCACCCAAAGCTTCATGACTAGCAAGTGGTAGAACTGAGATTCCAGCTCCCCCTTTTCCAGTCCTTCCTTCAGAATGAATGAGTGATGTTAGATGATTTTGCTGTCTTTCGTATTTAGCATACAGAGATTAAATTGATGAAGAATTTGTTCAGCATTAGTGAGCAATGTATCAGCATGTTTACATTCTCAACTTCTCATCCCATTTGAAGCATTTAGAAAAACCTTGAAGGGTAAAATTGCTTTCTCTGGCCACACTCAGTTTCTTTTAATAGTTCTTTCTGCACTGTCAGGATAACCTCTTCCAGATCCTGCTTCAACCAAAAGAGCTCACCAAATAACTTTTAAGAGTTATAAAGAATTGATTCTCAATTACATAACCCAGAGAAGTAGCACAGCTTATCATGGGTAAGGGCATAGTGCACAGACACCAACCCTGTGTGTTCAGACCTTAGGCATGTAGCTTAACTCCTTTTGGAACTTAGATTCATCATTGATAAAAGAGGGACAATAACAGTACCTACTTCTTGGTTTAGAGATGACTAGAAAGTTTCTTTACTATTTGTTGAGTATTTTACCTGTATCTGGCACATCACAAGTATGTAATACAATTAGCTGGTACTTATCATAGAGATTTTGTGGAGTGCAAAAAGTACTAATGTAAAGAGAGCAAAAATATATTGAAGTAGAGAAACAATCAGAAAAGACATCACAGTATATCTGGCATCTTTCTAAGCCTTTATTTTTTTTTGAGAAATGATGGAAATAATGTCATCATTTTTTATTTTCCTGCATTGGTCCAGGTAATTTTATCTTTGGAGGAGACAATTATTGCAATCATTTGAAAAATGGTCCTACACTATAGGACCTATAGCCAGGTAAAACTGTCTCTGATGTCGGAAGACTCTGGATGTCATTTTTCAAACCATGTCCAGTAAGGTGCTATGTGTCCCTGTTTTAAGAAAACCTCATTTATAAAAATCTAAATTTGAAAAATAAGTACTAGCTGAGCTTGAACAGAATTATTTACTTCACAAAATAATTTAGTCAGGTTATTTTTTTAATGCCAAATGTTCTTTAATATTAATTTAAAACATTTTACTTTCCATTGCACTGGAAAGATACTAGCGTCAGAATCTAAATTAGTTGTTGTGTGGCACAAAGCAAATGAATAACATTATTTCTAATTCTTACAATAACTATAAAATGTGATGCACATATTACTATGCATGTTCTATAGTCAAAGAAATTGAGACTCAGGGAAGTTTACCAAGTTGCCTTACTCTATAAAACTAGTATATAAAAAGTCTTGATTAAAGATTGTGTTCCACTGTCCCTATGGGTCCCTGCATGATCACAGCTTTCAAACATATGGTTGAAATGCTTTCTAATAGAAATCATTGTTCACCATTTTTTATAATCTCTCCACTAAGAAAACCACAACTAGAGTTCATTAAATAGGAAGTGTTTCCCACTGTGTTTTGCCAATGCTGTCATCCTACTTTCTGCTCCTGTCCAATTCATCTTTCCACCTCCCCTAACAAAACGTTGCTTCATGATGGAGCTCTCTGCTTTCTAAAACACAGATCAATGAGTGAAGAATTTACTCAGTAGCCCAACCCTTTAGTTATAATTAAGTCCATTACAAGTCTCACTCTAATTTGGGAACCAACAATTAATTGGCTGTCCAAGTAGAGGAATAGGGAGAGGGTTTTCCCTGACTAGGGTACTTTATGACTATATTTTTTACATTAGTAGAAAAGAAAAATATATAGAAAGTATAAACTCCTGAAAGCAAAAACTTTCCATGGTGCTCTCAGTTGTTATGGGATCACTTCTGAAAATAAGATTTGAATCATTTTGTGACAAGCGTGAATTTATCATGGACAGGAGAGTCTCAAATCATTTGTTTTCTTTGTGGTTGAGGTTACTGATCCTTTGATTGAATGCATTCAATAAAATGTTCCCTTCATTGCTACCCTGGAGTAAATAAACTCACAAGATTTTGTCCAGCCATATCTCTTATTCCAGCTCATCCTCTTCTGAATCATCTAACCAAGATGGAGCTACTTCCTCATGCTCAACAGATTCCCTAGAATTGGGTTCTGTTTGGAAAACCATAATCAGATTCTAGGTTTCCTTGAGGTAGAAGGTTATTGAAAAGTTGTGTATTTGCATATGTATGTATCTGTTGCTTATTTGACCTCAGTGCAGTGGGTTCAGAGGTCTACAAGGCTTTAGGAAGGGATAAGGAGAATAATTGGGTGTAATCTTCAGAATCGTGTCAGTGTGTAAAATAACCATGAAATCCTTTGGCTGCTTTTAAATTTGTTTTCCAATAGTGAAGTTTATGTGGTGCATTCATTGAAACAGATTTTTTAAACATTGGAATTGAATGAGGGCACAGAAGTTACCTGATCTTCCTAGCTCTCTTTATTGATGATTTTACTGAGATTCAGAGAGAAAATGCCTGGGGCCATAGAAGGAATTAGAAAATCAGGTCTTTATACAGCAGAAGCTTAGTTTCTTGCTCACTTGTGATGATCCATAGCTACCAGCATTTAGTCTACAATCCTTCATTTCCTTCAGCTGCAGAAGCTAGGAACTATATCCAAGCATGAAGACAGTGACAGGCACAAATTTATCAACACAATAGAAGAATAAGAGATTGTGCAGGATGAGATGATATCTTCGAGGCAGAACACTTCTCTTTCTTTTAAAGGTCCAATACATTTAGATTGAGTATTTAAGAACTTTTTAAATGAAATTTTATGTGAAGATTTTCATTTGCATGGGTAGGACAGTACCTAAAAATGGGAAAACCAGGTTGGTGGAGTAGTGATCTATCTGTATATAGGCAGAAGCCTGAATGATTCTTAAGTTCACTGGTAGCACCAAAATTTTTCCTTTTGCTTTCTTCTTGACTCTAACTTGCTATGCATTTATCGCATCCTATGAATGATAACTTTAAGCTGACTGTAATTGTCTAGTGCTGAGGAGTTTCCCTTTTCTCAGGATTCATGTTTCCTGCAGAGAAGGGAAGACAGGATCATAGATGCTGGACACGTGGAGAGCTGGGTGTAAGAGTATGTCGACCCTGGTTTTTCCTCGGTAGGCTGCTCAGTCTGCTGAGCAATTTGCTCCTGTCAGTGCTGAAATCTTTATATTTGTTTTGTGCTGCTCCTGGTCAATTAAAAAATTGATCCAATACCCTAGTTCCTCTTGGCTTTGCTGCAGCCTGTCAGAGCATTTAACATTTGTCTTTTTCTAAATTGCTGTGAGCAAGGCTGGTTTTAACAAAAAGTTAAGGTTCCAAAAGTTGCTCTGCACTTTTATCTCCCTCTTGTGTGCTAGTCATTTATTTCTGGTTTTCCCCATCATATCCTTGCATGAACATCAAGAAGACATGAGCTTATATTAGCTTATAAAGCAACATTTTCTCATTCCAGACAGAATCAACAAGTGTTTATTGAGTACCTACTATGGCAAAGGCATTGATTATTTCCATAACAAATCCATAACTTAGTGTTTTTTTAATTTTAAAGAGAGTAGTAAAAGAAAAAAAAAAAAGAACAATAGCAACACACCAACATCACAAACATAAACAAAGTAAGCATATCAAAAGTGATACAGGGTTTCAAAACAAATTGATAGGAATTAACAGTGGTTGTTACAAATCCATAATTTTGAATTAGCTCATTCTTCCTCATAAGACCACCACAGTTTTTGCCATATCATGTCAATCTAAAAATATTTTTATTGACAGTAATTCACTTTATTCATTAAGTTCATTGTACATTTTAGATATACCTAGTGATTACTTTAAAATTACTTAAATTCATACCAAAAGTAGATGTTAGAGGTTGTACTTAACAAGGAGGAAAACTATGCACTGGCTGCTGACTTTGTTTTCCACATCAAACTCACGAGATATGGGGAAATGTTCATGTACTGTGTATCAGTGAATCAGTGAGGAGAGCATGCACAGTGATGGTCCAATAAGATTGTGGTAGAACTGAAAAATTCCTATTGCCAAGTCATAACATCATGGTGCAATGAAATACTCAATGTGGTGATGCTGGTAAGAAAACCTACTGCACTGCCAGCCATATAAAAAAAAACTATAATACATACAGTTATGTGTTGCACACACCTAATAATGGTAATAAAGGACTGTTAGTGGTTTATGTCAGTTTTATTCTTTGTATCATTATTTGAGAGTGTACTAGTTCCTCTTATTAAAAAAGTTTACTGTAAAAAGTCTTACTGTGTTATGCCAGCAACAACTTCATCCATCCCATGCTTACTGCATTTTTGCATTACTCTGCTTGAGTTTGATTTAATCTTGTGTTATCTCACCTAGTTGTATAGAAAGCTATGCCATCTAGACTGTCTTCTTAGAGCAGTGCTGCTGAACCTATGGCACATGTGTTGTTTTTCTTTTAAGACCAAAGATGTCAATGTATGAGTTGTTTTTCCAAGACTAAAATCTCAATATTCAGGTTTTTTTTTTTTTTTTGGTTTTTCTCCGGTACCGGGAACCGAACTCATGACCTTGCACTTGCCAGGCAGGCGCTTTGACGCTGAGCTAAATCCCCAGCCCCTAATATTCAGCTTTAATTGTGGTGTCAGCACGTGTTATGGTTGATACATTGTGTCAACTTGGGGAGTCTAGAGGTTTGGCTAAGTGACTCAACAGTTTTACATCCTGGGGTGCAAAGGACCTGCCCTTCCTCCTCTAGGATATTGTTCATTGTGTCAATGTGAGAAGTTTAGAAGGTTAACTATGTGAGTGCTGCCCCCTGCGTGGAGGTAGCCTTCTTACAATATAAGGGAGGGAAAGAGCCTTGCATGCACTGCCATTTCCCCCTTTGCTCTTGTTGCTTTGCTATCTTCTGCCTCAGATCCAGCCAAGTATGGACTGAAACCTGCACAAACTGTAAGCTAAATAAACCTTTCCTTCCTTAATTTGGGGCATTGGGTATTTTGTCTCAGCAATGAGAGAAAACTAACCAAGACAGAATTTGGTACCAGGAGTGGGGTCATTGCTGTGACTATAGCTAACCATGTGGTGCAAGAGCCTTTGGAAATGGCTTGTGGGAAGAGTTTGGAAAGGTTTGGAGATATTGCCTGAAAGATTGCCTGAAAGAGTAGAGCTCAAATGCCTTCAGCTGTTCTGTTTGGGAGATTCTGGTCAGAGCTCAGATCAGAAAGCTGATAGAAATCCTGCCGGTAAAGACCGGGTTCAGGAGGTTTCTGTTGGAAAGAAGGACTTCACTGGTTATTGGACTCCAGACGATGTGTGCTATGGCTTGGAAGAAAGTTTGTCTGCATTTTGCTCATGTCCAGAGACTGCCTAAGACTGAGATTAAGGGCTATAGTAGACTGATTAATTTGGCAAAAGAAATTTCAAGTCAAAAGTTGAGGCAGTGGCATGGCTATTGTTGGGGGCTTTTAGCCAGATTTATATTGAGAATCAAGAGCAAAGAGCCCAACAGGATGATTTAAAATGTTGTGAATTTGGCCAGAAAAGAAGCTCCAGTAAAGCTGTGGACTGCAAAGATAAGGCTGAGCAGATGTCCATTGCTGAGAAGGAGCAGGAGAATGGAAAAGATGGCCTGAGGGCACCACAAATGGCATACCTCTACCCTTTGCAGCCTCAAAACTGCAAAGCAAAAGGCCTTGCCTTGAGAAGGAAGCCACAGAGTGTCATGTTCCAGAATGGGGGCAGCATAGAAAGTTTGTTCTCAAAATTAGATTCAGAGTGCCCAGCGATCCAGCCACTCATCCTCTATGGCCAGGATAGAGGAAAGTTTGGCTACTGCTCCAGGTGGCCACAGACCTTGGCATCATCCACATGGCCATGGCTTTAGGTGCATGGAGAATGCAAGAGTTCTGAGGTTAAAGAGGCTTCCACCCATATTTCAGAAGGCCTGAGAGTCCAGGCACTGTGCCCCTGATGGGACAGTGTGTGAGGCTGTGAGTGTGAAGCAAAAGGTGCACTGGAGACCTCAGGAGTTTAGAAAAGCCAGCACTATGGATCATCTAAGGAAATCTGAAAGGAGGGAGGAAAGCAGGCCTAAGAGTGAAGCTGTGAAAGCTGTAACCACAAGAAGTGCCATAGGGGTGGACTCATGCAAGCCCTTTGGAGCTCACAATGTGCCACAGATTACTTCAGATGCTGTATATAGAACTACAGGACGTAATATTAGCCCTGCTGGATTTTGGACCTGTTTTGATCCCAGTGCTCTGTAGCCCCCTGTTTGTACCTTTTGGAATGGTACTGCTTATTTTGTGCCATGGAATGTTGAAAGTATTTAACTTTTCATTTGTACAGGGGCTCACAGCTAAGAGTTTGCCTTACATCTCAGAGGAGACTTGGGACTTGGACTCCTCAGCAGTGCTGAAACTGTTAGGACTTTGGTAACTCTTGCAGATGGACTAAATGCTTTTTGCATAAAGGGATGTGCATGAGTCTTTGGGGGGAAAATGTTATGGTTCTAATGTAATATAATGTCTTTGTATGTGGAAACTGGTTTAAAGAAATATGTCTGGTTGCCAGGTTGATAAGGGGTAGATTGTTATAGTTGATACATTGTGTCAACTTGGGGAGTCTAGAGGTTTGGCTAAGTGACTCAGCAGTTCTACATCCTGGAGTGCAAAGGACTTGCCTTTCCTGCTCTAGGATGTTGTTCATTGTATCAATGTGAGAAGTTTAGAAGGTTAACCATGTGAGTACCACCCCGTAGGTGGAGGTAGGATTCTTACAATATAAGGGAGGGAAAGAGGCTTGCACGCACTGCCATTCCCCGCTTTGCTCTTGTTGCTTTGCTATCTTCTGCCTCGGAGCCAGCCAAGTATGGGCTGAAACCTGCACAAACTACAAGCTAAATAAACCTTTCCTTTCTTAATTTTGGGCTTTGGGTATTTTGTCTCAGTAATGAGAGAAAAGTAACCAAGACAGCACATTGCTATAAATAAGTGGGTTTTGGGTTGCAGTTTGGGCACTTGGTGTCTAAAAGTTTCCCCATCACTGTCTTCAGGTATCCTTTTTGACATTCATGCAATGCCTAATGATGCATTTCTCAGGATGTATCAGCATCATCAAGTGATATGTGACTATAGTCTATGTGAATGAATGTGGAACTATGCTTAAATAATGGTACAAAACTGAAAACATGCAAAGAAGTTCAAAGTCTCTGAATCCCTTCTTAGATGAAAGAGTTTAGTAGCCTCTGATGAGCACTGTGCTCCATATTCTCCCACATGGGCTGGGCAAGTGCCATGGAGGCTGAGTTTCTCCAAACAAAAGAGAATCTGGGAAGATGAGATGATTAATTTGGGGTCAGCCATGTAGGCCTAGAAAAGATGAAAGAGGTGAAGTAGATTGTATCTCCAGGCACTGTTCTAGGGATTCTGTTCTCCTTTCTCAAAATCATAGATAGAAGAAGCCTAGAATTAGATTTCAACCTTCCTAGATTAGAGGTTATAATTTAAGGAAGTTTATGCTGTAAAAGGAATATTGACAAGACAAAAGCAAATTCTTAAAGAAATTATAAAATATATAGTGAGTCTTATGCTAACACAGCAACAGAATTATCCAAGAGAAAGCAGAGCTAATGTGGCAGAAACAACAGAAACTTTCAACAGCATAATATATATCCTCAGGGAAATATATTGCAAATTTCAAAAGAGGACAGATGTTTATTAGGAAGAACCAGGTGGAGGTACTGGATATGAAAATGTAATTATTAAACAGGAAGTAAGTAAAAAAATCAAATACCAGAATAAGTAGAAATTAATTAATGAACTGGGAAATTATATTGAGAAGGTTTTCTAAATTTAGGAGGATGACATTTAAAAAGCAGAAAATATTTGAAAAAAGTTAAAGGGGACAGAAGATCAAATTAGAATTTAACATTAATCTAGTAAGAATCCTAGAAGGAAATATTACAAAGAAAATGTAATCTTAGAAATAGTGACCATTTTCCAGAACTAAAGACAGGACATAATAATTTTAGGTTGAAAATATTTTCAGATTATGAGGTAGCACACAATAAATGAATAAGTAAAACCACACATTCAGACACATCAGAATGAACTTTCATAATAAAGAGCTTCTATATAGGGAAAGTAAATCATTCACAAAGTCTCAGGCATGAGAAATAACGTCAAATTTCTTAAAAACAATGGAATGAACTTATGTATCATTGGGGCAATTAGATGAACTTATTCTAGACTATCCAGGGAATATGTAATTTATACAATAGAGCAAAATAAAACTTTTTTCACTTTAACATCCATAGAAGTCACTTAAATTTTTTCCAATATATTCTTTTTTGAAAATTGTATTGATATATTTTGTATTTATATAATGATACTAAGTATCATAATGAATTTATACCTGTACATGATATATCTTGCTTCTTCTTTCTTTCCCATTCCCCTTCTCTCCCTTTAACCTCTCTTAGAATGCATTCTTGAAACAGAATATAAATTAGTCCATGAGGAAACAATTATTGTGGAAAGCATGGATAAATAAAAGAACCAGTAAAGATTATTATTCATTTGAGTAAGCAGTAATTAAAGGAAAGACATATCCCTGACACTTAATCTGCAACTTAATGTCACATCAACTTTGTTGAAATAAATTGTAGTAGAGACAAGAGAGAGATAAAAATTGGCCAAGATTCAAGTGTATGTGTGTGCATGTGCACATGTGCATGTGTGTGAGAGAGACAGAGAGAAAAAAGAACAAATTGAGATATTGGCCAATAAAGAGAGAATTATATGTTTAATAAGTGAATTATAACCAACAGAGAAATCAATTAAATACATAAATTTAAGCAATTGAGAATAAAAGAAAAGATGGGGGGGAAGGAAGGCAGAAAGAAGGAAGACTGATTTCATCAATAGCCACTGTACTTCAAAACAAAAAAAGTAATGAAAATAAATAAATCCTAGTCTATTTATATTACAATTAATGAAAATGGGGTAAAGGCACAGACTAAAAAAAATAGATGATTTAATAATCTAACTTTTGTATTTTAACTTAAATGACAAAGTTTGAAAATAAAGACATGATGGCACACACATGTGATCTTGGCACTTGGAAGGCTAGGCTAGGGGATCACTGGGAGTTCAAGGCCAGCCTGAACTACATAGGGAGACCTTGTCTGACAGCAAACAAACACCCAAGTCTATCACCATGCACCAAACTAAAGTCAAAATGGATCACAGGTCTCAATATTAAAACAGAATCACTAAATCTATTGGAAGAGAAAGTAGGTAAAAATCTTGAAGACATAGGGGTAGGCAGAAAGTTTATGAACAAAACCCAAACTGCCCATGAAATACTTCAAAGAATCAACAACTGGGATCTCATCCTACTGAAAAGTTGTTGCATACCTAAAGAAATCACCAGCAAAGTAAAAAGAAAACCCACAGGCTGGGAAAAAATTTTAGCTGATTGCCCTTTGGACAAAGGTCTTCTATCTAGAACATATAAAGTTTTAAAAAACATCAGCCCCCTCAAATTCAAAGACCCAGTCCAAAAATGGGCATCTGAAATGAATACACACTTCTCAGATAAAGAAATACAAATGGCAAATAAATATATGAGAAAATGTTTCAACATCATTAGTCATTCGAGAAATGAAAATTAAAACAACATTGAAATTCCACCTCACCCCAGTAAGAATGGCTAGCATTAAGAAATCACCCAACAACAAATGATGGTGAGGCTGTGGAGAAATTGGAACCCTTCTCCACTGCTGGTGGGAATGCAGACTGGTGAAACCACTGTGGAAATCAGCTTGGACATTCCTTAGCAAACTAGATCTAGAGGTCCCATTCAACTCAGCTATTCCTCTCTGCATATTTTCCCAGAAGACCTGAAAATATCATATCACAGTGATATATGTGCACCCCTGTTTATAGCAGCTTTGTAATTGTTAAATTGTGGAAGCAACACAAATGTCCATCCACTGAGGAATGAATAAAAGAATTGTGGCATTTTTGCATAGTGGAATATGACTCAGCTATAAAGAAAGATAAACTTGAGGCTTTTACAGGTGAATGATCAGAACTAGAGACCATACTCATAAGTGAAATACATCAGACCTGCATGGGTATGCAAGGTACTGTCTCACTAGTATAAGAACCTGAAACAGTGCATAAAAATTAGGAGGTATGACAAACTTTGTGAAATGAAAGGAAACTGCTCAAAAGTGAAGAGCAACTGGGATGAAGGAAAAGAGAAAAGAAAGAAGGGGAAATTACATATATATGCATATGCAGGACAGCTAATATAGTTGTACTACTATCTTATATTGCTCTACAGAAAGGAACAGTTAATGATTACTTATTTGATCAATCTTGCATGTCTGTATTTGTTTTCCTGAGAAACCACTTTGAAGAAATCAGTATGTAATACAGCAACCATTGTTAATTTTCTACCACTTTGTCTGTAATTCAGTATTGCTTGTATTGTTCTTGTGCTATTTTGTAAATGGCTGTCTATTTGTTAATATGCTTTTGTTCTATTATTTTTAAAATAAATTAAAGAGATAAAAAATGAAAACAAACAAATAAATAAATCAAAAAAAGAAGGAAAAAAAGAAAAGAATGACAGGAAAAAGCTTGTGGAAAATATGAAATAAAATAAAACTCGGACAAAATTTTAATGTCAAAGAAAATGAAAAGTACAATGCATGTGGACATATGTGTATGTTTATGTATATATATGTGAGAAACAACCCAGAACAGGACTTTGTATATCATATGTGCTACAGAAGAGCTGTTTATAATAAATTATCTTACTGTTTGACAAATTATAGGAAATATCTTAGCCAGGAGTGGTGGCACACACATGTAATCACAGTACTCTGGGAGGCTAATGATAAGGATTGAAAATTTAAGTCCAGTTTGAGCAACCTAGTGACTTAGAGCAACCCTATCTCAAGAAAAAGAAGAGGGAAGCTGGAGATGTAGCTCAATGCAAGGGTCCTGGGTTCAATCCCTAGTATTGCACAAAGAAAGTCCCATAATTTTTTTATAAGCTGAATCATTCCAAATAACTTATTTACGTATTCTGCTCTCAAGGTACTAGAGCATACTTCTCTACTTTTAAGTCTGGTCTGCTCATAAGGGTTCTTTCTAAAGAGTAGAATGTAGAAAAGGGGGAAAATCTATAAATTGTCAATGAAGAAATCTGACAATTGCTACATCACCCAGTAACGCAGCCATTTCAACAGAAGAAAATAGACTTTGCTGCTGTTCCCTTCCTTCTCCAAATCCATAGTCTCAGTCAAATAATGAGAACAGTATCATCCAAAAACACTGAGATCTTGAGAATTACAAATATCTTAGCTAAAGGGAGCCTGAGGGGAAACAACACCTAGATAAAATGTGAGATTCTAAAGTGGATCCTGGAGCAGAAAAGAGGACATTTGTTAAAAATAAGGAATTTTGAATAATGTATAGACTTTAGTTAATAACAATATGCTAATCAATATTGGTTCATTAATGATATCAAATTTATGGTAATGATATAGGATATTAAGGCTAGAGATACATATTCTGGAATATACTGGGATCTCTGAATTATCTTTACAAGATTTTCATGAATCTAAAACTGTCCATAAAGATCCTAACCATTTTTTAAAAAAAGATCATAGTCATAAATGTAATAATTAAATCTACAAAACTCTTGGAGGCAAATAAGAACAAATCCTCAAAACTTTGGAATAAATGATGATTTGTAGATATAACACAAAAAGCACTAGCTGCAAAAGAAGACAGAATAGATCAGACCAAAATTAAAAGCTTTGTACTGCTGCCAATGTATTGAGAAAATGAAAAGATAATCTACAGAAGGGGGCAAAGGTTGACAAAATATATATAATTAGGGAATTGCATCCAGAACATATAGAGAACTCTTGCAATTCAATAACAATACAAATAACTCAATTGAAAATGTTTCAAGGAGCTGATAATATATCACATTAAAGAAGATACAGAAGTGGCCAACATTTGTAACATTAGTCACTAGCAAAATAGAAAATAGGATTAAAATAGTATACCACTTCCCACCTATTGGACTACTAGAATTAAATGTTGTCTCAATGTTGAAAAATGTTAAACTCAAGTGCTGTTGAAGGGATTGTAAAACGATGCTGCTCCTTTGGAGAAAAATTTAGCAGTCTTTTAAAACAGTACACAGAGTTACCATGTGAGCCCCTGTACCCAAGAGAAGTGGAAGCGTGTGTTCATATAAAAACGTGCATGGAACATTATTCATGGGAGCTAATTAATGTAGAAAACAACCCAAAATGACCACCAAATGATGAATGTATCAATAAAATGTGGCCTATCCATACAGTAGAATGTGATTTGGGCAGAAAAAGAAATGAAATACTGACACATGTTACAACTTGAAAATATTATCATAAGTGGAAGAAGCTAAACAGCAAAAACTTCATATTATATGATCCCATTTTTATGAGTTGCCTAGAATAAACAAATGAATAAAGACAAAGAATAGTGGTGGTGAGAAACTGGGCAGAATAGGAACTGGGGAGCATCTGACAATGGCACAGGTTTCCCTTAGAGGTGAGGACAGTGCTTCAAGTGGTGTTAGCAAATGGTGATGTCTGAGCGACTCTGAATGAACTAAAAGCCACAGAGCATAAATGTGATGATATGCAATTATATTTCAAACGAGCTATTGTGTTAAAGAAAAGCAAGTTTTAGAAAATTTAAAGACCCCAAATACCATACTTGACTGAGTAAACAGAGAACACATTTCTTTTTGGCTCCCGTGAGCCATTCTTCAATTTTTGTATCAAACCACAGAGGAATTTCAATAAATTCAAAAGAAGTAGCACATCATGGTTTTTGACCACAATGCCATAAAATTAGAAATTAATAACAATAGAATGAATTTAACATGTTGGTAGGAACTCTATATTATAGTTTCCATAATAACCGATGTTTTTAAATAACCCATGGGTTAAAGAGGAAATCAGAAGTGAAAGTGTAAACTATTACAGCCAAATGAAATGAAAGCAGTGTATTTCAATGTGTTATGTGCTCCTAGAGGGTACCAGGAAGGAAATATAAAGCTTTGACTGTAATTATCAGAACATAAAAAAGCCTGGAGATGCATGAGGCAAATGTTGAACTCAATAGGCCAGAAAAATAAGAAATAGAGCACACTTACACAAAAAGAAATGAAATAATAAAAATGAGGCTAGAAATTAACAGTGTCACACAGGAAAACAGAATAATTACAAAGAAGTATGAGTTTTGAAGGAATAAATATAGCAGATCAACCTGTGGCTAAACAGACCAAGCTGAAAGAAGAACCACATAATAACCAAATAAAAAAGAATAAAGTAAAAATCTGTAAAATATGACCAACTACATAAAGAGACACAAATGAATGACTAATTATATGTGAACATATTTGAAAACCTAGGTAAACAAATATCTAGAAAAACATGAAGTGTCAAAATCAGCCTATGAAATCAAGAAAATATCAAAGAACAATGACTGTTAAAACAATTGCAATAGTGATGAAGAACAAACGCCTCCCCAGGGCCCCCTCTTCAGTGCCGCCCCAATGCCCTTCCTCTTCATCCCATCCATATTTTCTGGCTCTATTTTTAGTCTGCTAGCTCCTCTTCTCCAGTGCACTTGCTAGACTGCTTCTTGACTGCGTCTTTAAAACAGCACACATGATCCCTGCTTGCCACATGCATAACTCTAGCCTGAATTCCTACAGGTAGAGGGAAAAGTCTTTAATCTTTATTTTACTGTTTGCACCCATCATTTATGAACTGTTGTTCTTGAACAGGTCTTTTTTCTTCCCTTTGTCATGTCTTTCTCCATTTCCTAGAGAGCTCCTTTTAAACTTTCTATCATCTCATGCATTATTTCCCATTCCAGGATTATTTCTACCTACTTCACGTAATTCACCTCAGTGTGACAGCTTCACTTGCTTAGTATCCTTGATGCAATTTACATAAAAGTAAATAGTTTTTGTCTCATAAATGTGAAACCACCATCAGTTAACAAAGGGGAGAAACTAAAATAATTTTTAACATTATTTTACGAAATTATTCTTTCAGTGCTATGGATTAAGCCCAGTCTTTGAACTGAGCTACAGGCCCAGCCTATTTTTAAAATTTTGAGATAGTGTCTTGCTTTGTTAATCAATTGTCCTGGCAGGGCTCAAACTTGTGATCCTGCCAGTGTGTTTAATGTTATATTATAGATGGATACTGTGGCCTGCTATAGACTCTCTTCCAGCTATATGTTCTGTTATTTACAAAGATGTTACTATGTTAGACAAATGGAAAAACTAGCACAGAGGACTTTTCTCTTAAACATTATGGAAAGATGAAGAGAGAGAAAAGGAGAGAGAGAGAGAGAGAGAGAGAGGGAGAGAGATGAATTTGAATTGTGAAAGTAATAATTTTCTGAGATTCTCTGGAAATCATTTTGTGTCCCATATATATACTACAGGAGTAGAGTTTACCTAAGATGTAGTTTCTATTTTCATAGAGTTCATGCAAGATGCCAGCTGTGCTATGGCCTTTTCATCTTTCATGAGACTCTTCAAGACAAACAAAACAACTAAAACATTAGCGAAGAGAACCCACCAAAAATCCATCTGCAGTGGGTGAATTTCAATCTGGGAACTAGCTGAAGGTCACTGTAACTTTGTAGCACTCTTGAATTTATACGTGGTAAATAAGAGGTTGGCTGCCTGCTTCTGAGTTTGGCAATGATTACTGAATCATGGATAGCAAAGCACTTTCCCAGAGACCTCATGTGGGAGGGACCTTGTACTCTCTGAAATCATCTCTTAAGTTTGAATGTCTGCTAAAGAGACCTACCATTTCCAATAAAAGTTGCTTTTTCATTCTTTGATGGATTCATGAAATTTATACTTAAATATGTGTTGTGTTTGAGGTTCCTAAATTGCATTTGATAGTAAAATTAGATTTAAGAAATTACTGAAATGTATCAGATTTTCTGGACAATGCACCTTGAAAAACCATTTTTTCAGATATGATTACTCACGTTGTAAGTTAGGCAATTTGTTGTTACTGCATGGAACAACGGTTTTATAAAAATTCTATACCTTAATTGAATAAAAATTTTGGAAAAATAGTTCCTGGCAATTAAGTATCTCATTAGTCTGAAAAGATAATGGAACTTTGATTTCTTTTTTTTTTTTTTTTTGAGCGAATTTTATTTTATTTATTTATTTATTTTTTGTCTTTTTGAGACAGCGTCTCGCTATGCAGTTCAGGCTGACCTTGAGCTCACTTTGTAGCCCAGGCTGGTCTGGAACTTTGATTTCTAAGCTACCAAGAACCTAAGTAGTCAGACAATAAGTCAGAGTATTTGTGTTGATGAATTATAAAATCTCAAAATTAACCCTAAAAATCATCAACACAGTATAGTAGGAAGAGAAGATGAATTACAATTG
Organism: Chinchilla lanigera; assembly: GCF_000276665.1. Taxonomy (NCBI): domain Eukaryota; kingdom Metazoa; phylum Chordata; class Mammalia; order Rodentia; family Chinchillidae; genus Chinchilla; species Chinchilla lanigera. The sequence goes on from NW_004955402.1 coordinate 36,830,365, forward strand.
TGGAATTTTCTTTTTTCTTTTGAGACAGGGTTTCAGTATGCATCTCAGGCTGGCCTTGAACTCACTTTGTAGCCCAGGCTGGCCTCAAACTTACAGAGATCCTCCTGCCCCAGATTCACAAGCACTGGGATTTCAAGCATGCACCACCACACTCAGCTGGAATAATTTCTATTCCCCTATCTTTTATGGGCAGGATGAGGAAGCAAAACCCAGAAAGAATATTTGATGTAAAGTTCAAGTTGATATAAGTGGCACAGTAGGAACCAGAATGAAGGTTCGCCTTTCTCCGGTTATATTTTTGCAATGCCAGACTGCTAATTTCATCTGGAATGTGAGGGAGATAAAACTCTTGTTTTCTCAGTAACAAGTTTCATGTACTTTAAAAATTTCAAGTTTATTCAGGTATAATTTATAAGGTTTATAAAATATGATTCACCAAGTGTAAGTGTAAGTTCAGTGCATTCTGATAAATGCACTCAGTTTTGTATGCACCTGCATCAGTCAGCCTATAGAATATTTCCAACTACACAGAAAGCTCCCATGGGCTACTTTAGTCCTGAAAAGTGGAAATAGACACATTTTCTTATTCTTTACTTTTACACATAAATATAAAACCAGCCTGTAAATGGTCCAAGAAACAAACAAAAGATTCTTCTTCTCCTCCCCCTCCTCCTCCCCCTCCCCCTCTTCCTCTTCCTCCTCCTCCTCCTCCTTCTCCTTCTCCTCCTTCTCCTTCTCCTTCTCCTTCTCCTTCTCCTCCTCCTCCTC